>NC_138908.1:59426113-59708639 GCF_965231255.1 Vanellus vanellus
TTTGAACTTGTTCTAATTTGACTTGAAAGCTTAACAGAAGTCCAGTTAAAATATATTTCTATCAACAGAAGACACTGGGCTTAGAGAAGAGAAGCATGCTCTGAAACTAATAGTTTTCAGTAGGCTCTTGTTGTTCTACATTGCTCCTTCTAAAGTAAATTACTAGCATCTGATGAAAAAAAAATAAAGTTAATGAACAAAACTGGTCCTGTTTTACCTCAAACCAGGACATATTGTTACATTGGTGGTGACAGGCCTTGTATTTTGTGAAGTCATAAAATATGCTGTGAAACAGACTAATACATTCTTCTGGTAGGTACAGAACAATAATAGATCTCGCAAAATCCTTGTGTGCTCTTTAGTGATATCTATTATAAAAAAGTGTTTAAATTTGAGCTTATGTTGGTAATAGATATCTAAAACCTTTTTTCTCTGAACCATCTATTGAGATGTGTTGTTGATTGAGAGTCAAGAAAATTCTTAGGAGAAATTCAGTTGTTTCCCACTTAGGAGACTGACACTTTCCAGCTCAAAGCTAAATAGTTGTCATGGTAAAGTAATTTTCTTTAAAAGAAAGGACATTGATTTGGCCTCTGTTACACACAAATTCTGTTTGAGTCAAATTGGAAAACTATTAAGCTTTTTGGAAGAAAAATCAATAGATACCAGAAAACCATTAGATGTTGTGGCCCTTGCTATATCTTGCATGAGTAAGCACTGTGAACAACTGACAGGTATTTGGTGTTGATACAGAGTGATGTTTGAAGGACTGCATCTTATCACTTCGGATGTACAGTTTTAGGTATTAGAATGGGTTTGATTACTGATATTTTTTTTTCTGAGGCACTTAATACTCAGACAGCTTGCTAGTAACTAAGGAACTATAATTGAAAAAAAGAAGGACGTCATTGCTGTCAGCTTCTCCTGTCCATATTGTGGCACTGATATATGTTCAAATTGGTTTGTTTCATAACAAGCTATGATTAATTTTTTTAAAAAATAAATATACAGCACATCCTACAGTTGCTAGAATCTGTTTTACAGGGCCATTTTAGCAGAAAGCAGGAGTAGCATACTCCTAGGCCATCTGTAGTACACAGTGATCAGGTTACAGATTCCAAGCCCTTGATAGAACGTGGTCCCAGTAGTGACTTATGTGTAGGTACCAGGGAGGCTTGCCATTAGGTTCCCCAGAAGCTTTACCTTTTCCAGGGTGAAAAAAACTTTTGCCCACCTTTCCTCGTAGGGCCAGTACTCTGGCTTCAACAGTCTTGGTGATCCTACGCTGAACTTGCAGTTTATTAATGTCTTTCCTGTACGGGGAATCCCCATGCTGGAAGTGCTAGCCATATGTGGGCTTGAAAGTGCTAAATAGAAGAGAATAACCTCCCTCAGCCATGCTTCTGTTCCAACAGCCTGGGTTCTTTTCGCCTTCTCTGCTCCCAGGGCACACTGCTTGCTCGGCTTGCTGTCTACCAGGACCCTCAGGGACTTCTCCGTAGACCTGCTCCCCAGCCAGTGTGTCCCTAGCCTGTGTCATTGCCAGGTAGTCTTTGTTCTTAAGTGTATTAACCTTTTTTCTTGATGAATTTCATCAGGTTCTTGATGGCCATTCCTTCCTTCCTCTGAAAGATAGAGCTGCCTTTAGGTATATCAGCTGTTCCTTTCCAAATTTGGTGTTCTCTGCAAACTTGACAGGCATGTCTTACATCCCCTCCTGGGTTCCTGGTAAAGATACAGGACAGAACCCAGGGTAGACCTGTGCAGTACCCTGCTTACTACTGACTTTTCAGGCCCATTAACTGCAACTTTTAGAGCTTAACTATCCAATGGGTTTTACTTAGTTGTCTTTCTATTCAGACTGGTAAGGCAGTGTTGAAAAATTTGCTGGAGGTGCTGTAAATGGCATGGAGTGCTCTCCCTTGTCCACAGATACAGTAGTTTTTTCACATAAGGCCAGGTATGGCCTTCACTGCTTGATCAGGTGTGATTTACCCTTGTAAACGTCCTTTCCAGTACAATATCTGTTTGCAAATTGAACCTGCATTAGATATTTCTTAACTCGATCTATCTTAAAATTATCTAAAGCAGACCTGAGATAATTAAGGAGAACATTCTTCTCTGTATATGGTTATTCTTGGCTTTCTTCATCCTGTAGATTTATGATGTAAGAAACTGCATAGCAGAGTTTATAGTAGCCAGTGAAGAAGAGAAGGTCCCTAGGATGGAGCTGATTTCTCCGCAGTGTGCCAATTCCATTTTTCTTTCACTGTTTTATTTCCTTTTTTTTGTGTGTGTGTGTGTGTGAGCCATGACCTAGAAACAGTGGCTGAAAGGTGAAGAGAGGGAGTACGGATTTTTTAAGAAATGAGGGAGCCTTGAAGTACAGTAATGAGAGCTAATTTATATTACTGAGTAAAGGCAATTTAGACAACTTACGTGAATCAGGAATTGTAAGATTTTTTTTAATGCTTTTTGTAGTCATAGTTGTTGATTTGCACACAAGTATTAATGCTTTGGTAGCTGCTGTTAGATCAAATGAGTGATCAGGTATTTGACATGTATGATGCTTTCCAAGTTTGCAGGAGTGGAGTTTAAAGTACAGCACTACAAATAGAGTTTTTTCTATGAAATGTTTGAATATTGATAGTTTACTGAAAAATTCCAATTTTGCAACTAAATGTACTGCACTGCTTAGGAGCTGTGGCCTCTATGTTCTGGGTTGATTCTGAGCTGGGAAGTGACATCTATCTTGATGGTAAGAAATTCAAGCTTGTTTTCCAATGTATCGGCATTCCATATCTGGATTTAGTGTAATGCATCCTTATAATTTAAGGCAAGGTTTCAGAAAATGTTTGAAATACATGATCATGGTTCTCGCATCCCCAGATTTGACCACAGACATCCACTTGCTTTCAGTTTGCTAAATCCAACAAAAGTTGTGTAATGTTTTGCTAAGGGATCAGATACAGAGATATCTTGATTGTGGTGTAAGGGGGAAAAAAATGTCATTAGTTAGATGTTATAAAATACTATTTAGGAGTAATATTACACACACACACACCCCCCCACACACACCCCCACCCCCACCCACACCCCCACCGTGTTTCCTAAATGGTTTCCTTTTTTGTGAACTCTTAACTTGTCAACATCTGGACTCTCCTGGCTTTTGTTTTCTGCCGCCTTTGCCTATTGTACTCTTGTTAGCTCTAGTATTTGCTGTGTTCCATTAGAAATCTGAGTTTACAGTAATATGTCATCACTATATGTGGTTAAAGACTATGTTGAATTTTGATTTATTTTTTTTTTAATGTAGGAAGAAAGCTTACTTTTTGGCTTGAAATCCTACTAACACTGTCTATAAAATACCCATCTAGCCAAGGAAACATTCAGTTGAATAGGAAACAGCTTCCTGAGTTTCTGTCAGAGAATTGCAGATTCCTGGTCACTTACAATCAGAATAATTGTATACCTCAGTCAGTCCCCTTAATTTGTTTCAATAATCTGTAAAAGCATACCTCTGCCAATTTGCTGTTGTGGAAGAAGGAGAGGCATCCGTCTTGTGAGAATTTCTCTCACCTGGTTTGGCAGATGCTTTTTTACTACAGATATGAGTAACAAACAAGAAACTAGGTGGCAAGTCTAATGTTCAGATACACTGGAAGCATTGGAAATATTATAAGCAGTTGTAAATGTGATGATACTGTTGCTTCAGTAATTGTATAGGAAGTTTACAAGTTGTTAAATTGTTAGCTGCTTTCAGCACATTTCTATTCCATTTAAATACTATCTTTTAGGTATTGTATCTGTTGTTGACGCAAAGCATGGATTGCAGGTAAGTTACTGGATTTGTTATGTGGTTTAAAACTGCAACATTAGTATAGCTATTGCAGTAATGTGCATTTGGATGAATTATATTTTTACAATTACTTGAATTCTTAGAATGGATGAGGATGCATTTCAGTTGCTGTGGTACATAAGTACTATATTTTGAAAGGGAACAAGAAGTACTGATATTCGTAGGAATTCGCATTCTTATCAGCACAGCAGCACGTCTGCTAATTGTCAGGTTGCTAGATGCTTGATTCCTTCTATCACTTCACTCAGGAATCTTGATTGTATCCCAAATAGGCATTTGTATTACTGTAAAACAGTGTCTTACAGAGTGTCCTTGCTCCATGTTACTTGAGAGGAGTAAGAACAGACCTCTGCTATCAGTGTGGTAACAAGTGAGTTAGGGCTCAAATTGGGAAAGGTGCTAATGTAAAAGCAACTGTGGTGAGGAGACATGAGAGAGCCAAGTGTCTAGGTAAGAGGTCAGATTAAAAGATTACTTAATTACATGGAAGCAGACAAAAATAGCAGGTATTAGAGTAATCTATATAAAGTGTAATGTAAGAAGAAACCTATAGAACAGTGAGGTTGGATAACAGCAGAAATTGTGATTAAATCAAATAGTTCAACTGTTTTTGTAACAGGTAGTCATAAAAATAATTATTTGCAACTTATTAATTTAGGAAGTGACTACTTTGATTAGGTATGGTTTTTGCATGATTCAAAATAAAAGTGACCATAAGAAAGGATGCCTACATGGTATAAACATCCCATCATGCTGTGGAAATGTTTTTAATATATCTATATTTTACAATGGCTGCAAAAAGCTAAGACAACTGAAGGACAATTAAAAACTAAGGAAGTGATCCCTTCTTTGTAAGATTTTATTTTGTTTGGACTATTTGGGTTTCTTATTTCAGTTGAGCTGATCAAATAGCTGATTTACCAAAAGGGGACAGTCCTGCCCTCTCATCAATTTGTATTGCACCAGGACAGAACTAATCTAATCCCATAGCAAGCCAGTTTGGCGAGTTAAGCCATCGTGTTTTGCAAGGGCTTTTGTGGAGGAGTTGGTAGAAGAAAGAGGGGAAGGGACTGAGCTGGTTTGCCCTTTTAAGCAGGAACCAACTTTTAAAGCAGTTCAACTATCACAAGAAACCACAGCATTTCTTAAGTCACCCCCCTTTTCAGCTGAGTGCCCACATACTGATTTGGATGGTAGTATTACTTGCAAAAATGTTGTGTTTATCTTTCTCTTCATGCAATGCTGATTTATTGGCTTGAAGTAAATATATTTGTGTTGCACACAGCAGCACTAAATTATTATTGTTTAAAAATTTTAGTATTTAAACTTTCAAGTAATATGTCAGAAACTACACAAATATGTTTTGAAACATTCGGTTTTTCTCTCCATTATTATCTTTGACAGCTCACTGAAAACTTGTACCTTATTTGATCAGTAAGCTTGTACAAAACCGGCATCCACTCAGAATATTAGAAACTTCAGACTTTCTCAGTTATATGCCGAGTAAACAACTTTTGCTTTTTTACAAAGTACTTGCAAACTTGTGCAATTCCTCTGGTTGAAAAGCTCGACCTCACCGGCTGCTTGTGATTCAAAGAATTTTCAGAGCAATACCAGTAATGACATTGAGATAATAGGCAGAAATTTAAGGGTGTCATGCTTCAGAGAACCAACCCATCACAAGAAAAGCTGACAAATAGTACCCTGCGACCAGTCAGCCAAATTGAAACTGAAGTGGTAATTGATATCATGGGTTATCACTCTAATGCATTTGTCACCCAGCAATCTGAAATACTCATTTTTTTTTTTTTTTAATCAAGGGCAAACAGTTGGACAACTTCAAGTGACAGTTCTCTACTTTCAGGACTTGACATTGGGACTACTGACATTGTTCTTTTCAGGGCAACAAATCTGACAACATTTAATTCAATAGAATCAATACACAGAGGATTACAAGAAAAGGTCAGAGGAGAGGTTCCCTCCCAGTCATCCTGGCACTATGCTCTGCTTAGGTTGTGCACAATCAGGAAGTAGTTTTGAGGTTTTGTTTTTTTTTTTTAAGCTGACAGACTGACAGTATGCAATGATCTATTTTTGTTTTTCAAGTCAGATAACGTTAGATGCCTGCTAATTCAACTTGAAGAAAAAATAGTTTTCTAGGGCGTTTTAATTTATGTATTTCTCATGACAATTAATTCCACTTTCATTTAGTATTCCTGTGTCTTTAAAACCAAATTTAGAAGTAATATTCCTCATACATTTATAGCTGATAAAAGAATGCACAGGACTTCCCAGAGATGTAAGGTGTAAGTGGAGAGCTCTTACTAATGTTACATCGTCAATTTAAAGTCTTGCTGGCTCCAGGTGTTTGTGATGCTTCTGTCCTGGAGACTGCTGTCTCCATGGCAGAGTGGGCAGCAAATAATTTGTAGCTGAACCTTTGCTGCTTCAGTATAGTCTGTTGCTCTGCTTAAATTAAGTAAGGCTTTCTGTTGCTAAACTTTATGCTGCTGCTTTAGAGGCAGGCATTTTTTTCCCTTTCACTAATTCTTCTGTGAGGACATTAGCTTGGGCAGACAGGTGGAGCACAAAGCTGCAGATGATACTAAACTCTTGCAGCATGAACAGAAACTGCTGCTTTTGTCAGTGCTGACTGACTCTTCTCCCCAGGTACAGCTTGAATAGGCTGCCCACTGATGTTGGGCAGACTTGCCAAGGAGAAATGGTTTATTCTTACAAACCCAAAAAGAGAGTTACAAATTTTTATTATAAAAGTAGAGTTTGTCAAATCTTTCAGAGAAAAGGAGTATGCAGTTATGTATATGAAATCCTGTACTGCAAGCCTAACCCATCTTTAACAGTTAGTTGACTTCACACTCATTAGTAAAATTAGTGTACTTTTATTTTTTCAGATATGTTTTTCAATGGTTACTGTATGTCATGGTGACTTTTTTTACTTCGTCATAAATCTGAAAATCAGTTAAAATAAATATAATAGTTTTCCAACTCTTTAATGTTCTAATCATAAAATTCATTAAGAGTTTTCATACAAGAAATTATAAGCTTCTCTAATGGTGAATGTGCAAATTTACTTTTTCACATCATTTTACAGAAAAATTCCAGATGCCATCTTCCTTAATACTGTGTTGAAAAACATACATTGGCTGAATTGGTTTTGACTTCCTATAATTGCAAATGAATTTAAATGTAATTTAAATGCTTAATGCTTAATCCAGTTGTTTTAATTTTTTTCTAGCACTTGACAGAAGAAAAGCCAGAAGGCCTTGTCAATGAAGCGTGTCGGTATGGATATATAAATTAATTTTATATGTCACAGTTAGGAGCTGCACTGTATAGTTAATTAAAAATGGCTTCTTTTTCTTTTATAAGGCTTTTTTCCCCTCCTTTGGTTTTAAACCAAGGTTGGCCGGTGTAATAAAGTAGAAAATAGAAAAGTGACTTTGTGCTGCCTTTTGCCAAGATCTGACACTTCTAATACATATTTTAAGAGGGATGGGATTTTACATAAGTGAAGGGGAACCACCTGTGTTGGGGGGAAGAAAGAATTCCATGCTAGGATCTATCAGATGCTCGAAGTAGAACTGGAGATAGAGAAATATTTTTTGCTACATGTGGAGCCACAGTGATTAAGGGTAATTGTAGCAACAGAAATCTTCATAAAGCAAAGAGACTGCAGGTATGACTTTATGAAGACTACATGCAAGATAAATAGGGGCTTGTGAAGTTCATAAGTCACCAAGCACTTCAGATTAGATGACATTTAAAAAAAACCCCAAAACAAACCAACAACAAAACCCCAAAACTAGGAAGCATTTGTAGCTTGGTAGACTACTCTTATGGCACGGAAGAGCACGTCAAGGAGAAGCCAGTAGTACTTTAGTCATACTCCGTGATGTTCTAGTTTGATTAATGCTTGCCTTTCTGTACTAACAATGCTCATACTATTTTTTTTGGTGCTATGGGAAAGATGCTGTTTCTGCCTTACAGAAAAAGTATTTGTTTGTTCATGTTGTCTTTTTTTTTTCCTTAATGTGTAGGCAGGTTGGCTTAGCTGATCTAATAATCATCAATAAAACGGATTTGGTTTCAAGGGAAGAATTGAATAAAGTCAGAACATCTGTCAGGTATGAAACTTTTGGCATAACTGTAACACTGTACTGGCTGAAAGGTTGTTTTTATTTAAACATAGTTAGTTCATTCTTGTTAATACAGAAATTAGGTCTCACTGTTACATTGACACAAATTGTTAGCTCAGTAGGGAAAAGAGACTACCCGTTTCTAAAGGCATTTCAATACTTTCAGGTGCTTACACAATCTTAGCATTTTGCCTGTCTAGGTAAGATAGCTACCTACTAATGACAGGCCTTTGTCTTAGTTGTTCACGCTCTTACATTTTTTGGCAGCTGTTCCCATTTATCAGAATTAGCATCAGGGAAAAAAGAATTGCTAGTAGGTATGAGTTCACTATCAAATGCAAAGATATATAGAGGAAGTCCCAAATAATTGTCGTGGGTGTAGAAGAACCAATAGTATAAATTAAATTAGTGATCGAAGACCTGTCCCGTCTTTTTCTGTTAATACTATGATAACCAAAACAAAACATTAAAATTTTTAAATATTTTACAACTTTATTAGTGGTTTGAATTCTAAAATTAAAAATGCTTAGACCCATCGGAGTGTATAATGAGGAGTCTTGGATAGAAAATGGCTATTCTCACCAGTAGTATTTTGTTGTCAGAACTCATAAAGTTCCGCAACCCTTACTTAGGAGATGAAAAAGTCACAAAAACAAAGTCTGCCGGGATGTCTGTTGGTTTGTTCAACAAGCTGATAACAGAGTTGGGATTATTGCTGTGGTGCTATTTTTCATGCTGCTTTCCATGGTTAACTTGCTCAGGCAATATATTGTGGTTGCATTTTCATCTAACTTCTGATTTTTCTATTTTATTTCAGGTCAATAAATGGACTTGTTAAAATTCTAGAGACACAAAGATCAAGGTATTAAATGGCCACTATTACTGGGTAGTAGATCACTCTTCTTTCATGATGGATTTAAGTATGCTGTTAGATCAGCTTGCTTAAAGTAAAACTATTGAGTTAGAAATATTTAACTCAATCTTGATTTTACTGATAATTTTTTTCAAAGAAGTAAAAATTAAGTTTTCTTTGTTACTGTTTACATCCTACACTTGAGCGTGTATTTTTAAAAAAATCACTATTAAGATGTAGCTTATTTTACAGAGCTTATCACTAGTGGGTTTTATTGGACTTCGCAATATAACCATAAATATTTCATATTTACATTAGAAGTGTATTTTACAAAAGCTTAGGCATTAATTTTTTTTTCAAAACCTGCTTTTTTTTCTAAGTTGAATATGAATAGAGCTGAAACTCTTCATAGTAGCACTTGCCCTATAGCATCTTTCAATTTTATTTGCTAACCGTGTGTCAGTATAAGCTACATATATTCCAGGGGTTTGTGTGTGTGTTGGGAGAGTCTGTATTAAGGGTGCAGAATAATCGCTGGGAAGAATTTCAAGGTTACTTTTCTCATTTAGGGAAAATCAGTTATTATTCAGGCATCCAGTATGAGGGATTTTATCCCTTTTCTTGGCAATACCATGTATTTTACTGTATTTTTAAAGTTATGTTTCTGTGCTTACATATTACTGTGTAAATAAATACAGTGTTTCCTTGCAGGAGACAAGACCAGCCACCAACATCCAAAAATAAGGCTAAAGATTCAAATGGCGTTAGTTAGTATGATAGACAGGAAAACAAACATAAACTTCAGTGAACCATTTTAAAAATAATTTTTTAAGTATACACAATATTTAAATATAGCAAAAAACCAAAGCTTTCTTTCTTCCCTCTGTTTAGAGTTGATCTCTCAGATGTCTTGGACCTGCATGCTTTTGATAGTTTATCTGGAATAAGGTATGGTGATGATTTCACTGTCTTATTAGAAGTAAAGTCCATTGTATAAATACATGCATGAAATAGACACAATCAAATCCTGGCTTAAATTTGCATCTGAGTTTGTTAGAAATTCTAGTTTAGTCACTTGTTTAAAATTCTTACTTTATAAGTGGTCATTTAAGACTGAGAATTTTTTCCACTTGAAATGCGTGCAACAAAAGCTTTTTTGACCTTGTAAAGTTAAATGAGCAAAAATGTGCATAGTTGGTTGGCTTTTTTTTCCCCCAAAATACGAGTTTTGCTTTAATACTAGTAGTAGAGTAGATTTGTACACTCTTTTCTGGTTCTCTTAAAGGATTTAAAATTTTTTCTCACTTGACATCATGATGAACTGAAAGTGTCCTTATTTTTCACAGAAAACAATGAGGGACTGAGGTTCCACAACAAACGAAGCCACTGCAAATTCTAGTTACTCCGGTCCATGGATTTTGTTTTTTGTGCTTTTTTTTTTGTTTGTTTGGGTGTTTTTTTCAATGCCAAATGTGTGCTTCAGCATGCTAGATGGGTGGAAAAGTAAAATTGGAGGTGAGGGGAGAGTGACTTTCTGTTCACTTTGTGTGCTGAAGTTGTTAAGCAAAGAGTATTGGAGCAATCACAAATGAAAGGAGGGAATATGCAATTGGGGGCAGTACCATCTTAATTTTTCCTGCTGGACACACGCTGTTCACTTCAGGTGGGAGAAATTGCAGAAGATGCAGCTAGTAACCTCTCGTAGATGAGATGTGCTCATGAGATTTCCCAGTGAACTGGTGCAGTACTATCCAAAGGATAGCCTGGTTTTCCTGACTCTCTGCTGCCCTTTCTTTTTGCTGGCACCGGCTTTTGTCTGATATGTGAAACATAGTGTTTGTTTCTTTTGAGCTCCTTGAATGTACCAGTCCGATCTGTGCAAATAGGAGCATCAGGGAGGTATCAGAATAGGCATCCAAAAGAAAGCTAAGGGAGGAGGAAAGCCAATATATACTTTATGAGCAATAGATAACTATTAGGTCATAAACCCATGCCCTGAGTTCTTATGATGGATCAGCTAGCTAAACTGACTCATCCTGGAGCCATGCAACAGAGAGAAAGCAGTAAGAAGGTGTGAATCAGAAAGGATCGTTCTTGATAGTGGCAATTCACAGTTAGATCTGATAAGCAGTGATATTAGGTGGCGTTCTGGAATGTTTACTAAGAATTGCTCTGCTCTACAAATCTGAGAAAGTCCTTAAGGAGCTGACAAAAATTATTTTTTTTTTCTTTCCTTGGTCTAGTCTTCTCTCTTATCTCATAGTTCCTTCAGAGGTTCTCAATATTTGGTGTTAAAACAGAGGAAGCACCTTAAAATTGCAGCATTTAAAGACAAATTCTAAAAGCATCAAGAAAATTCTAGACTGCTTAAATGAAGTTCCCTTTCTTTTGATTTTATTTGAGCTCTGTACAGTGAAACTGCTTATCCTGGTACTAGATCATAGATACAGAAATTCCTACATAAAATATTAGCAGTGGCTTCTGCCCTATCATCTGTAGCAGAAAAACCCTTTGCATCCAGCACCATTTGAGCACAAATACACACCGGGACGCTAATGAAATTGTACTTTTGACTGCATACTACAGTAAGGATTTCTGCTGGCATAGCAGACAGATAAAGCATCTGATTGGTATGGCTGTACTGGTAGAACCTTGTAGTCCATATGTGCCCTGAAGTGATGCGAAACACATCAGGACTTCTGGTTTCTGTGGAATGCAGTATGAGAAGAACACACCAAAGCAAAGAAGGTGCAAGAAGTAGGAGTGTGAAATGTTACTTCAGTAGCAGTCAGTACCTTTTTCCCCACCATTAAAGGTTGCTTAAAGTTTACAATCATCAGAGTAGGAGGAGAGATTTTTATGTGCAGTCTTCTCTGAAGTAGCAGAGCTGTCGTCATAGTGACTTTTGATGCAGTATTCTTTTTTCTGCATGTTGGACATAAGACAGAATGTTCTCTGGTACAGATACAGTATTTGAAGAAATCTTGCACTGTCTTGGTTAAAGACAGATGTGGATGTGTAATCTAAAGTTGCAGTAAAATTTTATGTTGTCACACAAAATGGTACAGTAAGATCCTGAATCTTGGTTTATGAAACACATCCCCAAGTTCTTTTATAAAATAGAGAGGACCAATTTTAAATTTGCAGGCACACTCCACAGTAGGAATGAGCTGTATAACAGAGTTGAAATGGAGGCTGGGTATACAGTATTTCACTTAGTGTTACAGATTTCATTCTCACAAGTAACAGCTTTATACATTTTTTTCTTCTTGCTTTTCAAATCATTCAGATCACAAAGATATTGCAAATCGCTTCCATAATCTAATTGTGTTTACATTTTAAAAGAACTAATGTCCTAGACCAAATCATTAACTGGACCAAACCAATATAATTAAACATATGTATTTTTTTAATGACATTTTTTCCATCCTACTCAAGTGCGACATTTAACTTTACTTATTTTCAGTTTGCAGAAAAAGCTTGAGCATGTAAAGACAACACATGCACATCTAGATAAGGTAATTACCAAAACTACTGCTTCAGTCTTTTTGTAGCAATAAGGTTGTTCAGGGTAATTGCAAGCATTGCATGCTAATCATGTTATCTTTTCAGAAGGTTTCTGTTAGGGAGTAATGTGTTTTAAGATCTTTGGAAGGTTACATTGAATACATGTAGGAAAGTGCTTTGTTGAAGGTAGATTCCAAATAGATATAGTAAGCCTTACTAGGAAAAATAGCTTGTAGGCTTCCACAGCTCCAGACAGTCACATCCATTGATTCACATGGAGTGTGTTAGTGAAACAGACAAATAGCACTTCTCTTTTTTAATATTTGCAGAATCAAGCCCTAAATTTGTAGCTGGTCTTTATCCTATAGATTTTCTGTCCAGATGTTGTTTGTGTGTGTAGATAGCAGGGAGATGTTATTCATGACTTTGCATCCTTTAAAGCTGTAATAAAACTTCACCGAGTAGTTAAGCATGTGTGGATTTCTGTTCTATGAGTGCTTCACATTGTTTTCACAAGAAATAATAATGATTTAACTTGTAACAGTGCAGTAGATTCTGGCCTATAAACTTGGTATCAATCCTGTAAGCACATGTATGCTAAAAAAAAGAAACAGTTCTGTTGATGTTATTTTTCGTATGTCAAAATAAACTCTAAAATGTGTTCCTCACCCCTGCCCCTCCCTGATACTCAACCCAATTTGTGTTTATATCAGGGCAGAATCTTCTCTCTCAGTGCAATACAATGATGCTGGCATAATGCAACTGCAAATAGCATTTCTGACTTTGTGGCTTTTATTTGAGTAAATAGTATTTTTTGTGATCAGCATATCTAATGCCAAAGATGAATTCAGGGAAAGAGTCTGGTCTGTCATCCCTACAGGTTTGACTAGAAAGACTCCCTTTTAATTCGCGCTTTTTTTCCCCCCAAATATTGTGATCACAGTATCTTTTTCTGCTTAGACCTTTCTTAAAAGCAGAACAGTCTTAAGTCAGGGAATTACTGAATTTATTGCCCGGCAACAAAAACTTATAATTAACAATTTGACTACTGAATAAAATGAATGCAAAACAACTAAACAAACACTTACATGAACACCTCTCCTTCTCTTTTCCTCAACTTTCTCTGTTTTTTTTCTATGGGTTGCACTTAGTCTGTTCAAGTTCTTCTAGCAAGGCCACATGTAGCATAGGACATTAGGGGTTTTGTGTTATGCTTTTCTGTTCATCATCACTGCTCTTTTCCTTTCTCTGCCTGAAATGTGTAGGACGTTTTTTTTTTTTATTGTTGTATGGTTTCAGAGCTGGCTGGAACAGGTTGCGAGACACACGGGGCAGCTGATGGCCTCTTCCCACACCCCTCAGCACTGCAGCCCCCTGCTACATAAGCCTTGTAAGCTTACACATAAAGACCTGTACGAAGATATATGGGTGTTAGACTCTACCCTTAATATCATCAGAAACTGAATGTACACCTAGTATGCATTTCACTCCTTGCCGCTGAGAGTTAGACTGTAGAAGTTAACGTTGTAGTAGTCTGAATATACACGTTAAAAATTGTTGTATTTAACCTCCATCTCCTGCCAAGCAAATGATGGGGTTAGTATCATAAGGGTTTGAATTTACATGTTTCCATTGTAGGCTCCATCCTTTGGTGTAGATTAGTAAGGGTAGTAGATTAGTAAGGGTAAGGTGAGGCCTTGTTCCTGCAAAACACCAAACCAAGATACTCGGCTGTTCAATTTACTTAGCATGCCTTAGCATACAAGCAAATATTCAAGCAAACAATTAAACAGTACAACCACAGAGCGACACCACTATTGGATATCCACTTGGTTTCTGAGTCCAACAGCTGTAGTTTCATCCAGAATCAAAATGTGTGGTGACCAGTGTTCATTTGATATAACATGGGCACTCCCCAGTTGGGGAGTAAGATGATGTATCAGATGACTTAAATTTCCAAGAGCTTGCTTCACATACCGTATTATCTGAGCTCTGGCCTTTCTTATGAACTTGTTATTTCTTAGCTTCCAGGTGTAGATCTTTGAAGGACTTCTTTCCCATTTCCAAGTCTCAATTTGTAGGGTGGGAGGGAGCATAGAGATTTTATATCCCTTCCTGACACTTTCACAACTGCAATTTTGTCATGCTTTGCCATGAGGCTGATCTCGCACCTGCCTCTGGCATGTTCCCCCCAGTATGATACTTGAGGTGCTCCTTGATCAATAGGATGTCCCACCAGGTTATTGGGTGATACCAGAGGGGCAATAGTGAATGGCTAGCTGTCAGAGCTTTTGGTCTGTGGCCTCAACTTTTTCAGGGTTCCTTACCCCTTGCCTGTAAACACAGCAGGAGTCTGAAGTGATCACACTTGATTGCCTCTTCTTCCTAGTCCCTCCACAGGGGTCTTGTTTGTGGGACAGGAAGGATCAAGCTCAGCATACCCCTCCACTAGTAAATCCCAGTTTCCTACTTTTGCTTGATGTGAAGTTGCTAGTCTTGAAAACAGAGGCAATTACATTCTCCTTTTGGAGCTAAAGTTTAAATAAAAATCGCTTTCATGCTTAGCTATAATAGCAGTCAGAATCTTAAGTTCATAGTTTTTTATTCAATTAAAATTTATGTTCATCTTCAATATGTTCAGTTATAGCAATAGCAGTCTGAATAGATCCCTAAAGTAGAAAAGAAGTTAAATAGAAGCCTTCCTGAATATTACAACAGTTATAGCATGCTTGTATTATTAAGGAAATTCTTGTTGGTTTTGTAGCGTGGAGCCATTTGACCAGGGGAAAATGGTGAGAAATCATTATTACTAACCCCATTTACTTCAACACCCACAGTTTAAGATGGCTTGTTGAGGCATGAATGAGAACAGAACACTTCTCACAGTAGGCTGCAAATCCTTGTGGGATGATAAAGCGTGCTTATTACCTTCATGTGGAAGGTCAACAGAAGCAATACTGCACTATGTGTGGAGCACGGTGAACTTTTGTCTGTCTTGTTTTGAATCTGCTCAAAGTGTTAGCTCTTCATAGAATCATAGAATGGCTTAGGTTGGAAAAGACCTTGAAGATCATCGAGTTCCAACCCCCCTGCCATAGGCAGGGACACCTCTCACTAGACCAGGTTGCCCAAGGCCACATCCAGCCTGGCCTTGAACACCTCCAGGGATGGGGCCTCAACAACCTCTCTGGGCAACCTGTTCCAGTGCCTTACCACCCTCAAAGTGAAAAACTTCTTCCTAATGTTCAATCTGAACCTGCCCTCTTCCAGTTTAAAGCCATTAGTTAGTTAACCTCTTAGTTGTTTCGGTGAATTTACTAAGTCATTAGATAAACATTTAGATTTGCTGTTTGTTGCTTATATCTAATCTTTAGTTTCAAAAAGAGAATGTAATTGCCTTTTGCTGTTTTCAAGACCAGTGACTTCACAGTCAAGATTTGCTGTTCAAAAAGAAAAATGCAGGCTTTCTATACATCTATTTTAACCTGAAAATTAAATTTAATCATAGCAACTTTATCAGAAGAAAAGAATATTTTTCTAAGCTACTGGATAAAAATACAAATTTTTCTTTTTTTGTTGCAAGCGGGGCAGAAGACCAGCTTGACTGAACAGGGAACTCCTTGTGGAGCTCAAGAGGAAAAAGAAATTGTATGATCTTTGGAAGTGAGGTCAGGCTTCATAGGAAGAGTACAGAGCTGTGGTTCGTTTATGTAGGGAGAAGACACGAAAGGCCAAGGTTCAATTACAGTTGATTCAGATAACATGAAGGGCTCTTTTCAGTATGTTAATAGCAAGAAGAGGCCTAAAGAAAACATTGGACAAATACTTGTTGAAGGTGGTTATCTGACTGATAGAGATGAAGAAAAGGCAGAGGCATTCAATGCATTTTTGCCTCAGTCTTTAATAATACTGGTAGACTTGGGCTGGAGTCAGAAGACCGTGAGTGTGGGAACAGTGACTTTCCATTTGTGGACACTGGAATTGTAAGGGGCCAGCTGTATCAACTGAAATGTTCACAAGTCCATGGGTCCTAGTGAGATTCATCCAGGGTACTGAAGGAGCTAGTGGATGTTGTTGCAGGACCCCTCTTGGTCATATACCAAAGGTCTGGGGAGGTTCCTGCTGACTGGAAGCTAGCCAATGTTGTTCCAATCTACAAAAAGGACATGGGGGAAAATCCAGGGAACTGCAGACCTGTAAGTCTAACCTCAGTTCCTGGAAAAATTATGGAGAAGGTTACACTGGGTACTGTTGAAAGGCATTTAAAGAATAATGCAGTCATCAGGCACATTCAACATGGGTTCACAAAAGGAAAGTCCTGTTTAACTAATTTGATGTCCTTCTATGATAAGGTCACACACTTACTGGATGGAGCAAAGACAGTAGATGTAGTTTTTCTGGATTTTAGTAAGCCTTTTGGTACTGTTCCTCACAGCATCCTCTGGACAAGTTGTCCAACTGTGGGATGAGGAGATTCATGGTGTGCTGGGTGAAGAACTGGCTGAAGGGCAGAGTTCAAAGGGTTGTAGTGAATGGGCTACATGTGGCTGGCAACCGGTCACCAGGGAATCAATTCTAGGGCCAGTTCTGTTCAATATATTTATCAGCAGTCTGGATGCAGGAGTTGAATGCACCATTTGCAAGTTTGCAGATGATACCAAACTGGGAGGTGCTGCTGACTGTCTTGAGGGATAGGAAGCCTTGCAGAGGGTTCTAGATTGGAACCTTGGGCAATGATTAATGGGATGAAATTTAACAAGTTGAAATGCCAGATTCTGCACCTGAAGTGCCAGGCACAAGTATAAATTGGGAGAGTAGAGGCTGGAGAGCAACCCTGCAGAGAGCGATCTGGGGGTGCTGGGTGATGGCAGGCTCAATGTGAGCCCGCAGTGTGCCCTGGCAGCCAGGAGGGCAAACCACATCCTGAGGTGCATCAAACACAGCTTAACCAGCTGGTCAAGAGTGGGGATTATCCCACTGTATTCAGCATTGGTGCAGCCTCAGCTGGAGTACTGTGTGTAGCTCTGGGCTCCACTGTTTAAAAAGGATGTGAAGGTGCTTGAATACACCCAGAGGAGGGCAACAAAGCTGGTGAAAGGGCTGGAAGGCATGTCCTGTGAGGAGCAGCGGAGGACTTTGGGCTTGTCTAGTTTGGAGGAAAGGAGGCTGAGGGGTGGTGACCTCATTGCTCTCTATAGCTTCCTGAGGAGGGGGAGCGGAGAGGGAGCTGCTGATCTCTTCTCTCTGGGATCCAGCGACAGGACGTGTGGGAATGGTTCAAAGCTGTGTCAGGGCAGGTTTAGACTGGATGTGAGGAAGCATTTCTTTACTGATAGGGTGGTCAAGCACTGGAAGAGGCTTCCTGGAGGGGTGTTCAATGCCCCAAGCCTGTCAGTGTTTGAGAGGCATTTGGACAATGCCCTTAACAACGTGCTTTAACTTTTGGTCAGCCCTGAAGTGGTCAGGCAGTTGGGCTAGGGGATCATTGTAGGTCCCTTCCAACTGAAATAGGCCATTCCATTCCATTCCATTCCATTCCATTCCATTCCATTCCATTCCATTCCATTTTTTTTCTTAAATTAGTCATCTGAAAGCAGTAATCATTTGAAAGAATTTTAGGTTGTACAAAAAGGAATTATCAGTATGTTCTTCTATGCCATTGAGAGGTTATAGTGGCAAAAATGAGTTTAAGACACATTATTTCCTTTATTTTGTAATAAATAGTTAATTTTAAACTACATTTTTTTTAAATGAAACATCACTTCAGACTTTTTTATTTTCAGAATCTGTTCCTACATAATCTATTTTTAAAAAGCTTTTCATAACCAGAAAGTATGGATAGGTGAAAAAAATGTTAATTAATTTTTGTCTGATAGAATTGTGATGAAGATCAGAAATAGTGACAAAGATCAGTGTGCCAAGAAAATAATGTTCTTAAAACATACTTGAAAGATTGAGTTTACCAGCCTATAAGAATTAAAATTCGTAGGCTTTCTTTAAGAACAAACATCCACTACAGCAAAGAGTTACACGGTAGAAGCTGATGGCATTAAACTATTCAAAGTATTATGTATACCCCTTAAGTGCACAGCCAAACAGAATCAAAAAGTAGAGCATAATATAGCAAGTTAGAGCAGAATAGAAATGGAGATTTTTTTTTTTTAATTTGACATGAGCATATAGTTGCTTTTTTATGAGGCCAAGTTATAAAGAACACTCTTTGAAATTAATGTAATTAAGTGTTTATTCAGTTTGGTAATAATAAGTGGGTCTTTCCATTTTCAGGGTATAATTACAGTAACTTTTGAAGTTCCAGGAAATATAAAAGAGGAAAACTTAAATCTCTTTATTCAGGTAAGTAGTAGTTCACTGTCAACTGAAAAATCATTGTGGCTTTTTATAGAAAATCATCTTGTGCCATTCTGTTTGTGAAAACATTTTTCCTTTCCATAGAATCTTCTGTGGGAGAAGAATGTGAAAGATAAGACTGGGCGCACCATGGACATCATAAGACTGAAGGTTAGTCAGAAATGCCCAACTTTGTTTTGTGCTTTTCCTCTTTTACGTCTAAAAAAGTGCAGTGTACTGTCAGTTACAGACCACTGTACCAGAGCAGACAAAATGGAGAATAGCAGTTTGTCATTGTTTCGTGTAGAGCCAGTTCATCAGCTGACTGGTGGAACAACTCAAAAAGAGATAGCTGACAGAGAAGCAAACATCGATCCTACTTGTTTTGAATTGAGAGGGAAAACGTACAGTCCCAAACATCAGTGGCAGAGTTAATAATCAGGACACATTTAAATCATTTTCTCATTTTTCACCTCCATTGCTTTGAAAGGTACCATCCATCTCTCATTAATGTCTGCTATAGATTGGATACTAAAGATTGCTGTCGGTAATTGTAATTGTTGGCATAATATGCAGATGTTGAAGTTGGCATAACATGGCAGCTCAATACTAGTTGTGGTCTACACTTACTTTTTTACAGTATTATCAGACTGTAGTTTTAAAGATGTAGCCCATAAGTATTCATTTTCATGGGTACTTCATATGTTGTTCAGTTGCATGGTTTTGAGAGGAGTATAGGTGACAATTTAGGATTTATTTTCACTTTCCTTATACCAGGCAGCCAAGTAAATCATCAAAGAATCAAGTCTGTCATTCAGTAGGCTGTAAGAAACACAAGAAAATGTGCTCTGGTTTGTTTTCTGGGAACACTTGTGTGTCATGAATAGCGACATAATTATTTTCATACCATTGGAAAAAGGTTGCATTCTTGCTCTTCTAGCAACAAAATGAAAATATCCTTGTCTTCCCCTTCCTGACAAATAGAAGCAAATAGCCACTGATGCATCTTAAGCTCTCTGAAATCAGTACTGCTATGCATAAGTACATTTTTGTTGTATTGAGCATTGGAATCAAAGTAATTCCTTAGGAGACCTGAGGCCTGTGATAAGCTGTGGGCTCGCCCTCAGTCGCAGACAAATACACCAAAGCAAACGAACCACAGGTAATTATAGAATGGGTTCCAAACTTTGTTGCTTGTTTATTTATATCTTCCCTGCAGTCATAATCCTTTTGGCAGTAATAGTCATAGAATTCCAACTAATATGTCAAATGCAGACCTTTTCTCATGAAATATTTTGAACTTTTTTTTTCCATTAGGGAAGTGTAAGACATGTTTTACAGAATGTGTTCTACTAAAATATTTTGTAAAGTTTTACATGAAGCAATGAACACTCTTTTAATACAACTTTTGGTATGTGGGTTAATGGGCTCACTCTGACAGTAATCCCTTCTAATTCTGTTGCTAGTCTTATTACCTCATTTGTTTGTTCTCCAATATTCACAGGTACTGTTTCAGAATAGTGAATATGCTGAACATGAGAGCTTAATCAGAATAATCTGAAATAAAACATTTTTGCTTATTGTTTATCGTCTTTGCTGGCAATCAATCTTACATGGACTTATACGTCATACACTGTATATATATTCAAAGTGGCAATTGTAGCTGATGACATTTTATTTTTGCTTGAACATGCTAGATGCTGACCTAATGAGGAACAGAAGGCAGAGTATGGCAAAGTGTAATTATTAGTCTTTAACAAAATAAGGAGATGTGAGAATAGATGTTATGAGTAGAAGAGGCTATACTACACGGTTATGTGGTTATGTTGTACTGGGGAGACCTTAGAGCAGCCTTCCAGTATCTGAAGGGGGCCTACAAGAAATCTGGAGAGGGACTTTTTAAAAGGGCATACAGTGATAGGACGAGGCGTAATGGCTTCAAACTGGAAGAGGGGAGATTTAGATTAGATATCAGGAAGAAATTCTTTACTGTGAGGGTGGTGAGACACTGGAGCAGGTTGCCCAGGGAAGTTGTGGAGGCCCTATCCCTGGAAGTGTTCAAGGCCAGGCTGGATGGGGCTTTGAGCAACCTGATCTAGTGGGAGGTGTCCCTGCCCATGGCAGGGGGTGGTGGAACTAAATGATCTTTAAGGTTACTTCCAACCTAAACCATTCTAGGATTCTATGGTTATTTTGACTAACTGGTGCATAGTTGCCAGAAATATTTTTCACTGCTTGGCCTAGTTTCAAAGTGTTTTCGTATCTTACATATTTCATTTTTAAAGTTTTTTTAATATATCCTAACAGTTATTTTTCCAATAAGGGACTGGTATCTATTCAAGGCAAATCTCATCAGGTGATAGTCCAAGGTGTCCATGAGCTCTATGATCTGGAAGAGACTACAGTAGCCTGGAAAGAAGACGAAAAGAGAACAAATAGACTGGTCCTAATAGGTAAGAGGCAATTATTTATCTCCTTGTTTGACTTCAAGAAGATTTTCTTTCAGCAGGCAGTCCTGTGACTTGTCCAGTGAAAAGCAACCGGCCTAAACTGGCCAGAATAATAGCAGTGTGTATGTTCAGTATAGCCTTCAGTCAAAGGTTTATCCATCAAGTCCTCCTGCGGTTTTATATTCCAGAGGAATCTACACTGCCCTTTTTAGTGACATTAAAATAAAATAAAATACAGTACTAAGTATTCATAAATTATGTTGGCATATTTAATGTTATTTTTAAAATCCATAATTATAAATATGGTGGTGGGAATGGTTTGAATGTTTGATAAAATATTCAGTAACTGTAAGGAAGGTGATTATAGCCATTAAAATGTATAAAATCTGTTTTGTTTCTGAAAAGCTTTTAATGCTGAAGTATGTTTCTATTTGCTACTTGTTACTCTCTGCTTTGCAAAGTGTTTTTATGACCAAAAACCCCCAATCTTTCCCTTTCTTGTGCAGCTTGAAGTTTGTTGTTGCTTGTAAAATCTAAAGTTGTCTTGTTAGCGTATGCAGCTTAATTTTAATAGTGCTATTTTCAGTCATTAGTATAATAAATACTTTTTTTGCTGAGAAGACTGGCAGGTTGCTACTCACATGCAGTTTTTTGTAATACACTGTAAAATATAGTCAGCTAATTTATTTCTCTTTACAGGCAGGAACTTGGATAAGGAGATCATCAAAGAACTATTCATAGCCACTGTGACAGAGAAACAGTTGACATCGAACTACGAAAAATGAAATGTCTGTGCCTAACCCTGCAAGCTTTTTATGACAGAAAAGACTGAATGACATGCAGTGTAGTAGTTTCTTTTTCCTCTTGCAGTTTACACAGCTGTTAAACCCTGAAGTCCTCTTAAGAATCCCAGTTGACTTGCTGCTTAAAGATTAGCTCTTACGGGCTAGAATCAAACACAAAGAATTCTTCCATTTTGGATTTGGCTTAAGTTATGTCAGTGATATCACGTACTTGTGCAGAAATGCAGATAGGCTATAGGCTGTTGTTTATGCTGTACATTAAGTATTACAGGAGGAATATGGTAAACAAGTTTGAAGCTTAGGGCTTTCTCCAGCTAACTCCCTTTTACTACGGGAAATGAAGCAACAATGATTATTGCCAGTGATGTAATTGCAGTAAAAAGTATTTAGTGTTTACGATTAAACTGTCTTCCACCTCTTTCCACTTGTTTTGTGATTATTGAATGTGTACGTCCATCCCTGGTACTGCTAAGCCTGTTGTATAAATGAAATTAAAAATGCATAGATAGTAGAGGTTCAAGACCACATGGAATATATACTCTCTGCATAATAGCTATGAATGCAGCTTTCAGTCACGTAGCCAAAGTGTTGAAAGGTGTAGCTGACCTCATAGATCTTCTAGGCCATAACCCTACCAGTTTAGAATTTGGGGGACTGGGGGCAGCACATTTCCACTGTGTTGACTACCCTGGGTGATTTGCTATGCGAATATCTGACACTGCGTTTGGGTGCTGTTTTGAAAACATAGTTTGAAGCTTTTATCTCTCTGCTTATTACTTTTACAATTTAGAGTTGAACTTCTTGCTCTGTACCTTCTCCAGTAGTCATATTTCACCTCTTAGCTTTAGAGGGATATGTTGACTACAGCAGGGTGAGTACAAAATAAGTGAATACAAGAAGACAAGGTGGAATTAAAAATGTTTCAAAACATAATTCTAGGACATGCAGCAGAAATTCTGAAGAATGGACTCTTAGCTACAGTGCTACATGGATGCTTGCTGATGTGTCTGGATAAGTAGAAATTTGTTTTCGGTACTAGTGGTGTGTCACTTGTCGCATACATAGCATTTGCTTTAGGATAAAAGCATCAAACTGGAAAAAAAAAAAGCAAAAGAAAGAAGGCTTATCAGTAATCTTAAAAAAATTTCTTTTTACTTCTACTGAAATAAATGAGTTCAGAGTTTTGTTTCCAAAGAGCTGAGGAAGGAGACATTGTTAATCTTTCACTGCCAGGAGCTGGTGTCTTGTTTGATGAATACATGAAGTCATGTGTCCAATATGATAGAGCTCTTCAGTCTGCCAGTGGATACATTAGCAGACATGACTTCATTCCTCATAAGTAGTTTTAGATAGCTTGACGAAGTTTCTAGAAATTAACTATTTCCATAAACTAAAGCAAGGTAAAAAGAAGGAAGAATGGACTTAGAATGTTGCTTTCTGCTCAGTGGAGCATTTGTGGCATTTCAGTGAGATGTGTATATTGTTGAGTGACATCGTGACAGTTTCCCTTAGCAAGTGCATCTCTTAATTTTGAAAACTAATACCTATTCTCACACTGATACATGTTTTGCATTGCATAAGTGACACTTAGTCCTGCATGAAAATTAGCCAAATAATTGCCAGCAGTGTAATAGATTGAGTTATAAACATTATGTAGATGCAAAATTGTGGATAATACATTTGTAATTGTTGCTGCTTATAGTTGCATTCATCATAGAGAAAGCGATCAAAATACCTTCTATCTTATAAATGCTTCATGTAATTGAAGAACTCTTATCTTTTGAAACATTAATCTCTGAAGTGCCCAACTGATAGTTCATTTTCCATTTGAAAAAGAATAATAAGACCTTCAAACATGAGTCATAAGGGAACAAGCCGTGAATGGCATACACACTTACTGTCATATTTTAGATGCTTATTTTTTATATTTGCTCATCAACTGCATCCTCCAAAATTCCCACAATGACTGTCAATATAATGGTTTGGTGTTGGTTTTGGTTTGTTGGTTTTTTTTTTTTTTTTTTTTTTTTTCTGCGGGGCAATTTCTCTATAGCTTATCTTGCTCTAACTCGTTCTTCCTCCATAGGACTTCCCCTGAGATGCTCACCGTGGTAGTGTCAGAGACCTTTAGTCAGTGTGTGCAGCTCTGTCTCTCCTCTCCTCTTCTGTGAACTGCCTGCATGTTTCCAGGGAGCCCCTGAGAGGGAGAGCAAGCAGCTCCTATGCAGGGTGAGAACGTGGACCTCTCCATCCTTCCTGGCTGTCGGATGCCCACTCTGCCTTGTCCTCTTCTGTTCTGTTCGCCCATAATGACACTGGTAACACAGCCAAGGGTCAGCTGTTTATCTGCTTCTCCCAGGAAGATTGCTGCTTTATTTTCTTGGATATTTATTTAACTGACTTTTTCTGGTCTGTTCTTATACCTCCAGCCTGGGGCATGAAGTCTTGTGTTTGTGTCATGCCAAAATGACAAGAGGAGGAAAGGTAAATCAGAGAGCTCCAGTAAAAGCTGCCCTTGGTGAACTGATTGCTGGATGCTTTCAGTGTTTGTATTGCTGGTGGTTATATCAAGGATGGCCTTCTCCAAGGAACTGGAACTGGGTTGAAGTGAGGTTGTGCAGGAGGCCAGAGGGAGCAGGCGGGCACTGCTCAGCCCTGTCCTGGAGTGGCTGTGGTGTGGACGGTGGGGTGGCTGAGCTGATGCTTTGGGGGACCAGGAGGGGTTTGGGGGACCAGGAGGGGTTTGGGGGACCAGGAGGGGTCTGGCGAGGGAAAGCATTAGCATTTCTCCCCATACAGGTCCCTAGAGGGGCACAACAGGGAGCGAGCTGCACCTTCTCATGGGGAAGTGATAGCCATTGTGGCTGTGGGGCAGCTGTCCACATCTGGACCTGCTTTGAAGCCAAAGTAATTCCCAGGATAACAACGCTTCACTCCACTCCTCCAAGACATGCTAAGCACTAGGTACACACTCGGCATCGATCTCACCAACAAAACCAACTCATTTTCTTCCCTAGCAGAGACGGAGGACTTTCTTTCCTAGAGGCAAATTGCAATCATGTGATCACCCCTGTGCCCTCAAGAAGATCAAATGTCTACAGAAATTGCCTTTCCAAAGCAGCATTTTCCCCACTGTATTCTACTTGCCACATGTTTTTATAGGGTCTCTTATACTCAAGAATAAACAACAGAAATTGTCTCCTTGCACTAACTATCGTGATGTTTGTATCACGTTGTGTTTAATCTTCAGGAATTACCCAAGGAGATGGATGAGGTTTGATTTTTCTGTTTTATTAAGCCCATTAACATTTAAGCAGTTCTGAGTTTGCTAGATTTCACTAGATTCTTGCTTTCTAATCCTTAGGTATAACCACCACTCTCCTCACCCTCCCACCGCATCCGAGCGGGTCGTTGTCCATGTCCTGTCCCATTCCCCGTGTGCAGGATGTAACCAGCTGAGGGGACAGGAGGGGTGGGGTGGGGGTCCCAGCCGCCCGCTGTCCCCATGAGCCACCCTGCCCCTCCACCGCCCTCATCAGCCTGGTCGCCCTGCAGTGTGGCAGCATCCACCCCTCCACCCGGGGGACTTTCTGGGAGTGCCAGCCTGAGCAGTGTCCACCATTTCTTCTTCCTCCCTCTCAGGTCCACTTGAGCATCATTTTTGTATGTTTGCCACCCTGCTTTGCTCTGCCTTTACTGCTCTGCAGCTCCACATTGCATCCCAATTTACTATATACATTTACAAGTCCTAGATACCATGCATTTGTTATCTTTTTTCTTTTTTACCCTTAAACCCAGTTTTATCCAGGTCTGCATTGTTTTAACTGACCGTGGGTGACCTGTTCTGCTACGCCTGTGCCCCATCTCTTATCACCCCATGCCTGTACTCCTCTACACCATGTCCTTGTCTCCACTTCTCAAGGTTGCTGATATTGTATCAGGCATGTGTTTCTCTGTGCTGCATCATTATGTTACGACCATAAATGTCTCGTTCTACACAGGATGCAGGTTTGTTACTGCTGCCGATAAAAACCTGGTTGTAACATACAAGGATAAAAAAGTAAAACAAATTAGCAATAGACACCTGGTCAGTTAGAGAAGCTGCTGTCACAGGTAACCCAAACAACACCGAGCTGCAGGCAGGTCAAGAAAAGCAAGTGTGGCCAACCTCAGCCCTGAGGCCCCGCACACTGAGTCCAAAGCTTATGTCCTGTTACTGGCGGTGGCAATGCCATATCTCAGAGTGACATGGTTACGTTCCCTCCCCAATGCCCTGCATATGGTCCTTCCATCCTTCCAGCCACGGACATGCAGAGGGCAAACGGAGCAAAGTCTGGGAAGGGCCAGCAGCTTCACTGATGCGTCAGGGCTCCTGTGCAGCTCGGTCTAAGTCCTGTATGCATGGACATCCATGGAAATCTGGGGACAAGAACCAAGCTGTAACAAATCAAGCATCAAGCGGACTAGGAAATGTTTTACTTGTTAAGAAATAAGTAAAAGAGTTGCTACTTGCATTTACTCAAAATATTGGTCTAAAATACAGACGAAGGCTTTCAATCTTCAAGCATAGTGGAAAGTCCTAAAGAACTTGCTGTCCTTGCTCAGGGAGTCTGAAATATCTCTGAGTTTCACATGGCTCTCCTAACAGGATTTCAATCCCATCTACAAGCACTGTTAACTTGTTAATGGGTTTCTTTATAACTTCCGCTGTACTGTTCTTGTTCGAAACTTCTTTTTAATAGGACCGAGCAGCAAATAATCATTTTTGTGCTCTTAAAATTACTAAGATATTGGTATTTTTATAATTTCATTTTCATTTGAGTGCAACTGGAAAGACTACAGTTCTCAATGTTTTGTCTGGTGCAGAAGTTTGTTTTAACTCACAATAGGTTGCTGAGAACCACAGCATCGAATCCTTCCTAATGGAGAAAGTTGTTTTAAAAAAAACCAACACTACAATTAGCTACTAACAACATATAACAATGTAATGCCATTATCACGTTGTAACAGGGTGAAGGGGTCTGGTTGTTGTACCATGTAAGCAGCAGCAGGGCAGAGCAGAGCAGCCTGTGGGTGGGAGGGTTGGCCTCCCCCACCAGTGGGTCTCCCAAGTCATACTTTTGGCCCCTTTTCTCTCAGCAGATCCTTCTTCCCCCTTTCTCTCTCAGCACGTTTTCTTAGGATGCACAGGCATGGTCACTTTTGAAAAAAAAACAACAAAACAAACAACCAACAACCCACCCCAAACAAAAAAGTTGTCATGGTGTGAATAGTTACTGCTCCTCTCCTGGAGATGCCCATCTTCCCTGCAGAAGGGCTCCAGCCAGCGCTGCCTAAACCATTTCAGTTTAGGTCAAACCCATTAGGTCAGGTTGTCCTGAACATCAGACTGGTGTGACACTGCACTGAAGAGGATCATGCTTGCATTGACTGATAAGGGCATTAATCTCAGCTGATGAACGATAGTAATATGTGGCTGGAAAAGACAATGTTTTCAACCTTGCTAGCCGAAAGGGGTGGTCTACATTACAACAGCTTAATCCACTGTAACTGCACAATTATCTTAGTGGCATCGTTAGCAGGTGCCTTTTTTTAAAATCAGGTTTTATTCTGAAACCTCTCTTTGCCAGAAGAGAGCGCAAAAAAATAAACAGACTTCTCAAATGGAACACACAAAAGTTGATTAAAATTCTTTCCATCTGTTGGTGGTAAAATACACTTTGGAAAACTATTCAGTTCGCTGAAGAAATGAGAGTGTTTCACCCCTTGAGAATGTGGAGATTGCTGGTCTCTACTTTTTCTGCTAGGAGCTAAGATGAATTCACAGTTCTAGAAGTAACCTCTAGCTATCAGAATCACCTGAAGGCTTGTGCTTTCTATATTTAGTTTGCTTTTCCCTTTTAATGCTATGCTTTTATTATTATATTTTTTTTTTGTCTGCACCATTTGTCAGTTATTTTAATCACCACTGTGAAAGACTTTTCACAGAAGTAAAGTGTTCTCAGTCTAGCAGGAGAGGTCACAACCAGAGCTGAAGACTACAGCTGGATCTAGACGCATTCAGAGCAGCGGAAAGCTGAGGTTTTCTGTCAGGTGTTTAACTATCTGAGCAACCTGGAGTCTCAGTTACCTGAGGTCCTTAAATCTAAGTAGGCTATCATTGTAGAATATACTTCGTGGTTTGTATTCCATGTTATCTTATTCCTGGAGCTGCTGCATGAAATATGACAGGTTGTTTTACACTAACATGCAGGAAAGTCAGATCAGGTATCATATAACTGCATTTTTTTGACCTAAGAACCTACAACTCTTCTTTCTTCCTGTCAAATTTTTTACCTACCAAGCCAGTAATTTTTAAAATGAATTCCCATTGCTGATTCTATATTTTTTACTGTAAATAAAGTAAAATGAATCTGAAAGAAAAATGTTGGCACGTCCCTGAGGCGTCTGACAGTAGTGTTCTGCATTATGCCTATGGTCATCTATTCTGTTGCAGCACAACAATTTTTTTAGATGCAAAATCCATGACTGATTTTATCATTAAAAAAAACATTATTCACAGTAGCCAATTCAGAATAAGCATTGCAAAATTCAAAATCTTTTAAATTATATTGCATGCTTTAAGAGTATCTGCGGTATGGAGTTTGTCAAAGTGAGGGACTGTTCCCGTTTACCGGTGTAGCCACCAAACACCACTCACGGCAGTCCCTGGAGGACTGGTGCTTCGTGCTGCCTTGGAAGCTGACTTTCAACTAATTGCCTGGCAGGTTAAGGGAAGTCCAGTGCTAATGCATGCTTGCGGATGAAACGTACCTCCTTGGTGGGTGAGACCTTCCACGTGCTTCGACAACATACTTTTTAGAAGATACAGATTTTAAAATAAGGCAAACTATTTCTCCAAATCCAGTAATCTCTGACCAGCTGTTTATCAAGAACCAAGACCATGCCCCAGGTCCTTCACATGGAGCTAAATTCAGCTCAATTTGCAATAGCCGTGGCCGGTCACTCATCCACTCTCCCCGAGCTTCATGAGCACGGAGTCCCTGCCCAGCCCCCGCCCGGCCCTTACCTGGCCCCTCTGCCTTTGCAGGAGCTCACTGATCCTTCGATCAGTCCCGTGGCTCAGACCAACCTTTAATCACTGTTAACCATTTTTGCACTGTAAGCTCCGTTCATTAATTGTCGTGTGAATGACCAGCCCTCTTGCCCATGCACTGTGTGACCGAGCATGTTTATAATGGAAAACAGGGCAATTTACAATAGTTTGGTGTGTGATTTAACTTGAAGTAATATTTCATTCATATGTACTATTTGAGTTTTAAGATAACAAATCAACAGCAAACTTACTACAGATAACAATACAATGATTATTAATATAGGTATAACATCTATTGTAGTACATGGGTAGCTTTTGGTGACCAGCCATTGTATTGACAACACTAAATAAAAGTGGTTTCCACCTCACTAACGGAATCAGTGTAATACTACTGTATATAATTTTTATTTTTCTTTCCCCTAAGCATCTTCCATTTTCAGGCAGATGTTGAAACCTTGTTACTTAGTTTGAGAGAGTTATATAGCTTACGTAGCATAACTATCTAACATATTGGGGTGTTGGACTACATGACCTTTAAAGGTCACTTCCAACCCAAACCGTTCTATGATTCTATGATATTGAAGATTACTCCAGTCACTACTGAGGTTTTAAATGGTGCAAAATATGACACTTCCTGCTCAGTGTGTGAGAGGTTAACTAACAATTATTTTGGTAGTTTGATCAAAACCACATCACATTACAATGGTGAATGCTACCAGATCCAAATTTTATGTTACCTTGAAGATGGGTACTCCACCCACAAACTGTTGTCATATACTCATGTCTCGTTACCACAGAAATGTTGCCAGACACCAGTAGCAGAGCAGAGTCTGTGGCTCTAAATTTAGGTAGCAGTTAATTTTCAATACCTCATCTGCTGCATGGGCAAGGTAAGTCCACAGGAGACGGGTTTCAGGGCTATGCCCCAACCACCGATGTTCTTGGGTGCAATGCAAGCCCAAGTTATGGCTGACTTACTGTCTTTGGTATCAGCACCATCCTGCACTTTTCTGTTGTGAAACAAGGGTCACCTGGTGGACCTCTAGTTGCATATTTAACCACAACCTCAGCTCCAGGCATTCAGAAGGGGCTGGAGGGGGTGGGGTGGGGTGGGGGATGTTGCCTCAGCTTTAACAGGGTTTTTTACTGCTTTTGACATGAACCCCTTGTATGGGACTTCTCATAGGGGTTTGCCGCTGGTTTAGCTGTTGTATGACTCCCCATGCCGGGATTCCCAATGGGAGATGGGACTAGAGTCCCTCCCACCTTTGTCCCCTTTCCACTGCAGGTGGAAAATCCATGCACTCCATCCCAGCCACACCAGGTTTGCACTTCATTATTCTTAAACTGTGACCTGTTGACAGAGGGTGTTTCTTGGAGTGGGAGAGAACCAGTAGACTGGCAGCCAGGTAGCCCCATGCTGCCCCACCATTTGTTTCAGCCACACTGTTGATCATCTGGTATCACTTTCCTCCAAAGTTGTGTTCGGTTTTGCGTTGGCATTTTTTTTTTTTTTTTTTTTCCTGTAGGCACGTACATGTCCAATGGATGTGTTCCCAGACTGCGCTATAGCACAAATCCTTTCCCAGTGTTTCCCCCACACAGCTGCACAGCAGTTTGCTGTGCTGCCCCAGGGGAAATGGCTCACTGGGTAACATCGTCGGCTGTGGGTGCACAGAGCTTGACTCCCTTTCCTCGAGTGATGGGCCCAGCGCAGCATCCCTGCCCGCACCGCCAGCAGCACTTCCCAGAGGGAGCCCAGTCAGGATTTACAGCCAGTGGTTGTAGGGAAATCCTTTTTACCATGCCCTTCTTGTTGCTGTCATCCACGTTGATATCCAGTAGTGTAAAGGGGCAGGTAGGGAGGACAGGGCCCATAGATTGGCAAGTAAAAATTTCGTCTTCTAAAGCACTGGATGCTTCACAATGTCTTTGTTCCCAATTCCACAACGTGTTTTTCTTCAGCAAATCCCAGAGAGGTCTCACAGGACTACAGATAACCCGACATGTGTGACTCTAAAACCTGCAGGACCCAGGCAAAGTCTACAACACCACAACGCCTTTTTTTTTTAATCAGAAAGCGCCATAATACTTTGTACCTCTACTGAAACAGATCCTGGCAGTTTTCTGCCTTCCTGTCCATTGGGTACCTAAAAAGAGTTTGGAGAAATATTTCCTTATCTGGACCTCTGATTAAGAGGTCCTCAGCTGTATATTGAGAAACAGTTAATTCGGGTGGGAGGATGGTGGGTTCCAGCTGTTCTGCTAACATGGTAAGGGCAATGGTGGAGTTGTGTTTAGAGCCTTGGGACAGGCGGTTAAAGGTGTATTATGCTGCACCCTGGGTAAAAGCAAACTTTGGTCTGTCTTGCTCTTGTACTGTGATCACAAAGAACATATGTTTTACACCTGGCACTCCCATCCATGGAAAAGCGCGTCAATTTATCCTGTTGACCAATCTGACAGTGCTGGCAACAAAGGCAGTGGAAAGGCCAGTGTTTTTATATCAGCCCTGGTAATCAATAGTTTTTTGTAACAGGCCATCCCGGGCTGTTATATGGGTCTGCCCGTCCCCACCTGCTGCCCAGGATGTCTACGGTGGTGGAGGTGAGCAAAGTGTCTGTTTGCAAGCGCAGAGCCCTCCCCGCAGCTGTGTACCCAGGACCTGCTGGAGTGGGTGGCAACAGTGGTCCCTACGTGGCTGGGCATCAGCTGTGACAGTGGGATGCGATGCCAGTTATAAGCACCTGTCTTCTTCCTGCTGCCAAAATGGTGCCTACCTTACAGTAAGCCCTTCTTCTACAGTTTATCTTCAAAAAGCCTTTCTTCTATGCATACCTTTTGTGGCAGCTCCTTCCCTAATACAAAGAAAGGCTAGTTAGCTGAAGTAAAGTCCCATTCCCTCTAAAATCTGAGCTTTGGTATTATCCATTTAAGGTTGCTTGTTTTTTGAGAAACTCCGATGGCTTCCTTGCACTAATATGGCTGCCATCAATGTATTGGGGGTTATCTGAACAAAGACTGTGTTGATATGACATTAAAACTGTATTTTCCAGAAGGACCCAGTCATAATCATAGAATCATAGAATAGTTTGAGCTGGAAGAGACTCTCTCTGCAACAAGCAGGGACATCTTCAACTAGATCAGGTTGCTCATAAATAACAGCCTGAATAAACAAAACTTCTCAATATTTTTATTTGCTGCTTTGTAAAAATTCTGCCGCTTATTCCTGAAAACAATCCCACATTCCTCTGGGATCAGCATCTGCCTTAGAGGAATTGAAGGAAGGTGAGTAAACACCCAAATTGACACAGTTGCTGGAATTCTGATTTGCAAACAAGAACATCAGAAAGCCTAGTATCGAAGAGAACAACTCTTCAAAGTGAGGACTATAAAGCAGCATGCTACTTTGGCCGAAACAAAGAATTTACAGCCCAGCAAGCGAATTTTACTCAATGAAGAACTCTGCTGTTGTCTCCAGGGCTAAAAGAATCCCAGCTCCTCCCTTAACAGGGGATTTCTTTGCCTATTTTTGCCTTCAAAAAATTTGAGCTGCTGACAGGAAAGAAAATGCCGCCGAAAACGGGTATTTGCTGTCATCTAGTGGTAAGACTTATTTTAGCAACTGTTCGTTCTTGGCTCTGCAACAACACAGTTTTAGTTTTCTCCTACGAAATTCTCTATCTGAACTTTTATGCTCTTTTCCAGGTAATAAAGGAGAGAATTTATGAAGAATAAAAGTCTCTATGCTTTTACTGATGGTTCAGTCCAAAATTACAGTGAGAGTTTTTTTTCCTGCCAAATGCTTTATTCCTTCTTCTAAAACTAAGAGAATTCTGACCTCACTTTTTTGATGAAGGACTTTGCTGATATCATTGCAACATTGAATGATGACTTCAAAGGTGCCTGAGAAGACAAGCTTTAGCTTTCCACCCCCACCACCATAGGAAGAGGGATAACTGTAATCATCTTCTTCAAAAGCAGTGGAGAGAGTGTTATTTTTATAGTTCATTTTTTTTTCCACAGGTATTCTTGGTGCTACAGGATGGACAGTGACACATGGAATCTTGAGGTATCATTCACATCTGTAACATACCATGCATGGTGTGCTGAGTTACAGCTCCTATCGCTCAGTTTAGCTCTGTAGATATCAATAAAGCCGCATCAATTTGTACTCTTTGAAGAACTGTCAAATCAAGCACCTCTGCTTTGCATCATTTAAAGGCAGTAACACTGACAGATGTTGGATGGCACATGCTCTGGACAGGACTGTTCAATAATGCAGCAGAAAACCAGAAAAACCACGAATGTTAAACCTGTGGTATGCTGCAGTCTGCCCAAGGTTTGGCATGCAGGAATGGATGCATACAGCACTGTTGGGAAAGGGTAGGATAGATGAGAAATGAGGCTATGCCATAATACACCCTTGATTAACACTAAGAAAAAGTGATGTGCGGTCCATAAAGACCCACTTCAAAGTTCACATGAACCTCTTTTTAAGTATCTGTGTAATAACAATGTGTAGTATAAAGGAGAAAGTTAAATTGTCATATGTTTTCAAATATGCTTTCAGCCCTTTCCACTTGAATACGATCTCAGGAAGGCTGAAAGACAAGCTTTTAAACTTTGGACCAAGATCACCCCAGAAGAATTATTTTGTCTTAAGGCAGGGATAGCTTCAACACAGGAAAAAAGCTAAAAACATACGTGCAGAAACCCTGGGAAACTGCCACTTTGGTAGGGCATGTGGCCATGGGAGGGTCTGGAAGGGAAGTGACATCCTTGACACGATCTGAATTCAAAGTAAAACCTGACAGTCAAAGGCCAACAAGAGCAAGTGAAACCAGCACCCTCAGTAAAAGTGGTAGGTAGAAACAGCCCTCCATTTCCGTGGAAGAGGAACCTCCTGGGAAAAAGAAAATTTAATTCTAGAGTAAAGAAATTAAGCAGCATGTTACTTCTTTAAAAGCACTGTGGTCTAAATAAGACAGACTTGCTCAAGCCAGTTCCACGACAGATTCAATTCTGCAGCAGTAGGCTTCAAAGACCTCAACCCAGATGGGGACTGCAGGTATAAACAGAGACATTAGCTCAGTGTTTCTGGCAATCTTAAGGATTACGCCTCAAGGAAATGCCCTACTTAACACCTGCAATTGATATTTTATTTTATTTTATCTAACTGCCAAGAACAGCTACACTCATTTTCCAGGCTGCATCAAATTTTTGTTCCACTTACACTGTCACAGAATCTAAATAAGGAAATCTGAAGTTACCCTGGATTTATCTGAGGTCAGAAAAAGGTCAGGCAAGACCAGGACAAGAAGACACACCAAAAGCAAAAGGCTAGTTTGTGTGACTATAAGTTCCCGAAGATGTACATCCAAATGGATATCCGTAATTAAGCACCTTTCCTGGCTCACAGGTCGTGAGAACTGAGAGTGAACTTCTCAGAGATGAGCCATAAGGATATAGCAGGTTATGGAAGGGAAAAGTAAATCAGACTTTTCCTGTGGGCAGACCCTCAAAGAGCTGACTTTACTATAGACTGGACGTGGCCACAGAAGGAGGCGCTGCTCGACCACTTTCCACGTCGCTGGTGGCACCTGCAGTTGGGTGGAGTTCTCAGCCGCAAATCAGGACTCAGATGCAGAAGTCTTGCGGCATGTTGAAATTATACCTTTGACTCATTTTGTCTGATCTTTGTTTTCTGGATCTTAAAGTCAATGGTTCTTTCTGGACTATTTTTATCAATTTAAAGTACTGCTTTTATGTCTACCTAATCTCCTCGGTGGCCAAAGAAACAATTAGAGCCACTTCACTGCAGAGAGGTTGTTTAGCAGACACAGTATATTGCTGTAAGAATGTTTTCTTCTTTTCATCAGCTATAGTCAGGAGGTAAAATAAGTTTCCTGGCAAAATCAATTTGTCAGCTAGAATTTAGAGTATGTATGCTGAGAAATTACTTGACATTAGAGAGAGGGGAACTCTTAGAAAGAGAAAAATCCCAAGTGCGTTATCCAATAGTATTCTCCCAAATGGCAGGGCCAGAAACAGCAGACAGCGGCAAAGAGCAATGTTAACAATGTCTTTTTCAGTGGGTGTATAAACAAACAAAGGAAACCTTTAAGCAACTATGCAAAGTGATCAAAACCATGATACTGACACTTACTAAGGAATTGCTGTAACTCTGTCTGGCACCCTTTCTTAAAATAGGGCTTTTTAATCCCTAGGGCCCAAAGTGCTTTCTAAAAGGCCAGTGAACTTGGCTGGTGAACTGAGGGACTTAAATATATTGTGACTTCCACAAAAACTCAGAAAGAAAACCGGTATTAAAACGCTGTCATTCCCTCCCCCCCCCTTATTCCAAGGACATGTTTTTCCACACAGCTTTCTTCCCTTTTTGTTGTATTCCTGAATAGTTTTAGTCTTGAGTCCTTGTCAGAGACACTGCAACTCAGAGCAGGGGTGATGACAGTTTGCTTTTCCTGCCTTGCTATAGTGTTGCAGAAGCCGGTGTATATATAAGACAAGGAACGCCTGTACCAAGCAATCATTTTGTCAAGTGTGTATCTTCCTTCAGATGTGTTTATTATCAGAAGGGATGTCAGGGGAACATTTCCAACTCTGTGTTTTTAAACTTTGTATATGCTTTGATTTAATGTTAAAAATCCTGGGCTTTTAAAATGGATGGACAGAATGGTACTATAAATTCAGTCTCTGCTTCATGTACCAATCTGTCAGTACAGCAAGAAACATAGCATCTTCTCTGTTACCTTTACTGCCTGGCATCCCTGGGGCTGGTAGACAGCCACGATATATCTGAGAATGTATGTTCCACTTCTGTGTTATCACTGCCCAGCCCCCAGGATCAAACCATTGGGCCCCAGCTGAGATTTTTGTTTTACTCAGTAATTCCACCACTGGAAAGGATGAACGTAGATAGGGAACGTGCTAGCTTGTAAGGAGTGGACTTCAGATCAGTAATTTTTTTTAGTAATTTGTCTGCCAGGATTCTGCAGTGCATAAGTGGGTGACCATGTGGAAGAGGCCATTCAGCTGGCAGTGGACTTGCAGGTATAAATAGATATATTAAGTCAGTGTTTCTGGCAATCTTAAGGAAATGCCTTACGTAATATATTAAGGCGTATTTTGCAATGGTTATAGAACACGATGCCATTTGAGGATCACAGCCTGGAGAACCTGGTCTTCTGTCACTTTCACTGGGTGCAGTGGTAGTTCCTATTCCTTGCACCTCTGAAAATCAGACCTGAAATCTGCAGGTCTCCGGCAGTAGGACCAGTTTGTAGGTTGTGTTTTATTCTTTGCATATCATGTGCCACAATGCCAATCATATGGAAAAAGTTACCGCTCTTAACTCATGACATAATTGGTAAATATCCATAAATGGAAGTGTAAGGCTTCCACAGTGTGTACGGAGTAAGCTCCTGCTAAATCAGGCCTTGACAACGCAGTGCTTACTTGGCAGTAAAAACAGCTTCTTAAACAGAATATATCTATCTCCATCACACAGTCTAGCAAGACTGTGGTGACTGCATGCTTAATTTTACATATACTAAGATTAGTTAACTTATTTGCAGTTGCAAAAAAAGAGTATCAATCTCTTGACAGTGGGCAAAACTAAGGATGTGAAGTATCCTTCCATGTTCAGCACTTCCACACTGAGGTTGTGTTGCGCTCAGAGAACCTGTCACTTCCTGAACAGGAATCTAATTTTTTAATTATGAAATGTTAATATTTGAGAACATTAGTATTTTAGATTGCTGAAGTACATTCCCAGATTTTGTGAAGAAGTCACATGGGATCCATGTCAGACATCTTTGGGTTTTTTTGGGGGCTGCATCTCTGCTACATTCATTCTGGGCATCAACTACACAGAAGCATATTTATGGGGTAGCAGGAGGAGATCGTACTGCAGAATGTCCTCTCCAACTGCCTTCTCCTCCGCCAAGAGAGGAGACCGCTAGACTGTGTAGCTCTTCCCTACCCTAGCCTTTCCCTTTTTCCCTTCCTCAACCCCATCATATCTCTTTCCACCCTGGAATCATGTTACTTCCCAATCTGTACTTAATTAAATGACAGCAACAAACATTGCATGTGCTGATGGTTCATTGTTCTGTCCTGAACTTTCTGCTATTCATTTATTTTTAATTCCCATACTGAAAAAAAATAATCTCACATCCGTATATAAATCCCAACATGAACTCAAGTGAAAATACAGACTTTCTTTCCAGAAGATGCCCTCTGCAGATGTCCTAGATCCTACTGGTGGCTAGCGTGCGCCCAAAGAATTGTAAAAATTTTACAGCTTATTTGAATGATTGAATCTAGCAGCTGTTAAACAAGGGTTACTGAACAATACTGGGAAAAATTTGAATCATATATGACTTACAGCCTTTTTATCAATGCAGCATTTATTCCACCCATTGCTCCCCCCCCCCCCCCCCCCGTGCCAATCCAGATGGGCTGCCTAATGAGAAGCCGTAATTTGTGCAGAAGCATGTCAACTATATCCTGGATTTCAGACATCCAGCAAAAGCTGTCGCACAGCAGTGCTTGTTTTGGTCTACGCAGCCATTTAGCAAACCTAGCATGTGGAGTAAGACTTTAACACATCTGTCGTTATTTCCCTTAACCTGCAAGGAGCGAGTGACAGGTGACGGACCAGAGCAAGCTGTGTAAATAAGTAGAACGGTGCTCTCGCTGCTGAGGTGACATACTCAGAGGAGAAGCATTGCATATCCCCTCGCAGGACCGGAGAGAGGGCTTACTTCGACTCCCAGGAATTACGTTTTGCTTCCTCTCCCGTGCTGGTGAGTCACATTCCAAGCTGCTGTTAAGGCGATAGGAGAATTAAAGTGTCAGCTGCTTGCCCTGCTCGTTCCAGTCCTGGCAGCGGAGGCTAGACCAGCAATGGAGCTGCTGAACCAACTGTGGCAGGACTACAGTGGGGTCAAAGGCGGTTGCTCGGGTCCGTGTTCAGATTCTGCTTCTCCCCCACATCGGCAGGAACCATCACCCGATGGATCTGTTGCTCACACCTCGCGGCCTCGCAGCCGATGCGTTTGCCTGGGTGTTTCTATGGAATTCCTTGTTGAAAACAAGAGTGATGGGACCGGTCTGTCAGTAACACTGGAAAATGAAAAATTGCTAGTGACTCTAAGATATCCAAAGCACTAATCTGAGTAGCCATGTTGCTGCAATTTTGAAATGGATATTTATCTTGATTTACTCTGCTGTGCACAAAACTATTAAACTTTCTGCTACTGAGTCTTTGGGCATTTTAGGGGGATGCTCTTTTTACAAAAGTTGCTTTCTCTGTCAGGTTAATGGTTGGTGATCTTCCTCCCTCCCTTCCTCAGTCCCTTCCTTCCTTCCCTGTTTCTCCTGCTTTTATGGATATTAAAAGGCAATTTTGTAAGTCAGGCCTGACTTATACAACATCACGAGTTGCTGATATAGCAGTAAATCAGTTGTCAATTATGAGAATGATGTTTTCAGGGGATTTTTCCTGTTTGGGCTTTATAAATCAATTTTCATGTAAGTTTGTGTGAAAATGTTCCTTAGAACAATTGCCTTGTTTCACAGTAATTAGAGAGTTCCAGCTGTAGTGAAATACAGCCTTTTCTGGTGATTAAGTATAATTTCCAGAAAACAGCCCTACTGAGTTGTGCTATCCACAATATCATAAATACTACTTCTCAATAAAGCTCTGCTACAAGGGAACTGATTTTCCTGCCTTTTTTAAACATTATAGCAAGGCTTACATAGAAGATCTTTCATTTGTGAACTGAAAGTCAGGACAGATAAAGTCAGTCAAAATATCTAAAAAATTTTCAATTTTGTTTTCTCTTTTAATTTCTTAAACTCCTAAGTAATTTACATTTTGAAAGAAAGTCACCGCAAGTGAAAGAAAACAAAGTATTCACAAGTAGGAAAGGCCTCAATAGGAAGCATTGGGTTTTAAAACTATTTTTGCTTTTATTAGCAAAACAATATATTGATTGAAATGACCCATTTTCTTTGAGTGGTTTTGATATGCCAACATTTTATTTTTACAACTTTTTTGGAATGCAAAATGTTTTTTTTTCAATATCTCAGGTTAACAACCTTCATCCTTTAATAACACTACTGCAGGACATTCTTCAAATGATAACTGCACTATAAGAGTAATTGGAAAATCCAGTTCAGTGGCAGAACAAGAATTCGAACTGCAAATATGGCACCATGGGGAACGGCTGAATTAATTTTGAGTATACACATTTCTATCACAAACACATATTGTATGTAAAAACATGTTTCCATATAAAATCTGGGTATTACATTAGCGCTGAATTGTGGACTTAGTAGTGCCACTGAAGAAGCACAACTTGCTTAGTTAATGGTGCTGGTACAGTTCTGCCACAACATTTGCAAGCCGACACAAAAGATTTTTCCTTAACTGAAAGTTAGCATCAGGTCCAGAGCAATTTCTTATACATTAGCACCAAATCACAGCTGGGCTGGGCTTCCTTAATCCACCTTTAAGAAGATCCATTAGTAATTTCTGCTGTCTTGCAGAGGGGACACTCCTCGTCACCAGGTCAACTGGATTAGAAGTAATTGTGTGGCTACAAAGGGCTTCTGTTGCTGTGGGACAAGTTTCTTTTCTTTGAGTCAACACAGACAACAACCCAATGCCCAGCTCAGTGCATGAAAAAATTGGACCTAAAGGGACAAAGAAAGGCACAAGTACGATGCTGGCAAAAAAAGCTGAGGAAACACAAAAATTAAAGTAATTAACATTGACTCGGTCAATTGCACAAGACAAATGAGTACTGGTAAACATCTTAAGGTTTGGGTATTAAAAAGCTTTAAGAATCAAAGTAAGGGTTGAAAACGTTCCTGAACTAGGTAGCATATGTCAAACCAAGCTTGCAAAATTGGCAGTCAGAAAGCTAATTGTTTTACTTGGAAATGGAACAAATTTAACATGTATCCTATCACTCCATTAAGTTGCTTTTTATCTCAACAGCCTTTTAAAAACTAACTCACGACACACCATGATAATACTAAGAATATATTTAGCTGTTGTTTCCCAGGAAGGCATTCCAGACTTTTAATATCATCCCATATTGATAATTATTCCTTTGTTAGAGATACATAGCAGTAACCACTTAATGGACTGCAATATTGTCCATTTACAGAGACCTCCACTTTTCAATCAAATCTGCTGAGAGTGGAACTGCTTGTGGGGTTTGCGTTGCTATGGAAAAGAATTTGAAGGGTATTTTCATGTATAAATTTACCAACATAATTCTAATCCAGGTACTTGAGAATGGAATTACTTTAAAAAGCAAAAAATTGTTCTTTTTCTTCAGCTTTTGTACTAGAATGTTCAGGCTCTCTACATTACCTTTTTCATGCTTTGCACTGCCATAGTGAAGGCTGGTAATTTTTTCTTTTTTAAAAAAAAATGGAGCTTCTCATGAAATAGCATGACTTTGGGAATCTGAGTTTTGCAAAGTATTACAGGAATCACAGTAAAAGAGGGGTCACATAAATTTTTGCTTGGACTTATCTCAAGCAGAGCCTGGGTTTGAAATAAAAAATTTACAGTGCTCTTTACAACCCATTACACTCCTGGTAGAGCCATTGTCAAGGTGATGCTTGAAAAGACTGCAAACCACACTTTTTCTTTATTCTTCATTGCTGTTTACACTAATGATATGGGTGAAGACAAAAACTTCTGGAAAACTGTCACTGATTGTCCCTCTTAAATATATGTTCTGGGAATGTCAGTGTTTGATGAGTTTTTAAAACTGATTCAAGCTGATACATTTTCTTCCAAATGCAAAACACATTTCCCCTATCCACATGAAAAATGCAGTCAGTTCTCTGTTTCGAAGACTATTACTTTGCTTCTTACTTTGGTCATGTGTTTTCCTTTATCTGGCATGTGGAATTTATAATCCATTGTTTCTAGTGCTTTCAGTTTCCTTGTTGGATACTTGCTGTGGTAGATAGCGGTTATCCGATTCCAGTTCAGCTTTCACTAACACAGACTACACGTCGTGGCTTCATCATTGGCACTGCCCAACATTATTTAAGGTGTAACAATCTCATCCATAGCTCTGCCTTGCTTACATTACGGATGTGAGAACTGGATTTTCCATACTGCAGAATTTTTCCTTTTGCTATTCAAAATTCTGAATCAGTACACGAAGCCACAAATGTGACTACAGACTAGGAGGTCTAACAGAAGAGAAAGAAGAGGTTATTGCTTCCCTGTATCTGTCCTGGCCCTCTGCCAGAGTATATGGCCCAGTATATAGGTGTTCCTTCAATAGAGCTAGAATTCCTGTATCGGCTTCAGTGGATTAGTTTATTTAAACTAAACTGTTGGGCCTTGCCTACTGTAGCATGTTTAGTGTTCCACTGTGAAGGTAGCAGTCACTGCCAAAGGGATGGATGAGTAGCACACAATCATATCTTAAACTGTCATACTCTATCTGCTACGAACAACTAAAGAGTCCACAGAGATACGGCTCAAAACCATGACTGAGTTCCTCTGGTTACTATTCATTTAGTGACTCTCATTGACTCTTAATGAGCTCGTAGTCTGTGTGACAAAAGCATTTTACCCCGCATTTGCCTGGCCACCTCCTGTCACGCAGCTTATGCGTTTTCTTGTTGAGTCGTGACACTCTATCCTGCTTCTGAGCAGTTTATGAGCAGAGTCCTTCATAGAAACCGGAAGAACGCCTCACAAAATTATTTTTGTCTGCTCAGGTGCAGGTATGCACCAGGGATTTCTTAAGCGCAAGAATGACATCTAGGTTACACAACTATTTTTTCCAACTCTCCAGCCAACAGAGTTGTCCTGGCAAAATAGTGTTGTGTGGGCCCAGCACGAAACAAGCATTTGGATGGAAAATTTCAGCTGATGTTTGACAGTCACAGGCATCTGTAAACACAGCCTTTATAATGGGAAATGTCAGGCATCTTCGCAGTTGCCAGTACCACCACCTCTGCAGAATGAACACAAGCAGAATGGACACATATGTCAATGAACTCAGCCTCACCACATCCTTACGAAATACCTTACAGTATTTCAAAGGGAAAGACACCTTCAGAGGGTTGCTCGGCCTCACAGGGAGTAAGTCTGGAGGGAAACCAGCACAATTACTTATCCTACAACCAGACCAGACCCTTCATGTAGTACTCAGCTCCTGCTGTGAAAAAAACAAACCCAAAACCACTCCGTAAGCTTGCTTACTATACAAAAAACTTGCTTTTGAGCAATACAGTAAAAAAAAAAAAAAAAAGATTCCCTTCGTTTAAGGTATAGCAGTGAAAGACCTCGTTCATTCTTTAATTGGCCGTCCTTCAGTTTTCTCGCCCGCAGACTGGGACAGTCCCACCTCCGGGCCCGGCTGCAGCCCGGGACCCGACTCCCTGCCCACCTGCCGGTGTTGCCCCCACCTTCGGCCGGGAGGTGCCGCCGACGGGGAGAGGCCGCCGTCCGTGTCCCCTGCCGCCTCCCGGGGCACGGCGGCGGCTGCTCTCCTGCCGGCCGGGCGGGAGGCAGCCGGCGGGGGTCGGCGGGGACGGCTCCGGCGCTGACAGAGCGTGATCCCCCCGAGCAAGTGTGCCGCGCTGGCTCGCCCTCTCCCCGCTGCCTCCGGTTACATCCCTGGCAGGAGACCGCCATTCTCGGCTTCCCTTTCCAGGGTTATTTTTGGCGGCGGCCGCTGCATGCTGATGGCAGCGGACCGGCGAGCCCCGGGCGCCCTTGCGGGCGGGCGGGCAGGCGCCGGCGGGCCCCCCCCGTCGGGCGGGAGGGGGAAGGGGCGGCGCGCACCCCGCTCCCGCCCCGGCTCCCCCGCGGCGCCCGGGCTGCCGCCGGCGGGGGCCGCCGAGGGCTGGGTCCGCCCGCCTCCGGCCCCGCGGGGGCCGGCCGTCGGGGAGCCCGACCCCGCCGCCTGCCCGCGGTAGGGAAACGCCTCTCTGCTCCCCGCCGCCGGCCCGGGCAGCCTCTGCGTGAGAGGAGCTGCCGCTGCCCAGCGGAGCCACAGGCGGCAGCGGGCCCAGCGCCGGCCGCCGCCATGGAGCGGACCCCCATCCCGGTGTTGACGGTGCAGACGGCGCCCTACGAGGACCAGCGGCCGACGGGCGGCGGGGGGCTGCGGCGGCCCACGGGGCTCTTCGAGAGCCAGCGCAACTACCTGCCCAACTTCGTGCAGAGCCTCCTCTCCTCCGTCGACCTCCGCGACCGCCAGGGCTGCACCATGGTGGTGGGCAGCGACGGCAGGTACTTCAGCAAGACGGCCATCGAGATTGTCGTCCAGATGGCCGCGGCTAACGGGGTAAGCGGGGCCTCACCCTCCCGGGACGCCCTCACGCCCTTTCCTCGGGGCGGCATTCCCCCCCGACGGCCGCGGGCCGGGTCCCCTCAGCCGCCCCCGGCCCGCCTCGGGCGGGCGGCCCCCGCTGAGGGAGCGCGGAGCCGCCCCGTGGGGACGGAGGGGAGAAGGTTTGCGCGGCATAACGCGGGCAGCGCTGCCCGTACAATTAAAAATAGGAGGAACGTGGCGTCCGGCTGCCTTTCGGGGGCCTGCGCGCCCGCTGCCCGGGTCAGCCCGGTGCCGGTTCGTACCTCCTTTATAGGCTGTACCGCTCGGCTGTGGCACGGCTGGCTCTGTCCGTGCGCGACGGGGCTGAGCCCCATAACCTCCGGAGGCGGCTGGCTGCGCCACGCTGCTTCACACCTTATTTTGGGCAGAGGCAGGCGCGGGAGCTGAAAAACATGGTTGGTTCCGCAGGAGAAAATGCGGCAGAATTAAACATAAGTACGTGGGAAACAAAGGTGTCAGACGTGCGTCAGCTGCTCGGGATCTTTTAAAAATATTCAAGGAAGATGGTATTACTGAAGCAAGAGGAACTCAGCATTTTGGCTGTCTCTTAAGAAAATAATTGTTCTCTGTTGTTTGCTTGTGAACAATTACAAAATGCAAGAAGGCAACAGTGGCAAATGCCTCTGTGATCAGATGGCTTACAGCTTTTCTTGTGCGGTTTTGAAAATAGGAGAGAACTCGGGAAGAAAACTGTGGTCTTCTGGTAGATACCTACGCATTCCTGTGTCAGTGTGTACGTACAGAAAACTGGAAATACCAGCAAATGTAGGCTTGAAGTTTCTACTTCAAAGTGAATTGAAGCTGCTGTCTCTTGTTATGATGGCTAAATTGATTCTCCAGATCTGGCAAAAAAAGTGATATAATTTTATACTTTTTTTTTTTTTTTAGTGACTTTACTTTTTATTTTTTTTCCAAAGCTCCATTCTTTAAATGCAGTCCTGTTTTATAACCGGGAGATCTTTCTACTTTGAAACAGATCTCCACATGTGTCTGAATTTTCCCTGCTGATTTTTTGTCACATACGAGCTATATGGCTTAGCCAGCCTGGTACAAATAATTTTAAATTTATTTCTAATGCACATTCTCACCACGCTGATCCTATCAAGCAGAGGCTGAGTGATACCTGAGATTTCAGAGAGACTGGCTGTGTTATGTGCTTTTGCAAATTCACTTTTCCTGCAGGGGTTTGGTGGAAGCCAGGGCTTATGTGGTGCAGGGTGCGAGGAGGGCTGTTGCAGGGGACACTGTGGAGGTGGGGGGACACTGGTGAGGGTAGCACGGTGGTATTTCATCTGCAGCGGCGGGGAGCGAGCGTGTGGGGCACGAGCGCAGAGCAGCAGGAGCGGGCTGGTGTGTGAGGCATTGCGAGGAAGGTAGGATGGGGCCCGGAGGAGCGCTGCTTCTTCCACGTAGCTCAGTGGAGAAAGCCTCCCCACTGGAATCGTACCTGTTTTCCGGGTGGGATAAAGTGCATCAACCAGCTACAGCAAGAGCCCTGCAGTAAGCTGCCCTGCCTGAGGTCCTTGCTTGCCCTTGCACCCTGGTAGGAGCTACAGAGCAGGTTACAGCCACAAGGTGACCACGAGGACTGAGGTGCTGAGGAAGAGAAGAAGTTTAGGGCTTAGAAGAAAGACCCAGGGCATGTGAGCCGGGTTATGCTGTATTCAGAACTCCTTCCTGACTAGTTTTTCCTGTCAGCTTGCCTCCTTCCTGCTCCTTCTGTCACGTTACCCATTTTGCTCTGTTTCCCCTGAAGATCAGGTCTTTCTGACCTCAGGAGATTTCCAGTTTGACATGTTTCTGGCACCTTGCTGTAGTAGTGCTTCCCCTTTCTTAAGTTACTGCAAGTTTCTTGGAAACACAATTTCTCCCTAATGTTTTCTGAAGCCAAAACCTAAGTTTTTCTGCTGACAGTTCTCACAAATATCTGAATTCAAGCGTGATACTCTTACTAATGATACAGTCCTCACAAATTGAGCAGGCCAGCTGGTGGGGTGCTACTGATACCTTATTGCAGACTTTAAGTACTTAAAGGGGGCCTACAGGAAAGATGGGGAAAAACTTTTTACTAGGCCTGTTGCGATAGGACAAGGGGTAATGGCTTTCAAGTAAAAGAGGGAAGATTTAGACTAGATAGAAGGAAGATTTTTTTTACAATGAGGGTGGTGAAACACTGGACCAGGTTGCCCAGAGAGGTGGTAGATGCTTCTTCCTTGGAAACATTGAAGGTCAAGTTGGATGGGGCTCTGAGCAACCTGATCTAGTTGAAGATGTCCCTGCTCATTGCAGGGAGTTTGGGCTAGATGACCTTTAAAGGTCCCTTCCAACCCAAATTGTTCTATGATTCTGTGATTCTATACTGAAAAGGCTTCCCGTTTCCCTGTGCTAACGCTCCATCCCCTCTCTACCATGCTCACCCTGCTCACCCTCACTTGTGTTTCTCTCAGGCACACTGTAAATCCATAAGCCTCACATTTACTTAGTGAATACTGTTTCTGTGTTTTGTTCTTTGGCTGTTAAAATACATGGGCTGGGAAAATACCTAAACCTCCCCGAAGGCATTGTCTAGTGCTGTGCCATGTAAGTAAGGGGAGAGGAAGGGAATAGTCCTGAGGGAAAAGGTTTATTTCTCCGTTTGGGTGAGGTTAATGTCATTAGAAGGCATGTAGTCAGTATCACAAGGAAAGAAGTGAGCTGGTGGAGGCAGGGTCGGATGAAGTTGCATTCAAAACCTTTAGCCACCCCAGAGTGCCAGGAGGGGGATAGCCACATAGTGCTAATAAACTGAACTTGAACCTCCTTCCTGGAAGACGCATAGGGAGTCTTATGGTTAATTGTGCCTGCTGAGTACAAAAATAAAAGGGATTTTCTATTATCAACTGTAAATGTATTGCCCTTTAGAGTCGCTAGGTTCCCCTTGTTCTAATTTGGTGACTCACCCTGCATTCCCCCTGTGTTAACAGCCTAGCACAGTTGGCACAGGCCCCAGTAGAAGGAATGAGAAGAGGCCCCCTGCCTGGTCAGCTGCCAGTGCTTGCCCTGCCTTCTTCTCATCTTCAGTCCCTCGGGCTCATGCCCTCCAGCTTGGGGTTGCAGGTGCACACTCCATAGCTATAGCCAGCGTAGGCTTCAAGTGGTGGCAACAGCCACAGGCTGCTCCATGCTGTGCAAGTCTCATCAGCACATGCTCCAGCAGATCTTTCTGTTCAGAGTCGGAGGAGGCCAGCCAGGGTCTCCCTTTGGTGGGTCACCCAGCTGGGGCTGTAGCAAACACGTTGGGGCAACGGGTTGCACGTCATGGGAGGGTAGGGGAGCGTGAGGAAAGCCAGGCAAAAGTCCTGTACCATTCCGGGTTGCAACAAGCAGTTTTGCCAAGTGGGGTGGCAGGAGAGTGTCTGAGGCTCTATTCCCCTTTTCACCTGTGTCCTGTCAGTAGCAGTGTCCTTGTACTTTAATGTCTGAAAGAACTGAGATGAAAGCCTCCATTGTTTATCGTACAGTTCCACTACAAATTAAATGCAAGTATTCCGTTCCTCCCATCAACTGGATGTAGTGTCTCGTTTTGGTTACATTTGAATGAGAAGCTGCTATACGTGGGTCTCAGCAGCAGGTCAGAAGCTGGTGATCATAATCTGAATATGGAAAGTCATAGCAACATCCTAGGGAGATCACAGAGTATAGCTAGTAATGCTGTGGACGTTTGAGATGGCAAAGAGTTTTCCAGTTGTCTTCTTTGTAATGCCATGTTGTTTTTATTTTCCATGGTCTTCCAGGCAGATCTTGCCCTCCCTCCCTCCTTGGACCTGTGTGATTGAGATAATTGATTCAACGTGGAACGTGGCGCTCAGTCATCTTAAACATACTGTAGTAAAAGATAGGAAGGCACAGTCCTGCGCTGCCTGGGATATAGTCTGCTCGCTTCATATTCTTTCAAGTTTAATTGACTGAGGCATGTGAGAGATTACTGGGAAAAATAATAAAAAAAAGGCATTAACTGACTCCATGGTAATCAACAGAGTAGTCTGAAAATGCACAGCTGCAAGTGGTAATATTGCATAAAAATGTTCTTGTAAAGTAGTTGTTAGGGTGACTATTCTTTCAGCTGTAACAGTTTGCTGAGGGTCATGGTCTTTGTTTCTGCTGTTGCTACTAAGAGCAGAATGACAAAATAGAACGTGGCGTAGGGGCACAGTATTAGAAGAGACATTACATGCCTGTGATCTCGTAGCCATGCAAGTTTTTGAATTCCAAAGATAATCTTTCCACGCTATGAAACAGTCCAAGATTTTCAGAAGGATATTACTGGAACTTTAATTGTGAGTCAGTACATGGACATTATTTGGTTACTGGTTTAGCCCAGATTGCGAGAAGTCTGTAAAGCTGAGAGTTCATTACTGAAAATTAATTAAATGTCAGTTTAGTATTTGGTTCACAGACAAAATTAACATCTTCTGGGCCAAGAGAGGATGAGGTTGTGCATTCTTGCCACCGAAATGAAGAGGGCAGAGGAAGATGGGTAGCATGCGTACACTTAAAAGATCCACACTGTCCTCAGGGAGTTCTGTACAAGCACTGAAGACCTTCACATACGGTGAAGCTCTTTGCAGTAGTCACTGCAAATAAAATATCTGTGTATCATTCATGTAATTTGACTTTCAACATCCTTAATTTAGAGCGCTAAATATTGCATATTTCTATAGTATAGAAATTAGTATAATATATAATATTTCTAAGTAGTATAGAAATAATAGCCTTTTGACAAATGCTGAAGGCAAAGCAAATTACTCCTGTTCATATTAATATTGGGCATCCAGATAAATGGGAAAACTGGTTTGTGCAACATCTATTGAATAGGAAAAAAAATGAAGATAAGGTGAAGAGTTAGTGCCAGGTAATTAGTGCATTCTGAATAATCTAAGTATTCTACTTAGAAAAACAGTTCCAATGTGCATGAAGGCAAAAACCTAAACCTCACTAGTTTAGATTTGGAAGTACAGAGAACATATGCTCACGATATGCCTGTATGCAAATGTAAATGCATTTATACTTGAGTAGATATCAAGATAGATTCAGTATTGTTGTTTTCAAGCATTTTGCAAAATGTAATTCCTGTCATTTTCCTTGTGTTTACCCATACACAATACTGTTTTAAGAGCTGGCACCCATTTCTGACAGCTGTATTTGGAAGATTGAGTCATTGCCCTAGCGTTCTACATGCTTCATAGTTTAAAAATGGGAGAGAGAGTATTCAAAACAAACATTTTCAGTATTTATTTTCGTCATGCTTTTCTTTCCATAGTAAAGGTACATGGGTAGACTCTTATATAGACTGGAAGAAACTTTGTTAAAGTCTGTTTCCCCAATGTTGTGTGTTTTTTTCTAGTGCTTCAGTACAATTGGCAATAAGGATTAAATGACAGTATTAATACAACAGTCTTGGCAAGACATGCCATGTTGTCCAAAAGCTGCTTCATGGACTGAAAAGAAGCCATAAAAGGACACACTCAAATTCAGAACAATTTGAAAAAAAACTCTATTTCTCTTTTAAATTATTTACATGACACTGGCTTAAATAAAACAGTAAATTTTGTGGCTAATGTAAGGTTTTCTTTCTTGAGCTTGATTCTAAAAGAGTGTCAAGGCATGTGCTAGAGCTCCTAGGGATTTCATCTCCTCATAGACGGAGTTTTACCTTATGCATTTTCTGCAGTAAAAGTGTGTCTTTCGGTTGTCAACGCACTACAACTGAAAATGCTTCTGCTTTGAAAAAAAAAATCCCTTATTCCGCAATGTAGGAATTGCATTTCTGTGATAACACGTAGGGTTGTGTAGAAAGTATTTTTGAAGTAGTTTAGTATTCAAAACACGTGAATAAATGAAATATAAATGTAGCATTTGGATCTTTAAAAGAGTTTTAATAGATGGGAAGAACTTTACATAAAAGTGAAGAAGTCTGATCAGTAAGAGAGATACCAATTTAATCATCTGCTTCACTTAGCTTGGCGCTAGGAGTGGAGGAAATATACCTTTATTGTTGCTCCTAAGGTATATAAATTATTATGAATTGAGAGATTTACAAATACACATGCTGTAATTTACTACTTAGTTTTACTTTCAGGGAGAAGCAAGAGTGGGAAGGTAGGAGAGACATAGAATCGGAAAGTGATACAGAGTCTCGCAAGTAAATGCTGTCACAGTGCACAAGCGTAACATTTAATCTATTCTTAAAGAAAAAATGTATTCACTGGTACGTTTTGTTCCACAAATAATCAAAGGTATTTATGTTACAGTCGGCCTCAGGTTCTATGATAAGGAAGATGGTATTGCTTTTAATCATTCAATTGTATATTAATGAAACTATTGTTAAGCTTAAATAGGAAATAAAATTCAAGGTTCAATACTGCTGAAGTGAGCAGAAATGAGGTTCAGCTGTGTGCTGTGTGCGTTGACTGTATATACACTCCACCCTCACCAGCTGACCATGTCAGTGGAAGCACTGCTTTAATCTCTTGAAACAGAAAATGTGGATTCTGCTGATTTGCATTTTTCTCCTGGAAAGGATACTTGTTTTCCCTGGAAAATATTTTCATTATAGTAGAAACATGAGGAACCAAAATTTTCTGTTTCTTAACTTTTTCTTTTTAAATTTCCTTCAGAATTATTCCAACCTGGGAGAAAAAAAATACAGTGAAACAAAACGTTTTCCCAATAGTAGCAGGAGCGTGTCAAATGAACATTGAAGGTTTTCCACGAACTGTACTTACTAATTTTCATAGCTTTCCTGTTTTCTACCAACAATCCATAGGCTTCAAAATTATCTGCAAAAACTGTGAAAAGCGAACCAGGTAGACAAACAATCATCCTATCATCAGATCTTGAGGTAGAAATCTCAGTTAACAGATTGCATTGTTCTACACATTTTTTTAAATTTGAAAGCAGATCTTGTAATTCTCAGTGAAAGAGAAATTGCTAACCATCGTTCATGCTTTGTGAAGGTTAGCAAAAAAGTAACTTGTGCTTACTTTAGAAGCGGATCATTTCACTGTAGAAGTCTTTATTTTTTTTTTATTAAAATAGTTCAGCAACAGGAAAAATCCAGATGTTGGATATAGCAAACAGGCTAAATAAATCATCTATTAAACCTTTACTTTTCTGAAGTTATTTGGAACCTCACTTCTAAATAACTGTTAAGGGCCTGACATAAGCACTGGACCCAGAAGTATGTCATCTGTATGTGAAGGAACAGCTCTTTATAGAAAGAGGGCAGGTAGTGACACCTCCTCTGCTGTTGCTTTGCCACACAGACAGTAGAGTTATTGAATCTCCCTCAAACTAGAGAATGACATCTGAGGTTGAACTCCCAATCTGCTTTTAGGTGGGGAGTGGGAAGGATTCAGCATTATGCCTCTCCTGCACCCTGCCCCCTCTCTCCCTATCTCTCCTTCCCAAACTACTACTCAATAGTGGTGGTTTTTTTTTTTTTTTTGTTTGTTTTGCTTTATTTGGTTGGGGTTTTTTTAAGTGAGGATATTAAAAAAAAAAAAAACCAACTTTGACAATATCCTTTTAAGCTCTATCTGCAGCTGCCTCAGTTCTCATCTGTGACACTAACTTGACCTTCTCCCCTCCTTTTTTTGTGTCTGCCTGTTTCCCAGGAACTGGAACTCTTTCGTGTTTCTTTGTAAATACATTTCTGGTTGGCTTCTAGATTATTTATGTTGAGCTGAAACTGTAGTATATGTGTAGGGGATGAAGGCAAGGTTTTGAAATTGGAACCTTGCACTGGAGCTGCACATAATGCCAAACACATTGAGTCAGTGTTTAATAACACCACCTGAAAGCTTTTTTTACTTTAAGAATGGTGGGAACTTCCCCCGCTCGGCTGTGCCCTGGGAAACACACCCTCTTCATCTGGAATAGCCAAAGAGTCACCACTGATAGCTGGAGGAGGAGCAGTACTTTCTATAGGGCAGGATGTCCAAGGGTGTCTTGGCGATAGAGATGTGACTCGCAGAGACTACAGGTCCTATGATGTAGTGGTATTTGTGATTGCGCTGAAAGGCCGCTCCATCAAAGGCAATTTGCTTGCTGTTCTCTTTTAGGCTGGTTAAAGCCCCAACCCTGCAAACCGCATCCACACACTCAAAACCCTGAACTATACTGATATTTGAGGGGATTCGCTTGTTCGTGGGGGTACCGGGAAAGGTTTGATGGCAGGATGGTAGCCCAGTGCTGTGCTTGGGAGCTTTGCGAATCACTGCCATGGCTGTGCTCTTGCTTTACCGTCCGTGCACAGGCCACTGGGGTTAAACGTGCCAGGGTACAACATCTTGCGTTAGCGCTCCAGATTTGCATGCAGCCAACTCACGTACGTATATTTCTCTGCAAAAAAATAGGTTCCATACTAGGACTTCACAATTTCTGTCCTATACCTGTATACCTATATGTGTGTGGGGGGTTATTTATTAATTTTCGAAAGTTTAGTGACATTCAGAGTACTTTGACTTCCTTTTCCACTTAGATCGGCAGATTGGTTATTGGACAGAATGGTATCTTATCCACACCTGCTGTTTCATGTATTATCCGAAAGATCAAAGCGGCTGGTGGAATTATTCTAACAGCTAGCCACAGTCCTGGGGGACCTGGAGGAGAGTTTGGAGTCAAGTTTGAGGTTGCCAATGGAGGTGGGTTTTTTTTTTTTTTGAGTAACATGTTACAACATTGCATCTTGGTATGATGAAAATATGCTGACAAGGATAACTGTCTGACTTTAACGGCATGTTTTTTGTTTATTCTGTTAAAAATATGAAGAGCATATGCATCTTTTTTTCCCCCAATAATAGGAGTGTATTTGTTTACATGTACCTGTAGAAAAAGCATTAAATGTTCACTGAAGTCCTTGTGGCAGCTGTAAGATTTCTTTAAACAGGAAGTTTGCCATCCCATTTTTATAGCATTTTATGTAGTCTGCCAGATCATTGTAACAGTTCTGATTCTTTTATAGAGATGCCTAGGAGGGAGCTCTGTGTTGCTCATATTTCCGTGTTGCTTGTCTTGGCATTTACTTTAAAGCATGCAATTTCAGAACTGCTGTAAGCCGTATAACTCATTGTCTTGTATGGAAGAAAGCACTTCTCATGTTTGCCCAGGAAATAACTGCTCTCATCCAGGGAGAGGGTTGTACCATTTTAACTATTGCAATTTCACTGTTGAACAGTGGAATTTGTGTGTATAGCTAATGTCTTGTTTTCCAGAATGGGCAAGGTAACACATGTGGGTTTGTTATACGTTATGTATGTTTTGTGTTATGGATCTGTGTACACCCATGAAACATCACGGTGACAATTGCTGACACCTTGCATACCTCACACAGGTAGAGTGCTTTCCATCTGAAAAAAAAAAAAAAGAAAGTGCTTTTAAAATGTTTCCTTCCCCATTTTGAAGGTGGGAGGACTTGAGAAGGGGCTGCTTCTCCCATGTCCCTTGTTTATTTGAAAAATGTGCATGGTTAAACCAGTTTGATTTTATAAACAGAATAGGCTCGAATCCCAGAGAGATTAAAGGGACTGTGTAAGGTCAGACAGGGAGAAATCCAGGGTCACAGCGCAAACATACCAGAGCCAAACCATTAGATGCATTAGCACGCTATAAACTTTAAAACACCACGTGCACCTTAAATCTGTTTGATCAATGGGTAACGCTTGCTGGGGCACTCTTTTTAGTGTGCTTTGCCTTTTTAAGAAAATTCAAACAGGCTAAAAAGCTTTGAATAAGAAACAATCCTCAAGCACAGTTCACAAGGTTCAATTATTTATGATAATCAGCAGGGATGTCATGAAAAGTCGTTGGGTTAAGTTGCAGCTGAGAATATGTGGGTTAAGTATTAGGCAAGGCTTTTGAACTAAGAGAATGGTTAGGCACCACAGCTGGCTCCCAGGGAAGGCTATTGTTGCTCTGCGTTCTCGCTCAGTGTATTTTGCAGATCCAGGTCAGGCAGAAGCGGTTTGTTTCTATTGCTGTGGGAGAGAATGCAGAGTGACACTGTGGGATCTCCTTAGCTGGAAATACCAGTAGACAATGCATCCATCCATCAAGGATGATCTGGAACTAATGAAACTTGTCCTCACCCCTTGGATGGGTTTGGATTAGATGAGTAGGAAGTAATTTTCTAAGCCAAATGAAGAGTTAAGTGACTGTTACTTATTGTATTGCCTTGGACCATCTGGTACACTGCATCTGAGATGGAACACACTAATTTCCATGGCAAAGCTCAGCTGCATATAGCAGCATTGCTATGGGAGTGGGAAGTTAGCACTGAAAAGACAGAAGCTTTGGATTAGGAGAGGGAGCACGTAAAAGAGAATAAAGGAAATCATGTTTCACAGTGGAAGTGTGGCTTCAATATAAGCAATGAAGAGTCAGATAAGCCAGAAAGGATTTTTGTTGTAGCTCAGACTCAACTCTCGCACTACATATGGCATAGCTCATCTGGTAGTTTTTGCACCAAGCCTGCAACTTTTAATTGATTGACAGTAAATGTTTAAAAATAGAGCAAATCTTCAGGATTTGGCAGTAAAAGTAATGCACAAGTGTGATATGATTTGTGTTCCTCAATGCCATAACTGTTCCAGGTCATAATTACTTAAGGTCTTTTGAATTCTAACAAAGATACATTTGATTAAGCCATTGGAAGAAAACTGCAAGAGAATACCACTGTCAAACTGGTAAGACTTTTTAAAATTATAATGATGTCTAATGAAATAATGTGAAACACAAAGCTATCTCACCTTCACAAGTGTGCATTTGCAGAAAGCCCCATGAAACCCCAGAAACTGCTGCTGAAGGACAGGCTTTCCTTTAACATATATATTGAGATTCTGTGCAGAGTTAAAAATGGCAATCTTTGAGCAATAAACCCAGAGAAAGATGGCTGTGTGTTTTTTGGTTCTCTCATCTGCCCTGCCCTGGATAATGATTGATTTAAATACTCTATGGGAATCAAAATGTTGTGAGTAATACACTGTATCTCCGTGTTATATTTAAAAAAAACCCACTTCTTTGCTATAGTTCTTTGTTTGGGTTTATTCCTTAATAACTCCAATATATTCAGAAAGGTCTTTGCTATAGCACTCACTCATTTAGTGGGGAACCTTCATTTAAAAAAAATGGCCCACCAGTTCTTTTTTCTTACAGGACCTGCTCCAGATATAGTTTCAGATAAAATCTATCAAATCAGCAAAACCTTGGAGGAATATGCCATTTGTCCTGATCTCAGAGTTGATTTATCACGCCTAGGAAGACAAGAATTTGACCTGGAGAACAAATTCAAACCTTTCCGAGGTATCAATATCTGCTTTTATGCATGCTACAGCCATTGATTCTATATATTAGAATTGCTGCAGAATGATAATGGGTAATTATTTAAACAGAACTTTAGTTCTTCAAAATGCCTTGCTGCGAGTTTGCGTGTCCAAAGATGGGCAATGAAGCTGGTGAGAGGTCTAGAGCACAAGTCTTACGAGGAGCAGCTGAGGGAACTGGGGTTGTTTAGCCTGGAGAAAAGGAGGCTGAGGGGAGACCTTCTCACTCTCTACAACTACCTGAAAGGAGGTTGTAGCGATGTGGGGTTAGGTCTCTTCTCCCAAGTAACAAGTGATAGGACAAGAGGAAATGGCCTCAAGTTGCGATAGGACAAGAGGAAACGGCTTCAAGTTGTGCCGGGGAGGTTTAGATTAGGTATCAGGAAAAACTTCACTGAAAGGGTTGTCAAGCTGCCCAGGGAAGTAGTTGAGTCACCATCCCTGGAGGTGTTTAAAAGACTGTAGATGTGGTGCTTAGGGACGTGGTTTAGTGGTGGTCTTGGCAGTGTTAGGTTAATGGTTGGACTTGATGATCTTAAAGGTCCCTTCCAACCTAAATGATTCTATGATTCAATATATTAGGCAGTATAGGTAAGTGTTGCATTTGTTTTGCACATAAGAAAGCTGAGTTATGGACTTCAGGTGCTTCAGGCCTCATCATTTAGCCAAATATCTTTGCCAAATATATATGCTTATGTAGTTAAACGCCAAACACAAACATTTTTGGACTAGGAATGGTTTGCTCACGTAAGTCTAATTGACAAAAGGGTTCGTAAGAGTCTCAGTTTAATCATTCTTTGCTCGCATTTTCTGAAAAGTTGTGGGATGTGTAAGGTGCTGTATGTAAAGGCAGTGCCTAAGCACATGTTTAATTTTAAGGACACGAATGCTTTTATGCCTACACTTGATTTAAAGTGAGCTAGCACAACCGTTTTTTCCTGAAGGAGTCAAAAGCAAGGGAAGGGGTCCAGACAATATTACAAATACTGTAAAACTCGATGTGGCCTCAAGAACTCCTCCTCATTCCTGATGTTGTAGAATTAAAGCCAGTTTATTTTCCACCAAAGCATTATTTTTTGAGGTTGCAAAGAACATGTTTGGCTTTTTATGCAAACAAAAAGGAAAGAAAATTCATCTCCAGCACCACTCCGGAATCCTATGATTGCAGCAGATTTAAATTTTCCTTTTTCAACTTTTTAATCTCTCCAAATTGTATTTTTCTAAATGAAAATGAGACACCCCTGCTGCCCAACAGGTAGTATGAATATAGGTTAAAAATAATTGCACTTTGCCTGAATGTTTTTCTAAGGAAAAATCATTTCCCAGTCATGTCTTTCCAGGATACATCACCAAAGGAGAGTAGAGCTCCCAGGGATCCCTACTGAAGCAATGTAATTGGCTTGCAAGTGCACAAATAAGTGTAGTTTATGCAGGCCTGAATGCAGAAAGAATGAAAATAACTTCAAAAGTATTTTAAGATACTACCTGATGTATTTTAAACTTCTCCTTTTCAGTTGTATGGATTAACTGCTGTGAATCTGGGCTACAGAAGCGTTGAAACAACTGAGAGTTAACCCAGTTGGGTTTGGCAGGAGCTAAAATAATTTAATCCTACATGCACTTTATCTTAACATGTGTGAGCAACTCCACTGAAGTTGAGGCATTTGTTCGTGTGTGTAAAGCCTACTTAAACATTGTTAGGAGCAGGCGTAGAAGTTATTCAGTAATGTAATTTTAGTGAATCATTGAGACTTTCAACATATCATAGAATTAACATATTTTCAAATAGGTTTTATGGTTGTTTTTCAGCCTTGAGAACTTTTTTTTTGTTTCTCCATTCAAGTGTATTTTCACAATCTTTTCTAAGGGTTATTCTTAGGCTCAAAAAATGTCTGTGTCATTTTCATGTTAACCTAAAGAAGAGCATTAGAGTGAGGTCAGTGTTTCTGAGGAAAACTGGCTGATATTCTAGGTAACAGTTTAACTTGTAGCTAAAGTATTTCAAGATACTCATTTAACCAGATAAAAAGACATTTGTATAACATATGCTTTTTAATTTAATCTGGAAAAACAATACATTCCAAGATGACTGAGAAGCACGGCATTTGACAGTTGTTTGGTAACTGCTTTCATTATGACAGACTTACTTTCATTAATTCATTTTAGTTTTGGATGTTTTACATCCAAAAGAAAAATTGTAGAGCTCTGCGTTGATTAATTTAGAATTCAAATTAGCAAGACCTTAGCAAAAACCAGATGTTGTATCCGAGACTAACTTTCCTAAATCAGTGAGATATAAGATGCAAAAGTGTAGCTGTAGATTGACGACAAACTGGAGACAGAAGTTCCAGGTGCCCAAACCAAGAAGAATAGGCTGGATGTTTCTCCTGATGCAATGATGCAGATAGATGCTGCTGTCAGATAGAAGAATAGAACATTTCTCTTCAACTCGGCATAGACATCTTCTGTCCTCTAAGAATAAACCTGTTTAGCTTGAAGAGTTGTTGAGTGATTCGGTGAATGATAAAGAGTTTACTGTGGTACAGTGTATTCTGTTGAATGTTTTCAGTGAAATAGGAATTGTCAACTTACATTATCTCTACAGTCCTTTAGCAGGCAAAACAGTTGATCATTGCAGGGCTTAAAGCTCGATGGTAGCTGCACCGAAATCAGTGCAAGTCTTTGACTTTGCCTCTAGGGGCTTCAGGGCAAATCCATATTATGTAGAAGTTGCACAGTTGAGGTGCATGGCTGGTGGAAGTGTCCTGGAAGAGTTATTTTCCCATGTGTGAACTGTAGTGATTTCTTTTTCTACCTAATTTTTCTAGTGGAAATTGTGGATTCTGTGGATATCTACCTCAATCTCCTTCGAAGTATCTTTGACTTCAATGCGATCAGAAATTTGCTGACTGGACCCAACCAGATTAAAATAAGGATTGATGCCATGAATGGAGGTATGAACTTAAGTTGCTGTCAGGAAAAAGTTTCAGGTACACTGCAATGGTTCCCCAATAAAGGTAGAGCGTATAAAAGTCAGACTTTTTAGTAAGGTTAAGGGTAATAAGAAAGGATTTGAATATTATACTAGTAACAAAGGCAATCTTAACAACAGGTTAGGTCCCTTGTTAGGCAAAGAGGTTTATCTTTCTTGATAAAGAAGTGAAGGCATATGTGTCCAGCAAATGTTCTCTTTCTGCATTTGTAAGCATGCAGAATGAGGTAATCTTGCCATGAGATGGTGATGAAGTGTGTTGCAGTAACCAAGGAGGTTACAAGGTGGCCTCTACCAAGAGTAAACTATAAATGGTATAAAATCAGTTAAGTCTGAATCAATTGCACCCAAGAGTCCATAAAGAGTTGGCTGAGGCCTCTGTCTCACTAATGTTAAGTGTTAAAAAATTTCAGTGTATTGGAGGCAAGATGAAAGAAGGTGTCACAGAAGACAGCAAGGGGACCAGTTTTGTGCCAATATTAAAACTGATAAGCTGTATCACTTGGGGAAACATAGATCAATATGAGATCTATCTGAGGCTTCATCATGAAAAAATAAAGATTTCTACAGATAATGACATTCAACATTATCTTGTGGAAAACAAATTCCATCAAACAAATCAGGTTTCATTCTTCAATGGGATTACAAAATCAGACAAATAAAGGGAGCTGGACAGACTTACAAATCTTTTGTAAAGCATTTTATCTAACACAGTTTAATAGTCACTGTTCAAAAGATCATAATGGGCATACAGTCAGTGTGAACACCCAGTTTTGCCAGGCTGTGGCAAAAGGGGAGATAATGTCCTTGAACAAAGCAGAGGGAACGATGAGGAAGGCACTGCCTCCTGTCACGTACAGTGCTGTAGAGAATGTTACTCAAATAGTTTGTGGAGCTCTGATGTCCACATCTACAACTGAGCGTTGAAAAATTTTTCACGTGGTCGAAAGATGCATAGTCTGCCTCAGGGTTAGAAAAACCGATGCATCACAAAAAGTTTAAAGGACTGAGTTTGTTTACTTTATTTACAAGGTGATAGAGAATTGCCTTTATGACTTTGTATCTTGGAGGAAAAATAGCCATACAGTAATACATAGTACACATACAGTAAGCGTATACAAGAATATTTGTTTATACAACAGAGAAAGGTGGGTTGTTTTTTTTTTTTTCCTGCCAAGAAATTGTTTCTCAGTCTTCTATTCCCCAAAATACCAAAAAGAATCAATAGTTGTTGATTGGGAATCAATAGAAATTGAGGGCAGACAAATTCAAATTGAAATGTAGCTCACATGTTTATGGGCAACAGTGAATAACTGCTGGAGCAATCTACCAAAGACAATTGGGGTTTGTCCTTTTCTTGGTGACATCAGATCAAAAGACTTTGTGAATGATATGCATTAGCCAAAAGTGAGTCACCAGTTACAATATAGTGAACATTAGAGAGGACCACAAGTGTACATGGACAAACTGTCTTACGAAGTTTGTTTTAGCTCTGCAACTCTGGAATATGACTTTATTCTTGTAGACATTGATAGTGTAACGTTGGCATAGAAAAGAGTAATCTGTCAGGAGTCTACTCTTGATACAAACCTGATTCATTGTTTACTGTATATTTTACAGATTTAGCATCTAAATTTTCTTGAACACAAGTTCTCACATAGTTCTAGCTTGGGTTGCAGTTGTTCCAGTTAGCAAGATGTGGGAGTAAGGTAGGAGAAAGAGAGACCATGCAAGAGCAAGCAATCACTCATGAATTTTTTATCTCTGAGTGACCTGTTCACACCTGCCTCAGGGATGCAGAGAGCTCAGTCAGTTGTTAGTGTCTGTTCAGCCGCCCAATGCCCAAGTGCAGATTTCATACACAACGACCATTACGGTTTCTCCATAGAAGCAAAAGATTTGATTGTGGTGTTGAACAGTGTTCTGGACGGCTTGATAATGACTGCAGGTCAAGGTGCATAAGGATTCGGGATCCATTTATTTCCAGGCTGAAATGATAGAAGTTTGCTACTAATACTTAGAAAATATTCCTTATAGTTGTTTAAAATGAAAATTCATTGGTTAAAGGATAGAACTTTATATACTTCCATTCAGGGGTTAAAATTAAGGTGGGAAATCCCTATCGACAGAAAGAAAAGGCCAAGATGTTAATCTGGAATGCAGGTGAAATAAAATGCTGCTCCAAAATGAACCTGGTTGATGGTTTGGGATACCCCATGTCATTGCATATAATAATTATGATATGTAATAGCTTGAGCTGGGGTATTAGTTGGCCATATCTTTCACAAAAAAAGAAGTTATTTTTGTAATTAGTTTTGAGAGAGTTTTTATTTATTATCTACATGGTAGTAACTAAAATGTGAAATTCTTTGGTGGACAAACCTGTTATAATTTTAATATGAATTGGAATGTTGAAGTAAGTTTATTTTCCATTTGTGTTCCCCTACTATTTACTTTCTGTGCTATTATGTGTTAAACTGTTGTTTGCATTCCAGGACAGAGAGAATAGCATCATAGCATCTTGTTTTTATTCTAGTGAGAAGAAATGCTCTATGTGTATGATAATTTCTTTACTTAATAATGGGTAAACAAAACTTGCATCTTTCACCATTCAGCGATTACTTTTTCGTTTCCACAGGTTTTTTAATGCTGAATTGCCAATTGATTATTTACTGGGGGGACAATCACATACTCCTCTGTAAAATAATAGTTTGTTGTTTGTTTTTTTTTTTGCTAGGACAGATGTATAGAATTGCCAAAAGTATGTTTTATATCAATTCTCTGCAGTGCTGTGAACATTTTGAATGTCAAGCGTACGCTTTTGTGATTGCATGGCAGATTTCTGTTTTTGCAGTTATGGGACCTTATGTGAGAAGAATCCTCTGTGATGAATTGGGAGCTCCTGCAAATTCTGCCATAAACTGTATTCCTCTGGAGGATTTTGGTGGACAGCCTCCTGATCCCAATTTAACATACGCAACTGCCTTGCTGGAGGCTATGAGAGGTGGAGAGTATGGATTTGGAGCTGCTTTTGATGCTGACGGAGTAAGTATTTTGATCTGTCTGGAGGTTTCACCATAGTTGTTGTTTCATCTGGGGTCAGATAAGGGACATGTGAGTATAATTTATTTGCTTTTCAGTAAGCCCTCAAAGCAGAAAGGATATTACTTTCAGGTACAGATGACAGCATTTGCAACCCATAAATCAGACACATATGTTGTAATTTATCTCTGCAGATGACTGCAAATCGAGCAGGATTTGGATCCAGAATGAGAATTCTTTAAATATTAGGCTGGTTTTAGCTTGTACTGGTGTAACGCTTTTATTCCCTGGTTAGCAAGAGACAGTATATGTAGATGAAATGGACTTGTCACAGTAAGTAGTAACTAAATTAAGTCCTTTTTGGTTAACATTATAAGTTGAGGGATTTTTTAGCTAAATAAAGCACTGGATCATAATATCTGTTTGCTTTAATTGTTTTTTTTTTTTTTTTATGTCATATTATCAGCTTTATAAGCAGCAAAGTGTTACAGAAACAACTTTCTGTCCTGACAGGGTGGGAGAAAGATGAAAAGGTTCTGAAGAACAGAACAGAACAGTTTTCTGATGTCAGTAAACACAAAACACCCTCCTACTCTCTGCATAGAAAAGATTCTCCTACACAAGTATTCCCTGGCAGGAACAGACCTACTGAAGTAGCATGTAGGAGGCTGAAGCTACTACATACTGATCCGGAACTTTGATTTGCGAGGCTGGAGGGAGTGATGGTGTGACAGTGAGATGATAAACCTGCCAGGATGATGCCAATAAATCATTCTGCCTGAAGAGGGATGCGAGTAAACCCAAAGCCGGTTCTTTTTTTCCCCTGTCTACAGTGGATCTAATAAAAGAAATTACCACTCCTCAAAACATAGGATTTAAGATGCTTTTTTGAATTTCTTGTCTTCTGCAGGACCGCTACATGATCCTTGGCCAAAATGGTTTCTTTGTTAATGCGTCGGATTCATTGGCTATAATTGCTGCCAATCTGTCTTGCATTCCGTACTTCTGTCAGATGGGTGTCCGAGGATTTGGTAGGAGCATGCCTACCAGCACAGCCCTTGACAAGTAAGATGAAACATTTGTTTGTATCAACTTGGTCATTACATTAGTTATTTTCCTGTTTTGTACTCCTTAGCTATTCCAAAATTCTGAAGCCTTTTGATAGGAGCTTCTGATTTTCGCAATCTTTATGTGCTTCGTTGTTTTAACTAGTTTCAACAATATTTTGATCTTATCTAGACTAATTTTACCAGCCTTTACTTGGATGAAAATAGTTTTAAGTTAGCCTGGAAAAGAAGTAAATAGATTAAATCTTTTTAAGAGTACAAACACTTGTCTGGTAATTCCTTTTCAAAATAACTTCATTCTTTATCTTAGTAAATAATGTTTTACAGCCTAATCTAGCAGCCCTTCTTATGAAAGTTGTAGAAGTTTCAAACAGATAAAGTAGTAATTCAGTACTAAACAAGCGTTTATAAAAAAATCCGAACAAAACCCCCTCTTATTCTGAGCAGTTGAAATATATCTTCTGTTATGATACAAAACGTCCCAGAAGGGACTGCAAGAAATTGTGAAAAACATTCCCAGTTCCAAGGCAGATTAAAAGTATACCTAAGCTATTTCTGACAAATCCAATCTGCTCTTAAAAGATTTGCTGAATGTGCATCCTGTGTCAGCAGCTGAATTCTGAATAAGTCTCAGCTAGGCCTACATGTTCTGTAAATACCAGCATAAGAGGGTTAAGCTAAATGTTATTGCCTTATATATTCTGTGTGGAAAGAGCATTCACTGAAGACAACTGTGTTTCGGTGTCAATCTGATTGAGTAGCTTTACTAAAACAAGAGTAATCTGCTGCCCCTATAAATATGTCTAATCAGGAAACAGTACTTTTAAAGTGAAATGTTGACTGTATGAAAAGATTGATTGCTCTTTGAAAAGCAAAGATATTAGGGTTCTTCCCTATTCAGGAAGTTTCTAAAAGTTACTAAATTCAGAGGTAGCAGCCTCCTCTAATGATTGACAGAGTCTTCAGGGAAATACTCCTTTCTTGTAGGTGGATGGTTTAGTTTAAGGAAATACTGTTAGGTCAGGTTTTTCTGTATTTTGTTTATTCTGTTCAGATATCCAAAAAGCTCATTGTTTAAGTAAAAGTTACTATTACATTGAAATACAAAAATAGAGGTTCATTTTGGATATACCAGCTGCGATATCTGCATTCCTGCAAGGCTTGAAGAAGCAGTGATGTTTAAATATGTTTGTCTGTCTTCTTTCTTAAAGTTCGGTAAATATGTCAGAAAGTATGAATGTACTGAAGTCCGCTTCAATAACACTGGGGCTATTTGAATTATGTTTACTTGACCTTCTGGAGCACAGATCGTCTCATGGTGATTACTGCCTTATTTAGTTCTGTGGAGCTAAGTCTGGTTATTAAATAAAACTGAGCAATTGATAATGATGGAAGGATGTAAATATTTTCCCAGCCATTCATACAAATATTTATTATTATGAAGTTTGCTGTCTGTATCTAGGGCACTTGATTTTTTTTTTTTTTCTGTTTCATTTTATGGTTATCTTATTCTCTGGAAGATTTAAATTTTACATGTTTTTAGATTTTACATGCTTTCAAAATTACTCCATTTTGATTTGAGACTCATTTACACGCATGGCAATCCCAAATACACGAATTTTAATTTTCTGTAAAAATGCCATAATCTTGCCCACAGATTCTCATGCTTTGATGGCCAAAACTCTATAACCTGCTTAACTTAGGAGTACCAGTGCTGAACTCACCCACTGGAGAGCCCAGCTCAGGCCTGAAATCACATTTATTAGTTCATCTTAAGCACGATGTTTTTTCTGTATATTGGCTAGCTACGTGGATTGGATCACAGTAAAGAGTATAATAAACCACTTCCTTAGAGTCTCACTGTATGAATTATTGAGCCATCATGTCTTCCAGGATTCCCAGTGAAGCCCACCGTAAGGAACTGCTGAACTTCCAGGAAATGTGGTTGTCTATAAGAGGAGTTTTCCAGTAAAATAGTAGAATGTCATTGTTTGAAATCCAATATATTGCTTGAAGGGGTGGATAACAGAGATGTTGATTCTCAGCATAGGTTTCACATTGAACTGAATTCCAATTTCATGAATCTATAAACATAAGGGACAGTTGCACTAGTGTCAGTGAAATCTTACAGTGGAACAGTGGGTGTAAAAGATTATGTGTAAGACATTCATGATTCTGTTCCTGTGGACTAACTAGCCAACCTGCAAGAAAAAAAAAAAAGCCTTTTGGAAGAACAAGAATTTTCCTGGTATGAGACAAAAAGAAAAAAGCAAGATCAAGCAATTCTATGTCGAATGAGCACAGCAGCATAAGGCTTAGTATTAAAATTCTAAAACCGTGATCTGTTCTTCTGCAATAGGAAGGGAGATCCATTCTCTTCCAGAATGTTACGTCTGATACCAGCCAGCATGTTGTTTAGTGTGAGGAACAGTATCCTCCATGTGTTTGCTGCTGCATGCCTCACCTGCAGTGTAATGAAATGAGTAAGGAAAGTATGTTGTGCTTTGAGGAGAAAATTCAGAAAAGAATGGATAACACTGCTTGCTTAATTCCTGAAGTAGTTCTCAGGTTACTGCTTACTGGTGTATGCTTTAAATCTATTGTCCTTTTTGTTTCTTGATCCCTTTTGTTCCTTTCTGATGGACTGGTCTTATATGCTCCAGGGACAGCTGTCCCAGAACCCCTTTGCATATCTCCCTATAAAGCTCATGCTCAAAGCTCATGCACTGGAAAGAGAATGTTAAAAATTTACAAACTGTACTAGCAATATTAATTCTTGTAGAAAAGAAGAAAGTAATCGCAGAGCAGCGGAGGCTCAAAAGGATGCCTGGACATCATCTAGTCCAACAGTCTTGTTCAAAGCAGGGTCAACTACAGTGGGTTGCTAAGAGCCATGTCCACTTGGGTTTTGAGTATGTCCAAGGATGGAGACTCCACAGTCTTCCTGGGCAACCTGTTCCAGTATTTCACTCTTAGACAAGTTTTTTCATACGTAGAAACAAAATTTCCTGAATTTCAGTTTGTGCCCATTGTGTCTTGTCCTGTCATTGGGCACCGTTGGAAGAGTCTGTCTCTGTTTTAATTCCTCCCCCTACCCCCCAGTGGGGACTTATGCACATTGATAAAGATTTCTCCCCTGAGCCTTCTCTCTCTGAGAATTAGTATTGCATCTCTCTCAGCCTCCCCTAGTATGACAGATACTCCAATCCCTTAGTCATCTTTGTCGCCCTTTGCTAGAACTGCTCCAGTAGGCCCATATCTTTCTGGGGAGCCCAGAACTGGACTCAGGACCCCAGATTTTCTCACCAGTGATGAGTAGTGAGGAAGGCTCAATTCCCTCTACCTGCTAGCAATGCTTTTCTAATGCTATCCAGGATGTTGTTGGCCTTCTTTGACATAAGGGCTTATTGCTGGCTTACAGTCAACTCATGGTCTACCAGGACCCCAGGTCCTTTTCTGAAGAGCTGCTATCCAGCTGTTTGGCCCCCAGTATATATTGGTAGTAGGGATTATTCCTCCCCATGTGTAGGGCTTGACATGGCCTTGTGTTGACTTTCATGACTGGTTGCCAATTTCTCCAGCCTGCTGAGGTTTAATGGCGTTTAGCTGAGGCTAAATGGCAGTGCAACCATCTGGTATATCAATCCTTACCATGTTGTATCATCTGTAAACTTGCTGAGAGTGCACTCTGCCCTATCATCCAGGTCATTAATGCAGATGTTAAATAATATTGGCCATAGCATCAACCTATGGGGAGCACCCCTGGTGACTGGCCTTCAGCCAGATTTTGTGCTGTTGATCACAACCATTCGAGCCTTGGAATTCAGCCATTTTTCAAACCACCTCACTGTCAACTTATCTATTCTATGTTTCTATGAGGATGTTATGGGAGAGAAGGTTGAAAACCTTGTTAAAATCAAGGTAGACAATATTCAGTGCTCTCCCCTCATTCAGTGAGCCAGTCACTTCATTGTAGAAGGCAATCAGGTTGGTCAGGCATGATTTCCTCTTCATAACTCCATGCTGACTGCTCCTGGAGGACATTCTTGTCCTCCATGAGTTTGGAAACGATTTCCAGATCAGTTGCTCTATCACCTTCTGAGGGATTAAGGTGAGGCTGACTGGTTTGTAGTTCTTTAGATGTTCTTTATTGCTATTCTTGAAGATAGGAGTGATATTTACTTGCTTTCAGTCTTCAGAAGGCTCCCTTGATTTCCACAACATTTTGAAGATAACCAAGAGTAGCCTTGCAATGACTTTGGCCAGCTCCCTCGGCACCTGAAATACCATGTATGTCTAGTTCAAGCGCTCCCCAATATAATCCTCCTCTATTTAGGGTAAGTCTTTGCTTGAGACTCCCACTCATCCCTCACCTCACTCTGGTCTTTAGAAGAAGGCTCTTGTGTTACATAGTGCTAGTTCCAGTAGGAGGTATGAATTGTTAAGGTGAGTGAAACATCTGTCAGTGAAAGCCTGTGGGTATTAGTTAAAATGGAATTAAGAAACAAATCCTGAAGAACTTCTGAATAGTGATTTTAATGAAATGAATAAAAAGTTTTGAGTGAAATGTTACAGGTTGTCACCTGATGTTAGCTGTAATCTATCCTGTTTGCATAACCTTCCAAAGCTGCGTGTCTTCTTTGCTACTATTAACTATTTCTGATTATACCAATGCTAAAGATTTTGTTTGAAGCTTCTAAAGTGGACATGAAAATATGCATCCAAGTATTTGGGTATTATGGTGGGTTGACCTTGGCTGGCTGGCTGCCAGATGCCCACCCAGCCACTCTCTCACTCTCTATCCTCAACAGGACATGGGGAGGAAATAGGACGAAAGAGCTAATGGGCTGAGATAAAGACAGGGAGATCACTTCCTCATTACAGACACAGGCAAAAGACTCGACTTGAGAAATATTAATTTAATGTATATCCAGTTAAAATAGATATGGATAGTGAGAAACAGAAAACCCACAAATTAAACCAACACCTTCCCCCCAGCTCTTTTTTCCAAGGCTCAACTTCACTACTTTATTATTCTTCTACCTCCTCCACCCTAAGCGCTGCAGGGGAATGGGGAGTGGAGTTGGGGTCAGTCCATAACAGCTCCTCTTTGCTGCTCCCTCTTCCTCACACTGTTCCCTTGCTTCACTGTGGGCTGTTGTCATGGGCTGCAGTCCTTCAGGAAAAAAAATTGGTTTAGCGTGAGCTTTCCATCAGCTGTGGTTCCTGTTGGGAAATATCCATCTGCTCCACTGTGGGTCCTCTCCGTGGGCTGCAGGGTAATCTTTGCTCCAACACCTGAAGCAGCTCTTCCTCCCTTTCCTTCTTCTTTGACCTTGGTGTTCACAAGACTGTTTCTTTCTCAGTCCTCACAGTAGGGCGGCTTTTTGCCCTTTTTAAGTATGTTTTCCCAGAGGGGCCGCCAGCTTGGCTGCTGTGCTCAGCTGTGCTCTGTGGTGGGTCTGTTGGAGCTGACTGGAACTGACGGTGGCCAGCATGGGGCAGCCCAGGCCTCTCCTCACAGAGGCCATCCCTGCACTCCTCTTTTGTCAACCCTGCCATGTATACCCAGTACAACATCTAAACAAGTCCCTTAAATATTTAAATATTTCTCTCATCTAGACTGTCATTCATTCAAATCAGCATTTATTGCATTTGAGATAGTAGATGCCTAGCGACCTTATTTACAAAGATTAAGTGGTAAGTTTTGTTCTTATTCATACCAGTCTACATCCATGGGTTTCTTAGACATGTCCCACTTCCCTTGCTAGATTTAATCTTGAAATATGATAGTTTGAGTTAGTCATGGTTTGGCCTCTAATGCATGTACAGTACCATTCAATTCCATGGAAATAGTTGTTTAAAATACTTTGAAAAGTCTTTTTTGTTAGTAAATTAGAAGAAATAAATAAAGGAAAGGGACATTCAGGGCCAACTGTTGTCTACGTCATGTCATAGTATGGGCAAGAATAAGAACAAGACGTGATTAACAAGGAAGGCAGAGCATGCTTAATAAATAGAGTACTTAAAAATATTTATACTGTGCTGTTGGGTGCTGATATTTCCTACTTACTGTATTTTGCAGTTCTAACACTAGAAATGGAGAAATTGTGCTAAAATAAAGATGATTGAAAAGGAAATGACAACATTTGTAGTAGTAGGTACAGCAGAATAGCAGAAGTAGTGCCTAGGAAAAGAAAAGAAACTTGTATTCTACTTGATAGGTCTTAATCTTCCTTAGAAGTTAGGAAACGCTAGCTTCAGGCACGTCTAACTGGGATTTAATAATACTGTCACTACTCCATAAAAAATAAAAACACTTGGTAATCTTTTCCCAGTGGTGGTTACCAGAGTAGGGAGACAGAGATAATGATCATAGAATCATAGAATGGTTTAGGTTGAAAAGGAACTTAAAGATCATCAAGTTCCAACCCCTCTGCCATGGGCAGGGACACCTCCCACTAGACCAGGTTGCTAAAAGCCCCATCCAGCCTGGCCATGAACACTTCCAGGGATGGGGCCTCCACAACTTCTCTGGGCAACCTATTCCGGTGTCTCACCACCCTCACAGTAAAGAATTTCTTCCTAATATCTAAATATCTAAATCTCCTCTCTTTCCATTTAAAACTGTTACCCCTTGTCCTACCACTACACATCCTGACAAAGAGTCCCTCTCCAACTTTCCTGTAGGCCCCCTTTAGGTACTGCAAAGCTGCTGTAAGGTCTCCCTGGAGCCTTCTCTTCTCCAGGCTGAAAAACCCCAACTCTCTCAGCCTGTCCTCACAGCAGAGGTGCTCCAACCCCCTGATCATCTTCGTGGCCCTCCTCCAGACTCGCTCCAATGGGTCAATGTCCTTCTTATGCTGGGGGCTCCAGAGCTGGACTCCAGGTGGAGTCTCACAAGAGTGGAGTAGAGGGGTAAAATCACCTCCCTTGACGTGCTGGCCACGCTTCTTCAATGCATCCAGGATGTGGTTGACATTCTGGGCTGCGAGCGCACATAGATGGCTCCCGTTGAGCTGTCATCAACCAACACCCCCAAGTCCTTCTCCTCAGAGCTGCTTTCAATCTATTCTCTGTCCAGTGTGGTGAAAAGGATCTTGTAATGGATATGATGGTCAAAAGGATCTTGTACATGAGCATTCCTTAATTTTTTTTTTTTTTTTTTTGTGAAAGATAGATTCTGCTGGGCATGCTTCATTGTTTGATGGTGTCATCGCAGTGTCTCTGGAACAGCACTTCTTTGGTCCTCAGACCCCCATTGTTGTCTGAAAGGTGTAATTTGGCTTGTGTATACAAAATGAATCTTCTTATTGTAGTGTACCCAACTGTCTTTTTTGGCCGGCCTCTGGACCTTGGTAGTGACAGAATCACAGAATGGTCAGGGTTGGAAGGGACCTCTGGAGATCATCTAGTCCAAACCCCTGCCAGAGCAGGGTAAATAAGAGCAGCTATCACGTATGGGAATTGGATCAATTCCTGTCCACTTGGCTACTGTCTTCTGAGGTCATGGGCCTCTCTCCTGAAGTCTGTGCTGGAGAACAAAGGAAAGCCACCTCTTTTTACGGTGCATCCATATTGCGTGGCCGCAATTTAGCTTAAGTCATTGTACTAGAGCTTTTCCTTAGCTATATAAAAAACATCATACTTAGTACTTGAAAGAAAGGACTTAGAAAATCTGATGCTTTGTTCACTTGTGTGCATGATGATGATGTGTTAATAGTTTTTCACAGTGTGGTGTTAAGCTTAAACAGAAGCAAGCAATAATCCAGAGGACTTAAATTTTGCGTAGGAATACAGCATTAACAAATGGAATGGTAGATTACAAGAGAATTCACTCAAGATGTTTAACATTTACATGTGTTTGCTTGAAGTTACTCCTGGAATATACTAGTATGCGCTGTAGGGAGAGTGTAACACTTGACAGGAAACATCTGCTTTAATATGCTCCAACATCAACAGGATTGTGGCCGTATGTCCCCAGACTTCAATTCTCTGGCAATATGTACCCTTAGGTTGGTGTTTGCTTTCTTGTGGGGAATGCGAAGGAATGTGTACCCTGTTCAACAAACTATTCTTTTTCATATCCTTGTATTCTGATTTATATGATGCCTGTGTAACAGGAGAGGAAACTAAATACTGAGATGTTAGCTAATGGTCTACGAAATGAGAATCACAAGGGTGAGTAAAAACTGTTTCTGTAGGAATTACAAAGATGAATGGGTGTGGAAAATAGCAGTCAAGTTGGAACGGGAAAAGAGGGTTGTTTAGAGAATTCTATTGTGACTAGCGTTATCTAATACCTTGTTTCTACAGCCAGGTCATTGCAGCAGCGTGTAGGTGCTCTGATTATACTTACCCTGAGCAAAGCTAAGCACCTCACCATGCAGCACCCTGTCACTTTACAGCTGGTACCCCATCTTTTAATGCAGTTTTGACACATCGGCGTTCTGTCCATTCACTATTTTGCCAGCTAGAGGCAGGTTTTAAGGGGACCTGCAGTCACAGTGGCTGTTTTGACTTGTTTAAAGAAATGTCTTCATGCAGTGAGGGGCAGAGATGTGATGAGCTCTAAACAAGTTGTCTTGGGTGCAGGAGGGAGGCTGACCTTGGCAGCAAGAAACTTAAATTTACAGTGCTGGTTTAGAGTGGGGTTCGTTTTATCTGAAGCACAAGAGGAAGCTCTGCTTATTTCTTTAGGGCAGGAGCCCCAAACATTATGAGCAGCAATGAACGACACGGAGACAGGATGAAAAATATTAATCCAGCTAACTGTCTTCTTAGAATTATTTTGCTCAGCTACCTGGCAAAGTTTGCCCAGTTAGTTATGGCAAAGGCTGAATTTCTGCTTACTCATTATTATCAGTTGAGTTCATCTCTCTTACTGCTTAGAGAGGAGCAACACTGCTCCAGGTGTTTCTACCTCATTGTGAGAAATTGGTAACAAAGAAGGAATCAGCTGGCTGGTAGGAATTACCCAAGAAGAGGTCCTCTCTTCATTCTCAGCTTAAGTCAGTTTGCTTTTCACAGAATCACGGAATCACGGAGTTTTCAGAGTTGGAAGGGACCTCTAGAGACCATCTAGTCCCACTCCCCTGCTAAAGCAGGATTGCCTAGAGCACATTACTCAGGACTGCATCCAGGCGGGTCTTGAAAATCTCCAGAGAAGGGGACTCCACAACCTCCCTGGGCAGCCTGTTCCAGTGCTCCGTCACCCTCACCGTAAAGAAGTGTTTCCGTGTATTTGAACGGAACTTCCTGTGTTCTAACTTGTGCCCATTGCCCCTCGTCCTGTCACTGGGAACCATTGAAAAGAGCCTGGCTCCATCCTCCTTCAACCCACCCTTTAGATACTTGTACGCCATAATAAGGTCTCCCCTCAGCCTTCTCTTCTCCAGGCTAAAGAGTCCCAGCTCTCTCAGCCTTTCCTCATAAGGGAGATCTCCAATCCCTTAATCATCTTGTTGCCCTTCGCTGGACTCGCTCCAGCAGTTCCCTGTCCCTCTTGAACTGGGGAGCCCAAAACTGGACACAGTATTCCAGTTGTGGCCTCACCAGTGCAGAGTAGAGGGGGAGAATGACCTCCCTCGACCTACTGGCCACACTCTTCCCTATGCAGCCCAGGATTCCATTGGCCTTTTTGGCAGCAAGGGCACATTGCTGTGCCATGGATAATTTACTGTCTACCACGACCTGCAGATCCTTCTCCTCAGAGCTACTTCCCAGCAGGTCCGCCCCTAACCTATACTTTTGTGTCTCACTCCTACCTGGAAGGACTAGAGAAGCAAATTATCTCCACTAACAAATAATGAACATTTCTGTTTGCCATTAAAAATGCAGTTGTAACAGAAGGAAAACACTAAGGCATAATGAAGCTTGAATAATGGGCTAGTGCATACTGTGCTATGTCAAAGTCAAGCAACGCACAAAAATTGATACATGTGGATGGGAAGGTGAAGAGAGAAGGGCTGACTGTGCCTCTGCAGGTGGTACCCAGGGCCTGGTACCAGCAAGGACAGTGGTGTTGGGAGTCAATGGTCTAAACCCAGGTTGCAACAAGGGAATACAAACCCAAGAAGACCTGCTTTCCTCTTGAAGCACTGGACCTTTCCTGTGTGTTTTTGTTGAGTGGTGTATTGTCCAATGTAAGTGCTTCTGCTGCTTCTTCCTGTAAAGCCTAGTCTTTCCTCTGTAAACACTGAAAAAATATTTTTGGGTGAATTAATAGATGGGCCCTTTTATCGCTGTTTAACAAGCAGTAGCAATTAAAGAAACTAGCCATGGAGAACAGCACCCCACATTCCACTTGTGCCTTTGTGATTATTTCCTGGAATTCTTCATTTACAAATACCACATGGATTTTTTCTTTCTGTCTTTTCTTGAGAATCTGTAGCTTATTGTTTCTTTTCATCCACCCGCTTTTCCATCACCATTGTTGATTATCTGTTTTCACAAAGAAATTTGTGCCAGAAGCAGGGTAGGCTCTGTGTATTTCTTTCTCTACATGAACATCCTTTACTGTTGAGTTGTGAGAGATTCTTCCAACATAAAGGCTTCTCCAAGATATAAATATATCTTTCTACATGGTTGATACTGCATTCATACTGACTGTGATTTGTTCAAGTTATGCCAGTCGTGACCTCGCTCTTTTTATCTTCCTTCAGTAGGGTAAGTCAGTCTCACTTCCTCTTATCTGGAATAGGCTTGCTGTGAATTTTTTAAGACACCTCTGTCAAACTGAGTCCATGTCACGTACAAGCAGTTTTTAAATTAGATGGAGCAGAAGGACAAGTTCTGTTCTGGAATGCTGCAGAAGGACAACTGCATAAAGCCTTCATGAATATAATGCAGCATGTTTGAAGCATAATACAAAGTTGTTGAGCACAGTGATGTGAAATTTGTTCAGGATTTGTAATTTTTTAAGTAACATTGCAATATTAAAAGTAGACATACATGTCATCTGTATACTTGTGTATCTAGTAAAGAATGGTATTTTTTCTGTACCAGCTTTCAAATATGTTATGTAGCTAAATATTTTATTTACACAGACATGACGTGTTTAAAAAGCTATGTGGAGAAAAAAACACAACTGTCATTACAAGACATTGATGTCCTTTCATTAGCTGTGCCTCTTAGTCTTATTTCTGCTGTGTGCTTGCAATCTAGCTGTTGCGCTTTATCATTGCAAATATTTTGAAGGGTATCTTTAAGGAGATGTCTTCACCTGCTTTGTATTTTCTTTGATGCTGGATTTGGTATGCTTTAGTATAGTGTGATGTATTTCACTGTTGCAAGCCCACCATATTCTTGGCTATCCAGTGTTTCATTATCCTAGCCTGCAGTGGTGAAAACATGCTACCCACTGTAGTCATGGCAGGCCACATTTTGGATGTAAGTGGGGTAAGTGTTTATTCTTAACACTTTTCAGGACAGCAGCAGTCAGACTCTCACATACTTTCTCAGCCAGAGATGAGATCAAACCTCTCTCAACGTATTGCATAATTTTGAACTTTCTAGGTGACAACAAATTGGTACTGCATCTTGTGTTCTTAAGTGGCTGCATTGCATTGTTGGGGAAAAAAAGGACAGAAAACATGTTGGTGACCGGTGAAATATCAGTAGGAAGCTCTGTCTTGTCCTTTATGGCTGAATGGCAAGAGCAGCTAGGCAGTCTTGTGGTTTACCTCCTTTTACTTTGCACACAACTTAGTTTTTGAATCCGAGGGATTCACTTGCCTATTCTGACCCTGAATGCAACTGATCCCTGTTAATAATGCCAGGCTGCAGAGCAGCCTTACACAGCATCCAGCTCTTACTCTCATTCATAGTTAGTTGCACTCTGGCCGGTGCCTGGAGTGGACAGCAATAGCTGCTTAGCCTAAAATGAGCAGGTTCATTGTTTGTGCCTTGTGCAGCTTTCAGGACTGAGTGCAGAAAGACGTATTGAAAGGTCTCTTCATTTAAAAGGAAAAGATGAGTTGAAAACTATGCAGTGCTCTGTTTCCAGCTTAATCTTTAGCTCTACGTGAGGTCAGTTTGTCCACCAAAATTAGAGAGAGCAAGATTTGGTCCTTAGTGGAACATAAATATATTCTGTAAACTTGATTGACTCTTATTAAGAAATATGTTTATTTGCAGTTCTCATGCACAGACTATTTTCTGGTCTTAATACTCCACGTGTGAAAAATGACCTGACAAAACTATACTTTTTGCAAAATGTTCTGAGCAGGCCTTGCACTGTGCAGTAGACAGATGTTGGGTAACAGAAGGTCCACATTTTTCTTAGTGCTGCATCTGTCATATCTTGAAAAGTATACAGCTGTGAATAAACAACAGGAATTCCTACAAACGTCCGGATAAAAAAGTCCAAAAGCATTGTAATTAAAACAATCTGAGAAATTTTACAGCAAACCAGTTACAGAAGACTTTGTGACTACTAAAAGAAAGTTTAAAATAAAGGCTCCTTTTCTTTCAACGGCTTATGCCGTCTTATTTTGGGCTTCGACCTAGAACGGCTCCCACGTGGATTAGCGTGTCTGAACATGTTTTGTCTGTGTTGGACAGCACAGCTGGTATCAGCCCAGGAGCAACCTCTCCCAGCAAAGGATTTTTTTGTACACAGGTGACCCTCATGAAAAGTCTTCCTGCTGATTTCAAAGAAAACTTTTCCAGCACAGAATTTCAAAACAGTGTGTTTAAAATTCTGCTTCTTATGTGTACCAAAGTGTAATTGTCTGCTAAGTTACTTAGATTGTTTACAAATTAATAAGACAGGAAATTGTTCTTTACATTCTAGGTGTTTTGATGAAGATCTCTGTAAGACTGTGGTAGAGACGGGGTACTTAACATTATTTGAGAGTCCTAGTAGAACAGATTTTACTTTAAGTCATAGTGACTTGAATTGTCAAATTAATTTTGGAGGAGCAGAAACATTGTCTTCTGTTTCCTTTTGTGGGGAAATGGAAGAGACCTAAGATCTTTCCAACCTCAACTATTCTGTGATTTTGTAGTAACAGTCTATTTCTATGGCATATTATAGTTTCTTCTTCCTTCTTAATTTTCTGTATTTCTATGAACACTATCATAAAGTTGTGAAACGGCTTTCTTCTTTCTCAGCCAGTTATCACAACCTCACAGAGTGCTTACTAATTTGCACTCACTAAAATCCACAAAACACTTTGCAAGAGAGAAAAAGCAGAACTAGTGTAAGGACAGAAATCCGAATCTAAATGGTATCATTAGGGAGCTACTTGAATAAATTATGTCTAACCAAGCCTATTGCCCGAGTGATAAAATGATTGAATCTGTTGATGAGGGCAGGCAGCAGATGTCATTTACTTCGATTTTAGTAAGGCTTTTGACACTGTGCCCCACCATATTCTTGTGTCCAACTCAGGACTCTATGTTTTGGATGGGTGGACAACTAGATAGGTGAAAGTCTGGTTTGGTGGTTGGGCTGAAGGAGCATTGGTTAATGAGCTGGTAAAAAGTGGGGTACTGCAGGGGTCTGTTCTGTGACCTGTCCTGCTTAACATCTTTATCAGTGGTCTGGAGGAGGGAATGGAGGGCACTGTAACCAAGGTTGCAGATGACACCAAATTGGTGGGATACCTGTTGGCATGCTGGAGGGCAGAGCTGCCAGTCAGGGGAGTCTGGACAGCTGGGAGGAATGGGTGGACAGGGACCTGATGAAATTCAGCAAGGACAAATCGTGAGTCCTGCCCCTAAAAAGGCAGAACCCTACAGTGCTGCAGGCTGGGGACAGAGGGGCTGAAGACCAGCGTTGCAGAGGCAGCCTGAGGCCCTGGTGGGCAGTGAGCTGGGCAAGGGACAGCTGTGTGCCCTGGAATCAGAGAAAGCCAACAGCATCCTGGGCTGCATAAATAAGAGCATGGCCCAGAGGGTGAGGGAAGTGATTATTCTGCTCTGTGCAGCGCTTGTGAAACCATTTCCAGATACTGTGTCTGGTTTGGGGATCCCCAGTACGGGAAAGACATCAATAAACTAGACTGAGTTCAGCATAAGATCACCAAGACAAATTGGGGCTGGTGCACAGGCCGCATGAAGGGAGACTGGGGAACTGGGTTTGTTCAGCCTGGAGAAGGATGGCTTCGGTGGGACCTAACAGCAGCCGCCTGTACCTACAGAGACGCTGTCAAGAAGATGGAGCCAGGCACTTGACAGCTATGCATGGTGGGAAGACAAGAGGCAATAGTAATAATTTGAAATGAGGAAGTTGTTCAGTGTCCAGCTGGATAAAGCTATGAGCAACCTTGTCTTATCTTGTGGCTGACCCAGCTTTGGTCAGGATGTTGGACTAGAGACCACCCATGGTCACTTCCGATCTGAATTATTTTATAATGCTGTGGCCATATGAAGAGACCTTTGCTGGAAGGTCCTTATGCTACCAAGACTGTTGAGCTTGCCTGCACTCCTGCAGTCTTGTAGTTACCATGATTAACAGCAAGGTGATGTATAGAAAACCTTGGTGTTGCCTTAAATTATTTACTTTTTTATTTTCTTCTAAAGCAAGGAATTATCCAACTGGAGAGAGTGCACTATTTTTTTCCTGATCATTTTCTGAGCTATCGTGCTGATTCTGCGTGAGAGGATCGATGTAGTATTGCAGTACTTGGGAGGTGAAGCGGTGGCTGTGGAAGCTACCAGTAGCATCTGAAATGTACCTAAAGCTGTTGTTTCTCTATTATTCAGACAATGCAGAGTACGGAAACCCCAATTTGAATCTCTGTCAATACAGAGTTTTGTACCACTTGTTGTGGCTGTGTTCACATCTGTTTTGCATCTTGGTCAATGGGCATAGGCACAGTGCCTTTTGAACCAGCTGACCTCACTGTAATAGGCCTGAAAAGGCTAATGATTATGGGCCGCGGGTACTCCTGAGTTAATGGACAGTCTTCATAGAATCATAGAATCATAGAATGGTTTAGGTTGGAAAGGACCTTGAAGATCATCGAGTTCCAAACCCCCTGCCATAGGCTGGGACACCTCCCACTAGACCAGGTTGTCCAAGGCCACGTCCAGCCTGGCCTTGAACACCTCCAGGGATGGGGCCTCAACAACCTCTCTGGGCAACCTGTTCCAGTGCCTTACCACCCTCACAGTGAAAAACTTCTTCCTAATGTTTAATCTGAACCTGCCCTCTTCCAGTTTAAAGCCATTCCCCCTCGTCCTATCGCTACATGCCCTAGTAAAAAGTCCTTCCCCAGCTCTCCTGTAGGCCCCCCTGTAGGTACTGGAAGGCCGCAATAAGATCTCCTTGGAGCCTTCTCTTCTCCAGGCTGAACAGCCCCAACTCTTTCAGCCTCTCCTCATAGGAGAGGTGCTCCAGCCCTTGGATCATCCTCGTGGCTCTTCTCTGGACACACTCCAGCAGGTCCATGTCCTTCTTATATTGGGGACTCCAGAGCTGGATGCAGTACTCCAGGTGGGGTCTGACGAGAGTGGAGTAGAGGGGCAGAATCACCTCCTTTGACCTGCTGGCCACACTTCTTTTGGTGCAGCCCAGGATACAGTTGGCACCCTCCTTGTGCTTCATTCATAGTATTATTACCTTTCCTATAAAAGACCACAGGTCTTGCCAGTCATTGGTGATGACATTACTGAGGCTCACATCAGTATCTGCAGAAGGATGTAAAGATAATACCTCTCAATTTTCTCTGTTTATTACATCTCTTCTAATAATAAAATTTCCCTGACAGTTTCTGTAGAATAAGAGAACTTGCAAAACATTTCCTGCCTGCCTTCATAGACCATTTTTATTGCTGGAAAACTCACAGGTTTTGTATGCAGCAGTGACCATGCAGGACTCGAGGCTACAACAGAAAATGTCCCTGTTTGAGGGTGGAGAGGTGTGGAAGCTTTGAGTGTTGGTTGTTCCTTTTTCAAGCTTTGTTTTTTTTCCCCATAGTAGGCATGCATTATAGGCTCTTCTGACATTTAATTGTTGCACTAAATATGAAGCTTTTGCCAAATCCTTAATGGGACAAAGACCACTACTGAAATTCATTTATGTCATTTTTTGCTCAGGTGTGTCTTTTATTGCTAAGTGAATTTCCTTTTCCAGGGACAGGCTTGCTTTAAGCACCCTGAATCTTTTTGTTTGTTTCTGTCCTTTCCATATGTTAAGAAGATTGTCCTCTTACCTGCCTTATTCAAGAAGCCAGTAACAAGGCAGGCTGTCAGTACAGCATAGTACAGTGTAACAGTGGCAGCTGTTTTTGCTGGATGTATATACCAAAAAACCTGCCTTTGTTTGTGGAACTTAACTAGTCACAGGCCGTGCTGTTGGGAATGGGACAGGTAAAGACTGTCTAATACAGTCAGCCATAGTCATAAAAAAAGTGGACAGTACCTTTCCTAGAATAAGGCATAATCTTTCCACTTCTGAGCCATGGCAGAATTTGGAGGCTATAACAGGCTTGGAATCTTTAAAGGAATTGCATTTGTTATGTAAAAGTTCACTGAAAATGCTAGAAGTCGTCATACCTGATTGCTCTCCATTCCCTTCGTCCTTTATTTTACTGACAAGGAGGAGTTAACTTACTCTAGATGAATCTGAAATAATAATGAAAAGTGATTCTTGTGTCTCAGCCAGGAAGGGCATGAATAACCTTAGGGATTACTGCAGTACATCTGGAGAGCATGGCCACATGCTTGCCAGATGGTTGGACTTTTCTTCATTAGTACTATGAACTCTGCAATCAAACCTCAGATTCTGTGTGGATGTACAGTACATATGTGTGCAATTTGTCACTAGAACAGGTTCCCCAGGGAGGTGATCACGGCACTAAGCCTGTCAGAGTTGAAGGGGCGTCTGGATGACGCTCTTAGTCGTATGGTTTAGTTTTAGGTGGTCCTGTGAGGAGCAGGGAGTTGGACTCGATGATCCCTGTGGGTCCCTTCCAACTTCCAATATTCTGTGATTCTAATTTCACCTCACAGGGACTCTGAGCACTGTGCCAGCTGGTTTTATTATGTGAAAGACAAAATTCTGTTGGGGTATGTTGCTGCCAAAGCACATCTCTCCCTCACTGTATACTCTTGGAAACGCATGTGTTTGCTAGTTGTCTTTAGCAAAGCAGCTTTTGTCTCTTGCTTTATCCTTACTTTTAGCACAGCCGTATCTAGATACTGTATATGTCAACAGCTGTTTCTAGTCATTCTATTAGAGCTTGTGTGAAGGGGACAATGAAGTTTTCACAAGGCAGGGAGTCACAGGCACTCTGTCCTGAATGTTATACTTCCTTTGGGAGTTGACTCTTGAAACATTTGCAAAAGAGGGTGCGAAGTTATGCATTTTGGATTTGAATCTCGAACCGATGACTAGAGCAACATGAGAACAGCATTTGGTGTGGAACATTATGATGAGTACACCTGTTAGCATCCCACACACTGAAGAAAACAAACCCATAATAAGAAAGGGTTACACAGACTGCATCATGCGCAAAGCTTTCCAATACATTTGTAACCAAGAGAAACAGTTGAAAACAACATTAGTTACTGTAATACTCTTTGTAAGAAGTTTTCAAACTGATAAGTTTGGGTTCATGGAAATCTACAGTTCAAAGGCAGTGATGGCATTTTCATGAACTTGTGTATTATACATGGGTGGTGGTGGTGTGTGTTTATTAAAGAGGAGTAATTTCCCATATATATAGCTTGTGACTGTAATGCATAAATAGTTTTTTACACTAGTTGATTTGGCTCAGACATCAGTGAGAATTTTCATGTTTTTGTCACTAATATCAGATATATCACTCATTTGAGTTTCTGAGGAGTATGGGCTTTATTGTTGATGAAAGTCATTAGGGTTTTGCTGTCCAAGTAGCATTTATTACCACTAAAGCAACATTGTGCCAAAATGCTACAGTGTGGGCTAAGCCACAGCCTGTAAATTTCCTTTAAGAATTGCTCTTTTTTGTTTATTTTGTGTGGTAGTGTGGATCTCAGGTGTGGTATGTGTAGGAGTACAGCACCTACAACAGCCTGTGCTCATTCTGTGTGTGATCTAGAAGGTATTTATTTCCCTCTCTAACTACCAAAGTTCAGCAATATCTTCCTGGTACTCCACTATGTCCTTCTATTGAAGTGTCATAAACATCACTAATCATTATAGGTAGTCTAGTTTAAGAGACACCCGTAATCACTTTAATTTATATTATTTAAGGGATTTTCAGTGCCCTGACTGTTGTTTGCTCCTTGTTTTCATTTTCTTCAAGTTTTTCACATTTCTTTTTAACTTTTTCTGTGTACTTTGCATCTAGGAAGAGTGAGAGAGGGGCCCCACACTTTGGCTGTTTTCCACCACCAAACACCACAATGCTGTGGCAAAATTTACTTTACCCCTGCCCAGGATTGACAGAACCCTATTTGTGGGTAGACTCCCAGGTGGCATGCTAATGGTGCCACTCCCTGTCACTTTTTCCACAGTAACTCTTACTGTTCCCCTGATGGGTAGACTGACAGCATGCTAGGAGTCTCCTGTAGGATGCCAGAGAGCCTCCTTACTTATTGTCAAAGTGCAGGCAGGTGGTTTGACTGCCCTGCAGAATCTTTCTGTGATTCCAGAGAGGAATATTATAGATAGAGCAAATGTCTCCATACACTTACTGCTGAGTTGTGTTAGGAAATTAGCTTAGTCATAGATCTATTTGTAAATTGGAGAATTAAGTTCTTTAGCAGCTGCTCCTGACTGGCTGATCACTCACTAGTGGGGTATTCTGCTGGGTTGTTTTACCTCTGCAATCATCCAGTGTTATATTTTTCTCAGTATCTTCCTTCCCACGTGAAGATTGATTTCTTAGGGAAGTCTGGGCATGATGTGATCATAAGGATAGCTCTTTTGTGGGACAGACAGCATTGGTTGTCAGCCCTTGTGCACTGGTCCACACCAGCTCTTGGTTCTTGAGTCTTCCTGAATCAAGAGCTAATTCTACACCCCTCCTAGTTACCTGGATCTTCCTTAGACAGTTTTTCAGGAACACAAAAAATTGTGGTCTAAAACCATACGGGTCTGTATGTTCTCAGGACGCCTGCTGTGAGCTGATAGACCTGTAGGATTACTTCCTCTTGTTCAAATGAATCAGTGCCCCATCATGTACACCTAAAGCTCTCTCAGCTTTTTGTCAAAATTCTGTACAAATATGGTTTATTTTGTTCTTTCTCCCATCATTTAGAAATGTTTAAGAAGCCTGATTCATGCTTGCCTTTACTGATTCTAGGATCTTAATGACATTGTTACCAGTCTGTGAGCTGCGTGCTCCTCATCCAGTTTAAATCTTACTTTGCTCCTTTGCAAAAATTTTCTTTGTGGTGCCAGTGTAATTAGAGAGTGAATTTAGGTTCTTGTAACTCATGGAATGAAGTGTTGGTAGAATGTCCTGCTGAGTTTACCATCATAATGTTTACCTGCAGCTTAAACTTAAACATCAGACCCTTCCTTTTCTATCCTTACAGCCACCATTAAACGCAGGATGAATCAAGCTCCACGTGTCATATATTTTCAGAGCACTTTGTTACTTATACGAGATATATCAATTCTTTGTTTCACTGGGAAGAGTTGTGGAAAGCCTGGCAATACTGTTTTGGAAATTCTTCAAATGGATTATTCAGCACATTAAAAGTTTGTTACTAATGAATGGGTGAGTCTTGGCAACACTTTAGCATGTCCAAGAGTATTCCCATACCTGAGATAAAATGGGCGAGGACTCTACTGAGTTCCTCCTATCCCTGTTGCTCATGCCCCAGTTTAAGAAGAGCTGTTTAACATGCTCCTTATTTAACCAGCTATCTTGAGGATCTTTTAAATATTACCCTGTGACTTGGGAGACTGGAGGAAAGTCACTGTAAGTGAGTTGAATCCATATGGGCAGAGACTCAGAGAAGAAAAATAACTTCATAACATACATACATAACTGTTTATTCTAGGTGGTTTTCTTCACCCATGTGGATCCAACAAATGGGCCTTCCTCCTGTGAGCTTTGGAGTCCATCTCAGCTACAATTTGTGATGAATTGATGACAAACATCTCAGCTAGCTTTAGTTACACTGAAGAATCATTGGGCTTCTTTATAGGGTGTGTCTGCAGCATCCTGTTTTTCTATATAGGTGTACACAATGAGGAGAAATCAGAAGCAAGAGGATGAATGCGTCCATTTTGGCACATTGAAATTACTTCTTCCCTCCCTGTAAAACAATAAACCTTCCAAGTTATCTTTATTTACACAGACCTATCCACCTTGGCATCATTTTTTTTTCTCTTCATAAGAAGCAGTATTTCTGTCTGCAAGGTACTTGATTTGTTAGCAGATTTCTTGGAAACAGGTCTTACAGTATGCATAACTTGTCTTGCTTTGTAATGGGTGCTTAATACTCAATAAAGCAAAACAGTTGAATTTTGCCTCTTGGCACCAGTTCAGCAAAATAACTTGAGTACACTTAACTTCTGAACTCATGAGAACCCCCAGAGATTTGGATGGAGATATGAAAGCCTTTTGTAATAGTTTACTCAAAAAAATGAATGTAGAATATAGAAAAAAATAAATTTTGCTCAAAAGTACTAGGTTTTCCATGACTTCAATGTTTTATCTTTCCCCTCATTTTATTATGTACTATCCTCATTACTTTTTGGCACTGAGCCCTTGTATAAAACACTTGTTGTCCTGTAAAGGAGAAATTGAATTTGTGCTGTCACTGAGTCAGCATCCCCTAGCACAAACCTCCTAGGCTGCTTCTCTTCATAAATCTCAGTGTGGGTGGCATGCTGGAGCAGGGCTGAAAGACATAAGAAGACATGGAAGTGGAAGGGATTGGAGGAACATGACTCAGAAGACCGGGTTGCACGCCCACAGACAGTACTGTAATTTGAAATTTATATAAAGCATGTGAACATTCTGGACACCGCTCCAGCTGAGGAAAATACAGTGCAGTAATTCAGCAAAGCCTGGGTCATGCCTACTTCACACAGTGAAGTGTTTTTTGTGGAAGCCTGGATAAGCCCAAATGTCTACATGGCACAATACAGAGCAGTAGTAGAGATACTGTCTGGAGTCCCACTGCCTGTGTGTTTGTGCTAGCAAAGCATCAAACCCAGCCTGTGGAGCAGACCGACCAACGGGTGCACAGTGCCACACTGATGGGATCAGGTAGCTTCTTCACCATGCGGTTAGAGATCCCTGGACCTCTAATCTCAGTTGTACAATATGGCATATGTTTTACTGCCATTTGCACCTTCACAGCTGCCTAAAGTTTGTGAATGTCCAGCAAGACTTAAACCACTCTAGTTCTCTCCTCCCACAAAAGTTTGGACTGAGTTTTGTGGAGCTGCATCTGAGAAAAGCTGCAGACAGGTTACTGGTCTCCTTTCTTGTTTCTTCTCATTCTGTCATGTCTGTATTTCCCCTCACACACAGCAGAAAAGGACATTAGTATAAGTACTGTACTTAGAATAAACTCCTGCTCCTAGCAAACTCGGTCCAGATACAGGCGTTCACGTTGACAGTCTGGGTTAATTTTAAACATGCTGGATTCATTCTGACTCATGTCATTCAATGGGATAGAAAGAAAAGAGAAGTGTTAGCCATGTGAGAAGTTCAAACAGGTAATAGTTTGAAAACAGAGTTTTACACTCAACTGATTCCTAGTAAAAGGTAATTGAGAATAATTTCTAGCAGTTAGATGTGAATTCATGTAAGACCTGGTTCCACTGCCTGTAATAAGAGGGCAAATACTGCTTCTGGAATTAAAGGTTTTGCATGATTAAATTATTTTTTCTTTTAAAGAAAAGCAGGAATAATTTTTTTTCTCTTGACCTACTAAGGTATTTATTACAGGAGAATTCCAGTGTTAAAAGCAATGTCAAGAAAGTGCTTGTTAGTAGCTCTATTCATAGCAAACACTCCTGAGTCAGTATTTATTCAATTTAATTTTATTGTTATTGTGCAAAAGTCTGGCATCTAGCAGTTGTGTCCATTTCTGATTCTTTTCTGAATGTCTGCTCTACGGTAAAATCTGACAAAGTGCTGAGATTTTTTTAAAAGATGACTGGGAGGATTTAATTTTTTTTCTGGAGGCTGCAAGGAATTGTGGATTTTATAGTCTGAGCTCCAGTGCTTTCATGCTGACAGCACTGTTCATACCATGATAGTCTGGTTGAGCAGAAATAGATGCTGTAGGCCAGTTTCCTATCTGAAGGAGAGGTTTCTGATAAAGTCCATATTTTCATGTTGGGATTTCTCTAATGCTGTATTATTTCCTTGAAAAGAAGGAAAGTTCTGAGTTTCCACATACTCAAACTTCAGTTAAAGTGAATTAAGCACTTAGGTCTTCAGAGAACTTTTTTCTCTCATGGAGTCTGGTTGCTAGGACTCTATGTTATCTTTTAGACTTCAAAGAGAAACTTATAAGCAAAAGCTGTATTCAGGGCCTTAAAACCTAAGCCTGTGTATGAAGTCTCCTCCTGTGCAACTTCTTAAAAGTGATTGAACTTGTCAGAAAAAGATTCTTTAATGTCTCATAGTGCCCATAAATTGGGTATGGTAAACAACCTCAACTATGCAATAATACATATCTAACTTGCATGCTATTGATAGTTTTAACATTGGCAGTAATTTCGTATCTTGATCATTATGCCAATAACCTACTTGGCAGCACCTGCAAATATAGGGTGAAAAATTCCAGCTTTGCATGCCATCTGCTTTGTATTTTTATTAGAGGTACATTTATTGTCGCTGTTCACCAGTGAATTCTGCATCAGTGGCAGTTCACTCCACAGCAAATTAGTGAGACTAAAGTGAAGTACAGTGTCCTTAAAAAGTACTTGCACCTCCTGCCCATAGTGGATGGGATTATCCAATTAGTTTTGAAGGCAAAGGCAGACTCAGCAAGGAGCTCTGCTGGCTATTTTTACTTTGACCACTCACTCCCTGAAGAGCAGGGAAGAGGCAGAGGCGTTCTGCAGCCTTTTCTCAGAGATTTGAAGCAGAGCTGTGCTCCAGCTGTTGGCCTATTTACAAACGCGTTTCAGTTCTGCAGTGCTCCCCTGGGTCTGTAGCTGGATACGGAGTTAGGCACATGAATTTAGTTTTACTCCCTGGGATTGAATCAGAAAGTTGCCTGTTGGGATTGGGACACAAATTAGTTTAGCATTATATTGTAAAGCGTCTAAGGTACCTTAAAAAGTGCTGTCTTTTTGGTATGTTGCACAAGGTGCTTGTAACATTTTACTGAGAAACTACAGAGTCTGTGTGCAGGAAAACTCACTAGTGTGGAAGACTGAGCTGTGTGTTCACACTGTAGCCTGTAGGTGGCAACAAGGAGTGTAGATAACTGCGGGACCCCATTGGATGTATGTTTGGGAGCCCGAGGAATTCCCTGATGAGTATTTTAACTGTCCTCGTGCTGGTGCAAGCCTTTTCAAGTCTGCTCCTACAGCAGACAGAAAAACTCCAATGAACTTCAAGGGTCCAAAGTTTTTAATTTGTTTGTTTGAGGAATTTAAAGCCAAGGGGGTGACCTTCCACACATTATGTCTTTGGAGTATAGCGGTGATTGTGCTGAACATGAGTGTGTTCCATGAGGCTCAAATAAGTTTCTAGTATGTGTGCTTGCTGTGTGTTACCAGGCATGAGCAAGGTAGGCTGTGTTTATAAGACATTGCCTTTCTGCTGGGGTAATTTTTAGTTTTTGCTGTTGAAAGATTTCAAACATGGGGAAATGCCAGTGTGAGACTGAGAGGCAGGAGAGAATATTGGAACAGTTAGTTGGCACCACAGTTATGTTGCATGAGTGCCAGGAGGCTCCATTGATAGAAAGGGAATTCAAATTGTCCTGAATAGAATTTAGCAAGGAGATGATCTCTGCTGTTATTAGCAAGCCATAACTGTCCTAAGAACTATTGTCAGCCAAAAAAATCAACCTGAAGTTACCAGTTTTCAAGACAGAAGCTGTCCCTGAACACCAGATCTTGATTCGGTGTACCTCTAGTCTGCCTACAAAAGCATTTTAGAATTAAAACTTTGCAGGGGTGGGAGGAAACAAAAGCAAGAAAGCCAAATGTTTTTAGATCCTTTGTAGTTAAAATGTCTTTAAATCTTTTTAAATTGATTTCTGTTACTATGATCTTTCCCTGTGAGTTGTAGCATACTAGAAAGCAGAAAGAAAAGGAACTTGCCTGCTAACTGTTTTTCTTTCGGCCTTGTGCTCCTGCCAGCCTCTCTGCCAGCCATGGCAGTTTACATCTTATCTTAGCGAAATGTCCTGGTTATCTGTGTTGTGTGCGAGGGCTTAGCATTCCACTGCTTTTTGCTTAATAAATTAAAGACTGGGAAGGAGTAACACTGTAATACTTGACTATATAAGGGGGTGACCGTTGTTTTAGTTCTGCTCCTTGCACAATATGCAGTTGAAGCCTTTTAAGGGAAGGCGGTGCAGACAGAGTGAAAACATCCAGGAGCAGAACATCCATTTCATATTATAGTTGGTGCCAGTGCTGGTGCTGTCATTGCTACTGCTGTGAATTTCTCACAGTCTGTTGGAGTTGCATAGTTAAAAAGGAGGAGAGACAGATGAGACTGAAGAAAAAACTTAAAACCATTTAGTTCATGTCTTCTGCATCTTGTGAAATAATAAGAATGAAGAGGGAACTGACCAAAGGTGAGCAGAATTAGACTTCCAAAGCTGAGAAACAAGTAGCAAAGAGCTCTTCAGCATCAACAAGGAGAGGCCACAGGAAGAACAAGTGGAAACATCATGCAGTGAGAACAGGATAGGGACTTGGTGCCTAAAAAGGCAATGAATATTGTGTCTAAATTTTCAATAAAGTTTAAAAATTTTTTTTTGCAAAAGAAATTTGAATGTTGGAGAGGGAATGAGATAACTGATGCAAATGATTGGAGGGAAAAGAAACTGTGACAGCATGATAGAAGTTCAATCCTGGATGTCATCTTAGTGCTCCAAAAGAGTGAACCCACAAAATTTTAGGTCTGGTTGCAAGTACACTTAAGTAAGTCCATTAAGGCAAAGACTGTACTATATGGTTAGAGAATATCAAAAGCAGGGTCTCTAATAAAGGGATAGAAAAATTGATATAGGAAAACCAAGTCAGCTGTTTTTATCTCAGAAGTGTCCAGAGTGTTACAAAAATTTTGAAGCATCTCAGGCAGTAAAATATCAACTAAAACACATTTGTATGGCAAGGTTAGGTTGTATGAAGAGTGTTATTTTCAGCTAGAGAAATTATTTTCTTGGTAAATCCAATGCAGATCCTTACTTGAGATGTTATTCTTTGTGTGAAGAAAGACTGCAGAAGTGGGAAGAAAAAGTGGTTTTCTTAGTTTCAGTCAAACCATAGGTTGTCTTTAAAATAAAATATGCTTCAGGCCCTAAATCAAATTACTTTTATCAGCTGGAGATTAGATAACACAGTCTACTTCAGTGGCTAAGTAGAGATTTAGAAGACCCAGTGTGAAACCTTTTTCTTCTATAGCCAGTAACTCCGGAAGAATCCATTACAGAGGTTTGATCGCTTGCAAAATGCTGCTGCCACATACTATCCCATGTATGTCCCACAAAATTCTTTCAATTCCTGTTTGTTAGGGCCTGCGAGTGCTTACCCTTCTGCAGAATTAGGCTCATTGGTTTTGGAATTACAGCACCTTGTCTACCTCAGTGCTGGCTCCACAGAGAGGAGTAAGATTGAAAAAAAACGTGTGTGTGAAACACCAGTCTGTGTTTTGAAGCCTAATCACCCAAGTGTCTGTGAGCATCTTTCACGCATGCAGCATACTGGGAACATAAATACCCTTAGCTCTGATACGGGCAGAATAACTAAGGTGGTTGCCCTTCAGTTTAGGTCCAAGTGTAAATACCCTATTTCCCAGTCTAGCAAGAGCTAAATAGTGCTACACACAGACAGAAGAAACTTTATTGTGTAATCTCATTGATGTAGTGAGCACTTACGCTAAAAGAAGGCAAGCAAGAATACTGTTTGAAGTCAGTCCCATTAAATGTCTGAGATGACAAGAACCAGAATGTCCATGGTTTGTTGTATTCCTTCTACATAGTTCATACTCATAGAACATATAAACACAGGTATATCAACTGTGTGGTTAGACATAAATAGAATGCCTTTACTTCAAATAGACTAGGAAAATGAATATGGCCTTTTTTTTCCAGTTTTTATTTTGAATTGCTCTGGAAGTATATTTCATCCATCAAGTCAGGCCTTTTGACAGCTAACACCTTCACCCAGAGAACTCAGAGACTGAGGTATCGCCCTTACAGGAGCGCTGCTGCATCAGTGTCTTGATGATGATGCATTATACATATGCATAAGGACATAGAAAATTTACTCTGATGAGTGAGACCTCTGCAAGATATAAACTTTTTGCAGCACCTGTTCCAAAACTCGGTTTCTGAGAGAAGTAGTATCCTGTTTGACCAAGAGATCTCATGTGGAAAACAAAACCATTTGACTTTCATTTCTAACTTCCCAAATTTAGGGACTCAGTGTAAATACACAGGAAGAAGAGAAACTTAAAAAGCTGTATATATATAGATTTGTTTGAACTGTCCTGTGAAAGTACATTGCTAAAAACTTCATAGACTGTAATGAATGGATCTGTGATTTGTTATAGATAAAACATACCTTTACTGTGACTTAGCAGCATTTTTTCTTGCAGAATTACAAGTTCCAGAAACCTCATCCTAAGCATTTATTTGCCTAGCAGAATGAAGTATTTCCTTCGTTTATTTCAAGCTTGTCATGAAGTCATATGCTGCATTAAGTGGTGCTGGAAAACTTCAGTGATACATAGAAACTAATTTCCAAATTTTGGTCCACAAGGGACGCTACCTTGGGACTGTTTTTTTTTTTTTGTTTTTTGTTTTTTCTTTTTTAATATGTGGCTACATGGTGTAGCAGTGACTGTAAGCTCTCATTTTGCCATTTTGTCTACAAGAAAGCAGATTGGTGAATGTAAAGTGAAAAAAAAAGTTTTGGCAAATGAAGATACTTTTTCTTTTTTTACTTTCTCTGCACTGAAGTCATACCCGTCATTTCTTGTTTAGAAAGATGTAGATGTAGGAGCATAAAAAATCCCTCCCCCTTCCTGCATTTAATCTCTGTTTTTCCTGACTTTGAAGATCTAGCAATTTCCCAGTTACAGAATATTAGTTTCCTTCCTCTGAGGGTATTTTCCTGTAGTTTGCATTGTTATTTCCTTGATCTGATGCAGCAGATTATTTCTCTGAGTCTGCAGCATTGAGAAGTGTTTGCTACTTCCTGTGGGAACCCCTCACATGTTTCCTGGGGTGATCATTCACCTTAAATGTCTATAGGTTGTGTAAAGGCACATTCTGCATTTATTGAGACTTCCAGCGTTGATTCTTTTATTTCAGTAAAATGGCAATAAAAAAAGAGTATGCTTAATTTTTAGTATGCTTCTACTTATTTACTCTGTTAAAGTCTTAAGAGTCAAGAACAAAAAAATATTGCAAGGAACAGTCTGCCATATTTCACTATAAAGTTTGCATGTATATGTTAATATGTATATTATATTTGTTTGAAAGGCTTAGTTTAGAGTGAGCCTAATGCCAACAGAATCAACATCTATATTTTCAGTGCTAGTCTACTGCGTAGAAATCTTTGAAAACCGTTACAGACCCTGGAAGCCTTTGGTGCTGGTCATGATAGGTCCATCCGAGACGGTTTGTCCACAGACTAGAGGAATACAGAAAAGTGAAAGGGAAAGGATTTCTTTCTCAAAAACAGTACCAGGATATGGGAACATTTCTGCAAGCAGAGATATTCCTGCTGTATTGTTAGGATACCTCAAGAGAATTGGTTTTGTTCTTCCAGCATGTTAGCCATTGTTTTCTGGTTGATTGTTTTCTACTTTTTGGCAGTACCATCCTGTTCCCAGCCTGCAGTTACTGTCACACAGAGATTAAATCCTTTTATGTTCTTGATTTTTTGCAGACCCAGCCAGAAACCTGTTCAGCTCTGCACTGTATAACCTCCCTTAGGCAGCAGCACTTCTAAGGGCCAATCATATAGCTATTGCTGTATAAACACAAGGATGTATACACTTGCCTCTACCTTTAAACTGGAGGCCTGAAAACAGAGTTTAGGATTAAACATTTTGATAATATTTTTTTCTCCTGGTACCTCTTTAGCTCTTTTCAAAGAATTATCAGCAATTCTTGCTCTATCTCATTTGAAAACCACTCTTTTTAGATGTAGTGTATAAGTACAAAAACAAACAACTAGGCTGAATAGGAAGACTTAGATAGCAATAGATATTTATCACATAAAAAAAAAAAAGTGGATTTGGAGACTGAATAACAGTGGTGATTAACAATTTAAGATTTCACAGACAATACTTAAGGCTGAACTGTAATTGAGGTACCTTTATGTACCAGGTTTTGAAAGGGTCAGTATTTGCATATTTGGACAGTTCTTCCGGTCTATCTTACATGCCTACTTTCAGACAGAGTGAGGGACTGTCTGAAAACAGGTGTGTCTCTGTTGATCAGAAAGGTGACTGTTTTCACCTTGACACTTCTAGGTGGATTGTATTAAGTGCCTTGAATCCCACTTTGATTGATCTGCCTTACCTGGGCTTGGCTGCAGTTAAAATTATGTAAATCATCTCACATCAAGTATTTCTCTATAGGGGTGGAATTTAGGAAATGTTTGTTAGTTGTGATTGTTGCAGCAATCCTAGGGAGATTGTGAGATCCTTTTTAGTCAGTCAGTTTGCTTGACTATATTACTTTTCGTACTAAAAAATAGTTGGCTCTGAAAATACTAGGCACACAATGAAAACAAGAAAATACAATTAGAAACAAGAAGAATGATTCTGCATAAATCCCAGCTTCGTAGTGGGTTCCTTTGAGGATTTGATTTTTTTTTCTTCTTCCTTGTTTTTTAGTCCCAGACAGGATTTTTTTCATTATAGTTTAAAACAGGAATAATTACCAGTTAACAACCTGGGGAAGGGAAAGCGCATCCAGCTTATATGGTGGTTTATTTTGGTTCTTGAAAATACTGGCAGGTCAGCCAGCTCGTGGGAGTGTTTCATTTAGGTGCATCAGAGGGCACAGGGAAAGCAAGTTCAGACTCAGGTTGAGACTGGGAAAGCTTTTTTAGAGGAGATGCTGCATCATGGAAACATTCCTGTGTTGTCTTGGCTCTGAAGACATGAACAGAAGTAAAAGTGTCTTTCAGACATATCGGTATTGGCCACTTGTGTTTTGAAAAGTAACATACTTCAACATGATGCTTCAACTTTCATTAAAATATTAGTATAACAAAACTGTGTATCTCTAGATATAACTGTTTCTTGCTCAGCAAAGATACTGGTAAGACCTATTGAGTTGAGGTCCTACATTTTCCAAAATACTACACTTATGTACTGTATAAACGTACCTGGGTTCTGGTTGAAATCAGGTTCTGAGACAAGAATTGGTTTTTGATCAGTTCTGGTGGGTTTTTTTAACTTATAACCCAGCTGTCAGGAGATGTAGCAACACCTAGAACATTCCTCAACTGATCTCAGGCCATGTATGAAAAAAACACTGTCTTAATCATGTAATGTTTTATTGTGTCTTTTCCAGAGTGGCAAAAGTAATGAAGGTTCCTGTGTATGAGACACCAACAGGATGGAGATACTTTTCCAATCTCATGGACTCTGGACGTTGCTCGCTTTGTGGAGAGGAAAGCTTTGGCACTGGTAAGTGATATATAATCAAAAATTTCCACAGACTTTTAGTGACAACTTTTAATTTTCCTGGATGCCTCAAGTCAAATCCAAAAGAATCAGCAGATTAACTCTGTCTTGCGCTGGAAAAGAGAACTGTCAGTTGTTCGCATCTTGAGGGTCTTCTTGCAACGCTGGTGTCCAGTACCTTGAGGTATGAAAATTGTGGAAGATGGACATTCAGAAGCCAGAGGTAATACTATCACTGCCCAGACAGCTTTCGGAGGTGCCTGGCACTCTATTCTGACTTTAACATGATGCAGAATGATCTCACTGGTTACACTGTAATAGTCTTTTCACAGACTGCAACAGCATTTGGAGAGGTTTTGCCTGTATGGAAAAACCATGTGGTTTTTCCTAAAGGGATTGAATCTACAAAGTATGAGGATTGGTGTGTCTAGTGGTATGTCTAATCAGACCTGTTGCACACATCTCTTTTTGGAACATCACAATTACTCAAAAGTCAGAAAAATCATTAGAAGAAATTCAGTTACATGTCAGCATCTGTTTTCCCTAAGTATTTCTCCCTTATCTGTCCCAAGAACCAGTGAAACAATAGAATTCAGAATGAAAGACAAATTGGAGCCCTCATGAATTCAGTACTGACAGGAAACGTTAGAGCAAACAATGAAAATATGTAGTCTGTAAATCTGCACAAATGTGTTTTTTGTTTATGAAAAAAGCTGAATAAATTTCAAAGTGTTTCTTTTTTTCTGTCCTGGATTCTGGCACAGAAATTCTTTCTTCCTTTTATTTATTAGTAGGGTTATGTTATAAGTGTTTTTGAATGCGCATGTGTCTGAATAACCATTTGCCTGTCTAATAATTTATTTTATATTTTGATTTGAATTCCATGGAGTTCTTTATTTTGGTGTATAATTAATTGGCTACGCTTTTCATAGAAAATAATTTATCATGCAGTGAAACTTGGTTGCAAATTTCATTTTGCTTTGATTGAGTTAAGTCTAGTACCAAGTTTGGTGGTTGAGGTCAATTAGAGGAGAATGCTGCTTGTTAAAAAATCACAGAATCACAGAATGGTTTAGGTTGGAAGGGACCTTAAATATCATCTAGTTCCAACCCCCCTGCCATGGGCAGGGACACCTTCTACAAGACCAGGATGCTCAAAGCCCCATCCAACATGGCCTTGAACACTTTCTTTAAGCCATAGACATGCCACTTTATGTGTTAGCCTGTCATTAACCTTTCTGTAAGTATCTGAATGGACTGTGATGGAAGAACCAAAAATACATTACATTTTTTTGCGTGTCTATCTGTAAAAAGAAAGAGGATTTAAATTAATAATGAACGTTTATTTTCTGTCTTTTGTGAATGGAAACCAATGTTCCATGATTAGCAACCTGGATGTCTTGGCTTAATTGTTCTGACTGGCACAGATTTGTATTGCCTTGAATGTGTCTTTTGAATAGATATTTTCAAAGGGTGTTCTGCAAGTCGTTGAGTGAGTTCTGACTTGGAGAGAGGGGCAGGAAGACCTTGTACCTTTCAGAATGTACTGCCATTTGCTGTGGTGTGTTGTTAGACTGCGTCTCCATTTGTCCATGAGAGATGTGGACTGGGGAGTTTTCGACTCTCACTGCTTTTTGGTGCTTTTTCACCAGGCCAGTTCTGTACCCCTTCCCTGTAAATATTGAAGTTCCTCCTGCTCATCCAAACCCAGATATTTCCATGAAACTTGGGTGGGTCTTGAGACATCAGTATGACCTCGTTAGTACCCAAATCATTTGGAAAAAAATCCTGCCTTCATCATCATGCTGAAGAAAGGAACTGTTGGTTTTGACTGGAAAGAGCTTGTAGGAGTTTGATGGTGAGTTTCTGTAACTGAAGTACATCTGAGTGCCTTAGCCCACAGAGTGCAGCATCTCCTACTGCATGCGGTTTACCTTTAGAGGTAGGTAGAGCAAGCAGGGTGGCCTCTATGTGCCATATGCCATGACAAACCACTGCCTCAGGCCTGTTTCTGCTTGAGAAGTAAGGCTTCTAGACCATCTTCATTTGGTGATGTTGAGTACAACTCTTGCAGATGCTTTCTTTCTCAGGGAGAAGGGAAGAATCCTTGGTTGCATAGTAGAAGCTTGGCTCCTTTGAGGAGACTTGTCATTAAAATATCGTGTTGCAGTTATAGAAAAAGCCAAACATCAAATTTCCAAGGCACATTGAAAGGATATGTTCGGGTCTTGCTAAGCAGGCTGTCCCAAGGATTGGTGGACTTTAGCCCTGCAGACCAGTTATATAGGAGTCAAGAGAAGTGATTTCAGGGCTTGATCCACTGAAACTGTGGGCATTGTGATCTGTGTTGGCCTAACTTTGTTACCCTGAGTATCAGACGGTTGCTGAAGTTGGGAAAGAGGGACAGATATCTCTTAGAGGTCAAGGAAGGGCCTCTGGAGTTTGTCTGTTCTTCTTGGTACTCGAGATAATTCCTCTGACTTCTCTCTGTTCTTGCATTTGACTTTTTTCCTTCTCTCGTGTGCTTCTGTAGGGCCCTAAAACAATTGCATTTTTTTACTTCAGCCTGTCTCCCGATTTTGCAGCTCCTGACTTCAGACTAGTCTCTGCATTCCTAGCACTCTTTATGTTCCTGTCTTAATCTGGTTCTCCTATCTTGTCATTAATTCACAGTATCACAGTATGCTAGGGATTGGAAGGGACCTCAAAAGATCATCTAGTCCAATCCCCCTGTCGGAGCAGGAACACCTAGATGAGGTTGCACAGGAAGGCGTCCAGGCGAGTTTTGAATGTCTCCAGAGAAGGAGACTCCACAACCTCCCTGGGCAGCCTGTTCCAGTGCTCTGTCACCCTCACTGAGAAGAAGTTTCTTCTCAAATTTAAGTGGAACCTCTTGTGTTCCAGCTTGAATCCATTACCCCTTGTCCTATCATTGGTTGCTACTGAGAAGAGCCTGGCTCCATCCTCATGACATTCCCCCTTTATATATTTATAAACGCTAATAAGATCACCCCTCAGTCTCCTCTTCTCCAAACTGAAGAGACCCAGCTCCCTCAGCCTTTCCTCATAAGGGAGATGCTCCACTCCCTTAATCATCTTAGTTGCCCTACGCTGGACTCTCTCCAGCAGCTCTCTGTCCCTCTTGAACTGAGGGGCCCAGAACTGGACACAATATTCCAGATGCAGTCTCACCAGGGCAGAGTAGAGGGGAAGGAGGACCTCTCTCGATCTACTAACCACCCCCCTTCTAATACAGCCCAGGATGCCATTGGCCTTCTTGGCCACAAGGGCACAGTGCTGGCTCATGGTCATCCTGCTGTCCACCAGGACCCCCAGGTCCCTTTCCTCTACACTGCTCTCTAACAGGTAGCTCCCCATCCTATACTGGAACCTGGGGTTGTTTCTGCCCAGATGTAGGACCCTACACTTTCCCTTGTTGTATTTCATTAAGTTATTCCCTGCCCAAATCTCCAGCCTGTCCAAGTCTCTCTGGATGGCAGCACAGCCCTCTGGCGTGTCAGCCACTCCTCCTAGCTTAGTGTCATCAGCAAACTTGCTGATAGTACACTCAATTCCCTCATCTAAATCATTGATGAATATATTGAATAATATGGGCCCCAGTACCGACCCTTGAGGCACTCCACTGGTTACCGGCCTCCAACTGGACTCTGCCCCATTGACTACGACTCTCTGGCTTCTCTCCTTCAGCCAGTTTGCAGTCCACCTAATTATCCGATCATCCAGTCCACACTTCCTCAGTTTAGTCATGAGGATGCTGTGGGAGACCGTGTCAAATACTTTACTGAAGTCAAGGTAGACCACATCTACCGCTCTGTCATCATCCATCCACCTCGTTATTTCCTCATAAAAGGCTATGAGGTTGGTCAAGCATGACTTCCCCTTGGAAATTCTTCTGATTCCTTGTGAATTCTAAGGGTGCATGAACAACATATTGCTGGCCAGCATGGAGAGCCGCTCCACAGCTGTATTTACACTATGCATCCTGGTACACAGGGGTCAGATGGGCTTTGTTGTACCTGCAGCACTTCAGTGCAGAAAGCCTGCTGCCCTCCCATTTAAGCCAGTGCCATCTAAAGACTAATCTTAACCCTCACGATTCGATCCCGCGGGCATCCAGACAACTTGAACGCTGGGTTTGAATTCCTCAGTGTGTGTAGTTGCTGTGTAAATGTTTAGTGACAGTGCCTGCAGGACAATTATGCAACAACTGTGATACCTAAAGTTTGTTTTTCTCCCTGCTTCAGTTTCCTTATCGTCTTTCAATTCAATGCAGCTGTCTGAAAATATCTCATATGCCAGGAGGTTTATTTGTAAAGCACAGTCTGGTCTGTAGATGACCAATACTTTAGTGATGCGAGCTGTTTTTAGCAATTAATATTTACCTTATTGCGAATCTTTTAGTAATGTCCTAAGCTGCCTGACCCTGACAAATTTCTGCCAGTATTGGGCATTTGAATCAATTTTACAGCTTTCCCCTCAATCATATCTATTTAGGGAACTTAAACTTGGCACTTCTTTAGCTTTCAGCGTGGCATATTTAAAGAAATGTACTGTATAGCTGATCAGAGTGGGAAACTTGCTGTTCCGTGGAAGAGAAAGGGGTTTTACAGATCCCCATTCTGCCATCAGACTAACCAAACAGCACTGGAGACTGATTGCTTGTGTACCCAGGTAATCCAGCCCAGCTGGAATTTCCAAATAATACAGAGCCTTGGTTTTATAACATAAGGGATTTTGCTCTGGCAAGTAAATAAAAGCAAATTTTCTGCTATAAAAGGACAAAAGATTTTGAAAACATCCCACAGGGCTGTGTTTCCCAGACTTGTTTTCTGGCAGCTGATCTTGGAGCTCAACCAATGCTTTAAAAACTTCTTCCATTTTTGTAGCAGTGTGAGGAGCTTGTCAGATGAGGTTAGTAGCCTTCTGGTTCTATGACTAATGCCCAGGACACAGTTCAGAGAAGGGCGTCAGCAGCAGCAATTAGTTTCTAAATTTCATCAGCTAACTATTAATCAGGATTAGGAGAGCTGTGTGGCTGATTTATCTTTCTGCAATTTAAGCCACTTCAGTAGTTGCTACATCTTTCACAAATTTGCATGCTTCATCTCAAGATTTCGGGATGCCATTAACACCAGCCACCTTCTCCTGCAAGATTATGTGGAAGAAGAACTAGTGGAGGCTTTAAAGATGTGCTGCTGCTGAAATGAATGAAAGCTTTAAAAGAGCTGTTTGGTGGTATCTGTTACAGTAACACAAATCTAAAATAATCTCATTAACTTGAAGAAAGGAACACATCAGACTGCCCCTAAATCTCCATTTGCCTAAAATATTGTCAAGTTTCCGATTTCTGAGTAAGACTCAAAAGTGTGTGCAACTAAAATGATTTACTGTGATTTTCTGTACTCACTGAAGTCAGATTTTTTTTAAAAATCACATTTACAGAATGCAGTGTGCTAGACAGAGTTGACTAATTTATGGAAAAGCAATTACATTTTCTTTATGCATATGACCCCCAGGGCTCACTGTCTTAGAATTGGAAATCTTCTCAGATACAGAGTAAATTAGAGATGTAAAAGACAGCCTGAATGCCCAACAGACAGTATCGAAAAATCATAATATGAACATTTTTGCATGATTTTACTTTATTTCTCAGGCTCCTGGTTCTCAGGACTTTACTTCAGTTTAAGCCTGTTTAAGATGAGTACATCTCTATGAATGGGAACATGCCCTGAGAGTTTTCCCTGATTGTTTACTCTGAGTGGGGTCATAGCAATTGACTGTTGCAGTAGTAAAAAATAACTTTAGCTACTGTTATATGGAGAAATATGTGACAAATTAACTTAAAAATAAGCTGTCGAAGTAGTCACTGTTATTATAGTTTTCCTTACTGATGGCAAATTAAATGTTATGGGATAATCAGCAAAATATTTGTTGACTCCACTGTTCTGTTGTCTCTTTCTGCTTCAGAGGCTGGAATTCATTAATGCCTTGGATGTTTCAATTAAAAGCGTTACTGAGAATTATCCTGAGATTGCTGAGAGCCCCCAGCAAACCAGCAGGACTGTTACTATTGCAATCTCAACAATACGTGGTGTGAGGCACCTTTTACGGGATCACTTTGCGTAGGGCAGCTCTGCCTCTGCAGATCCACAGCAGCACATACTGCATCTGTAAAACAAAGAATGCTGTTAGCTGAATGAAGGCAGCAGAATGAGCTCCCTTCCTAGAGTTTCTCCATGTGAGCTGGGCAGTAGCAGTTAAGTGAGAGACAGCAAAGCCACCAGTCAACAGTGTTGACTAACAGAGTTGTGGTAAGGGATTTTAATTTGTTGAAAGAAAGAAAAGCAATAAATAGAACAACGTATGTGCGTATAGTTACCCAGTTAATGGATATGCTGGTGAAATAAAAGAGGTGGAATAAACAGGTTTTGAGAAATCCCAGTTGTCAATTTTCATCCTGTCAAGAATATCAAACCGAGACACTTCTTGGGCACACAGGATTATTGTCCCTGTACTCACATCAGGCTAGCATTTTTAAACAGTGATTTTCGATTCTGGAACAGTTGGGTTGTTTCCACCTTTTCCATCCAGACTTTTTGCTCGAGATTGCTTTCTTCCAATATATTCCAGAGGAGCAACAATCTGTATGTCCTCCTGAAGGACACACAAGGACACAGCACATGCCAAAGCTGCTAAATGGATCAGAAGAATGATAAGTGTATACACTCATCCCTCTTCATAGAGATTTATGAGTTAAGTCGTGCCAGAACAAGGCTCAGAGCACAACAGAGACCTTTCCAAAAATTCTTCTGCCCATGTTTCACTGGACCATTTTTGTTCAATGAAACACACTCAAAGTGTGTGTTAAATCAAAACGCATCTGTGCTTTTGTGTTCAGTTCAGGCCATTGCACAGTTGTCATGATGTATAGACTCTTTTGCTGAATGAGTGCTGTGCCTTTCACTGTAGGATTTGATGGATTGCGGTCTGCAGAGTGTTACACAACAGGAGAGTAAATGGTCGTTTACATTGGAGCAAATTGCTGAGGTGTTTAGCTCAATACCATGTCTCCACTTCTTGCTGGTGTCTGTCAAGACACTTAAGCAGTTTAAGTTGCTGGCAATATCAGCAACAGAAATGGCTTTCTAGGTGAAATTGAATTTTTCGGTGCAAATAAGGCTGAAAGGAGAGGCAGCCAGGTCAATAAGGAACAGCCGTGATGGGATGAGCTCGCTGTTACCAAGGCCCTGCTCACCCCTCGGGGCTCCCCCACCCTGCCTGTGGCCCAGGACCCCATGTCACCCCCTGGGGGGCTGTAAGCCCCTGATCCCCAGCTCCCTCCAGCCCTGCCCTGCTGTGGACCCCCCGAGCTGGGCCTCCCCACAGGCCCATGCCCTGGCCCAGTGTCAGCCCACCCCTGTCCCCAGGGAGGTGCTGCATGCCTGGGGCCAGGGCTGGCCTGGTGCTTCCCATCTGCCTGCCCCGGGCTGGGCCTGGGACAGGCCCTGGCTGCCAGGCCCTGCCCTGATGCACACCGGGGAGTGCCTGCTGCTCCTGGTCCCCATGGAGCCCCCCAACCCCTGTGGTGACCTGTCAACTTTTGCTGCTGCTATGAGAGGAAGGTTGGACACTAGTGGAAAGTGACAGCTCTATTCTGGGTCTCCCATGTGGTGGTGGTGGCAGAAGCCTGCACCGGCACTGTTACCTGGGAGCAAACTCTTGCCTGCAATAACAGTGATTGTGGCCATGCCATCTGCTTTGCCTGTGGGCAAAGCTGGCTTTATTATTCATAGGCCTAATTGCCAGTGTTTCTGTGCGAGGCATCTTTCAGCTGAGTTTAGCGCTTTACCACAGCAGGGGATAGAACAGGTGAGCACCTGGTTGTCCAAAGGGCTGACTTCCTCTGGAGGGGTGTTTGTTTTCCTTTCTTATCTGAAGGTATTTGCAAAGCTGTGAGAACTCATAAATAACCCTGCCTTTTTTTTTTTTTTTCCCTTTTTTTTTTTTTTCCCCTGATTGGTCAGCGCTCTGTGCTTTGACAGCACCTGGGGCTCTGGAGTGGGGAACAGAGTGAACTGCTGCTCTTTCTGCAGCAGGTCCTGGAGAAGCAGCCCATAGCTCTGGGTACTGCAGTAGGAGACTGCCCATGTTGCAGAGAGCTTGCAGATTACAGACCAAGGCAGGTAAAAAGTATCAGAAAGGACACTTTTCTTACTGCCATGACAGTTACTTTGCAAATGCAAAGGAGCATTACTGTGTGTCTCAGCTCTTAAATCCATTCACAGGGTTTTATGTCCTTGTTTTCTGCACTACCTCATAGACACAAACCTAATCTTCATGTAAGTCTTTTTCCTCTTCACAAGTCTTAGTCGTCATTCCTATACAACTTGGATTTTGTGCCGAAATAGTAATTTGTGTTTGGTTAACTCTGGTGGCTAACTTGCCTAATGTTAGATTCAGGTTGTTGGAGGTCTACACCCCCAGGGTTGAACATACCCCAAGAAGCGTAAGTGGCAGGCAGAGCTGGGGCAGGCCCAGCGTGATGGGCTGATAGCAAACGCATGTGAGTAGCAACTGGTACTGTGACTCTCCCAAGAAGAGGGACTGCAAGTCCAGGGCAGCAGTAGTCACTGGAAGATGGGTGTCAGGACTGAACTCTGGGAATCATGGTGGCTCTCTGTACATCTTGCTGTTTTCCTTATATGTCTTTAATTTTCTGTTGACAGTTTTTCACAGGATTAACAGCTTCAGTGCATCAGTTTATGTTATGGGAACCATGTCCTTTGCCAGTAGCAAATTACAGCCATTATGACAGATGACAGTGTAGACCTTGCAGGCTGTTATGTAAAACCACAGCACTGCAAAGCAGTCCTGCTGCCACAGGATTTTTGTGTTTGAGGAAGGAGGATATTTCATAAAACAGATTTTCAACCTGAGACTTTTTACTTAGATTCTTCTCTGGAGGATTTTTCTAAGTATCTTCTAAGTGCACAGATGGTTCTCCTGGTTGCCTCCCTGATTAGTAGGTAATTCACAGAGGAAACAAATCTCATGAATTACTATTATTGCTTTGTACTCAGGGTTTCAATAATGTCCAACCAGACAGAAAATGATAAGGTTGCAGCTAACAAACTTCAACCAAACCTAGTATTATTAAGCCAGAGCAATGGCCACGTATTTGATGTCTCTTCAAGTTTCTTGAGTTTATTGGTCATCATCAGTATCTACTGAATGTCAGGTGTCTTGGATCTTACTTTGTGTTAATTCTCACACATGATTCCTTGTGATTTATTGGTAATATAGGTTAGATAAATATTTCCACAAAAGCTTTTTCTAAATTATCCAAAAGGAGAGGGTGCTTGCTGAGATGACCAAGAGCATTCCCATGAAACAGTGTTTTGTTAGAAAATACTGATTTTATTGAAACTTTTTGCTGATTGATACATGCCAGTTTTAACAGGCAGAGCTTAGCTTCATAGAAATATTTCTGGTTAAGATATATTACAAGTCTAATGCAGAGTAGTCTGTTACTCCAAGTTGGATTTTGGCTTTGTCCATGGCAAGTGCAAGATGAAGTCTGTGCTCTTTTGAATTCAGATAGTAGACTTGAACTTGTGCCTCCCATATCCGAGAATACGGACTGAATCCTGTGGGGTATTCCAAAATCATTCTTAGTCTCCATTGTTGGATCAATTTCTCTCTTCATAAAGATAAACCTAGGAAGGGAGGTAGATCTGAGCATCCAAACATCTTTACCACGGAGAGGTATGGAGAAATATAGCAAGGGGATAAAATGCTATTCTCTGGTTTGGGGTTTGTTTTCCAGAAACATTTTTTCAGGCTCTTGTTTTTTATCCTGGTGGGAGGTCATGAACATTCTGGAAATCTTCATTTTTTGTGGAATGGGAAATTTCTTTCTCTGCAGCTTGATGGATGAACATCTGCAGGGATAAGGAGCTGCTGTTGAACTTGACTCACATAACTCAGAACATTCTGGTTCATGGCCAGCGGTTTGTGTATCTAGCCCAGTTCTGGGAAACAGTACCAGAGGTGTGAAAACACCCTGTATGTCAGTGAGCAGGAACATGACTAAAAATGTTTTCCTGCTACTACCATTTCTGTTCAAATACTTGTACATCATTTTATTAAACCTTAGGAGTACAGACTTCATCATATATAAACAAATAATTTTAAACATTAATTCTGGTTGTCCATCTGGAAGATATCACAGTTGCTGAGGTTAGTATTGTTGATTACTGTTACGTGACAAACAAAGTTAAATGAGACATTTACCCAGCCTCTTTACCTTGTTTTCTGAGTTGCGGTGATACCAAATAATGTGCTTTACATATATCTCTCTAGGGTCTGATCATCTTCGAGAGAAAGATGGACTATGGGCTGTGCTAGTTTGGCTTTCAATCCTAGCAGCTCGAAAGCAGAGCGTGGAGGAGATTGTCAGGGATCACTGGACAAAATTTGGCCGGCACTACTACTGCAGGTGAGAAAAATGAGGAAAAGGCACACAGCTTACACAGTTGATGGGACAATTCTGCTACAGCCATGGCTTGTTTAGCTGTGCTCAGCCGCATTTAGGTGTGCATTTGCTGTGTCCATAGAATGAAAATTTGTCACAGATTGCCGCTGTTCTGTAGGCAGGTTTTTTTCTGATGAGTAAGTGGCATCAGAAATTATTTCCTTACTGAAGGAGCAGTGCATATATGTCACTTACAGTATATGAATAATAGAATTTTCTGATGTCAAATGGCAGAAAGATTTGAATTATTTACTTGTGGAATCTGTAGGCATAGCTCATTACATGGTGTTGAAAAAAAATCAAAATCTCAGCAAGATTTACTCCTGCATCTGTTTCAGTATGTGTTTCCATATGTGTTTCCGTGTGACAGTGTTTTAGTAAGAACTGGAACTATGCCTACTTCTAATTCAGGAGAACTCCAAAGATTGGAACATGTACTCATTTTTATTAAGGTCTCAAAAGGGTGCATTCTAACTGTCGTTTACGTCTCAGCTTCTGCCTCTTTTCCTCTCAGAATAGACTTAACCCAGAGGAGTTTACATATGTATAAGGTCTTTTGCACATAGCTGTTCCTCAAAACGTGTAGTAAAATTTTCTGTTTCACTTGGCTGTTGGGCACTGCACTGATTGTGTCTTTAATCTCAGAAAGCTAGCTGTGTATCGATGATGTTTTCTATTCTACTTCAGAAACTATGCATTTTCTAAATTATTTCTGTTGGCTCAGAGTCAGGTGGCCAGCATAGAACTGTGGTGCACACACATAATGGTCAGATTGCACAGGACTTGCATTTGCATGCTAGTTTAATTTGCAATCCTTACTTCAGTGGTCCACCTCTGATTTTTGAAGTAAGCAGTAAATTGCTAATTGTGAGTACATTGAGTTCTGTGAAAGCAGAACTCTTTTCTCAGCTGTAGGGGACTTACTTCTTGGTTCTACTTTTTTTACATATATGTGCAAGGTTTGATTATGAAGCACTGGAACCCAGAACAGCATATTTCATAATGAGAGACCTGGAAGCTTTGATCACTGACAAATCATTCAGCCATCAGCAGTTTGCTGTGGGTAACAATATCTACAGTGTGGAAAGAACAGACAGCTTTGAGTACGTAGATCCTGTGGATGGCACTGTGACCAAAAGACAGGTATGGCTGTAGGGATGGAGTACCAAAGTTTTGCAACTGTCATATTGTCTCTAACAGTGTTGTTTCTAATGTTCAGCTGGCAAGCTTCTCCATTTATTTATAGGATGGTGTTTTCTTTGCTCTGATAGATACCGCATTTCCTACTTAAGATTAGCTCGGCCTGGATAAGATAATCCACCTCTGGTTTAGCTTACACTTGCTCTGCATAACTGGACGCAGTAGTGTCACAGAGAATGTAGAAGGGCATGGATTCCCTGTTGACAGCAATGCACATACAGGGAGGGTTCCCTTTCCCAAACAATGCAAAGTGTCATGTAGAGAGACAGTCTTTCCTTTTTCTATTCTTTGTCCAAAATCTCCACTTGCTATACATTAAAAAAAAAAAAAAGTTAAAACTTTTTCCCTCTTGGTGACCAACAGGTTTTGCATAATTAAGGCACATTATCTGTTGTAGCCAATAGCATGCAGAAGACTTTAGTGATTGTACCATATGTGGGCACTTTTAACTTCTCTAGCCCAAATGACTGGTTTTGTGTTCCTTCTGGGCTGTGTCCATAATGAGATTCCTGAGCTACCAAGAACTGCAGTTCAAACTGAGCCTTCAGTGTTTTGAAATTTGTGATGTGTTCAAAACTAACTATGTACTTTCACCAGGTGTAAATGTATATTCAAACATCTTGAATATGCACTATGACTCAGTTTAAAATGTGTTCTGATTTTACGCTGTTTATTTTTATTGTCCTAGTTTATCTGGTTTGTAAATTACTTGACCTGACCAGACCCTAACAAATGATATTACAAGCCATTAAAACTATTGTCATGCCATTCTGCTCGAAGTCTTTATAGTTTCCATTCATCATTGCATCCAGATACTATAAACAGCCCACCTGCCACTGAGCTACTCTCTTTGTGTGTATTACTGCTGAAACAAGATACGAGGATATTGTCATATCAAAGTCCACTGGAAAATTACAGGCATGGCACGCTTGTGGTTCTTGTACTTTTAAAAAACAGCTTTTGAATTTTCAGTGCTCTTTTCTTTCCCTTAGTTTTCATCCAAAGTCCTTGTCCTAAATTGGAATATAACTGATAATCATATCACCATGTAACACAAACAGAGAAACATGACTTGGCCTGTTTTCAGATGGGCACTGAAGTGAGACCATAAAACTAGAAAGTATGTCTTTTCATAGGGAGAAGCATCTATTTATTGAGATTACAGTTCAACCAGTTTGTCTTTTGGCAAGGACACGTTCCTAGCTCCATGGGTCTGCAGCCATAGTGGGATTCTCCAAGCACAATAAAATAAGAGAGGACATTGATCCATGCAAATGAAACAACAGTTCACTGCTGCCATTTTCCTCAGATAGCTTGCTCTTCATGTATATGCAGATGTCTTTTTTCTGACTGTCATGAGCTTCATGCAGATTTTCCAGTGGTTTTCAGGAATGTGTTCAAAGTTTTGTTCCCTGGTAGGTAGAGGAAAGAGATTTATATTCAGTATGACTGCACCATGTCTCATGAATGAGAAGCTGGCTGCATTATAATTAAACAGTGTTAATAAACAGCGGGTTCAGAAAACAAACACAGCAACAACAAAACAGGCAGCAAACAATATGCCCGGACTGTAGGTTCTAATTCAATCTGACCATTGAAACCCATGAATATTGTTTATCACAGTGCAATAATAAGGCATAAAATTAAATGAAATGTTCTGCTGTTCTTGAAGACTGTTTTCATTTTTAAGGTCCTATTGTGCTAGTCTTTGCGTGCATGAGCATGTAACAGTGCTGCTCCTAAGGATCTTACAAGCCAGAAAAAGAACCAGTTGCATTTTTGAGTGAAAACTTGAATTAGAAGGATGAGAAGTACAAGTTGCCCATTATAATGGTTAACTTTGAGCTCTTTAATAAAGAGTTCTTACATCTTGAGATTCACGGAAGAAAACTCTGGAGCTTTGTTATTAAAAGTTCATTAAAGTTTTCTCACTCCTTTGTTAAATTTGCGATGCAAAGGGGTCTCCATATAGTCCTGGGTTTTTGCATTTCAGTTTGAGCACGAGTCAGAAAAAAGGCATTGGAAAAACTGGAAAAAAGTTATTTCAGATAACTCTCCAGAGATAAGGCAAAAATTCTCTGTTCAGAATGATATTTCAATTGTGTATCAGCAATAAGGTATTTCCTGTCAGAGTAGTGAGTGTGGCCTGCTATGCCTAGGGGACACTCGAAGGTCTGTAGAGGAGCAAATAAAAATTGTGATAATCTCAGTATTTTGAAGTAAAAGTTTAGGAGCATTTTACATGCTCCTAATTTATGTATATGTCTCTGTGTCTAATATGTTGCTGCTAGGCTAGATTTTCTGCTGGTGTTACTCTCTGCGGTTATACTTTAATAATGTTTTCTGAAATCCTAACATATCTTGCTTTAAGTTTGCGGCTTAGTCTTGTTCATGCTAACTTATTATGCTAATTTATTATTATTTATTTAACTGTGAAATTGGTAACTGAAAAAAACCCCAAACCACTGGAAACTAAGCTACACAGTACAATAAGTAACACATTTAGTTTACTGAGTGCTTCATAGATACTAATGCATCAGTAGGCTGTTTAACTGGATTGTAATGTAAAAGAAGGAAATCCCTGTGAAGCTCTGTCTCCATCACATCAGCTTCAAAGTCAACGGGTTAACCATGGAACATAATTTTGTTTCAGAGTTTCCACACAGCTCATTAATATCCATTAGCAGACCCAATTTGCCTAAAATAGATATCTGCAGATGTTCAGTGTGGGAGCTGTACTGAACCTTTTCATCTGCTTCCTCCAAGAAAAAAAATAAATCTATTCCCATAAGAAAACATTATTCTTGTGACAAATAGTATGTCCTACTTTATTAAAACTGGACTTTTATTAAAACTGTTCTGTGGGCTTTTCAGTGTGTTCCTCTTATTACTTTTCCTCTTGTGTCAATCTATAAGTACTGCATATAAGGTTTTATGTTTCATGGAGCTGACACCCTCTATATAATAAATAGCAACTATGTGGCTTTAAATTAATGGAGCTTATATCAGGTGAAAAAATACCATCATGACAAACAGTAAATAGAGTGCTTGCAATTTCTCCAGCTTGCTTTCACCTTGCTGACCGCAAAAGCTCAAAAATATCAAAAAGGAAAAATTTTCTATGTTTGGGTATTCTGTAACAAGTGTGAAAAACCTGTTTGGTTTTGTCTTTACAAAAGATGCAGAGTCACAGGTTATTCTCCAGGCAATGCTTTTTCATATTTATTTGGTAACGGTGGTTTGGGCTGGGTTTTTGGCTGTAACAAATCTTTGTAACTCGCAGCTTATAGGTATAATTTCCAGAAAACTATGAGGAATATAAAAACCTAATAGCTCTCATTAATTTCTGTGGCCTTCCTGAGTTAAAAATCTTTGATAGTGCTTAAATCACTGTTTCCAAAGAAGAATCAAAAGTCAGATTTTTTGCTGCTGGGCTGTCTGAAAAGTGAGTTAAACTAAATTTCCAGGTGCAAATATTGTGACTTTAAAGGTTGACTTTGGCAGTCCAGCTCTAAGGACCATTTTTTCCCTGGCATATGATTTCTCCCTGGCAGTTAAGATATTGTTTTTAAGGAGTACAGCCACTATGTCTCTAATTCCCTTTTACAGAGTATCTTCAGCTGGAACAGGCTGCCCAGGGAAGTGGTGGAATTGCCACCCCTGAAGGTATTAAAAAGATGGGTAGACGTGGTGCTTAGGGACATGGTTTGGTGGTTTTGGTAGCCTTAGGCTGATGGTTGGACTTGATGATCTTAAATGTTCCTTCCAACCTAGACGATTCTGTGATTCTATGATTAGCTATCACCACACTTGTGTAAAAATCAATACTGTTAATCGTGTGTCCCTGAGAAATGCAAAATGAAGAAAATAATACGCTCAGAAATAGTACAGTGAACTGTCTGAATGCTGGTCGTGTGTCTATATACACTGTATAAACATCCCAAGTGCCATTAACGGTAACATCAAACTGGGTAGAGATGCTGCAGTTTGGTGGAGCATTTTTGCATCAAAAAGTTATGGGAAGAGTTACGGGGAGTGTTTATACGCTGGCAGGAGCATTTAAAATGCCCGTTCAGTCTTTGGAGAGAAAGACACTCACATCCTCTGATGTTCACACCTTCATTTTGTGCAGATATGTTAGTCTCCCTTCTTCTTCTCTTAAAGCTGATTGACATTAATGTTCCATATTTAGAGCTGCTGGTCCTTGGTTTGACAACCATTTGAAACAAGCAATACCCAGAATTGCAAAACTTCAATTTATCTTCTTTCTTTTCACTGTCATAAAGTTAAGTCTAATGAGCAATCAGCAAGAGATTGCTGAGATTGGTTGCTCACAGAATCAGATTGTAACAAACTGCCTGTCTAATTCTAGACATCAGAGATGAAATCTTGATCCCATTGAAATGAACAACAAAACTCATATCAGCATCAGTTGAACCATCTCATTACAAAGTTGGCTTAATAGCAAATATTAGAAAAACAGGCTCTAAAGCTCAATCTCCTGAATATAAACTATTTCTGTTTGTCACTTATGCTGTACATATTGAGATTACTAGATAAATTTATGTTGCTGACAGATGTTAAAATTAATGTATAATACCATACCAGCAGCTAAAAAAGGTTTCATGGTATCACTAAAGTTAGAGATGGAAAATATTTCTTAGGCCATCTAATCCAACCCTTTATCCATGTGGGATTTTTTCCTGTTGTTCCTGTAGTGTTAATGGTCATTACACAGGAAAGACATGGACCTGTTAGTGTGGGTCCAGGGGAGGGCCACAAAAATGATCAGAGAGCTGGAGGACCTCTCCTATGAGGAAAGACTGAGAGAGTTGGGATTGTTTAGCCTGGAGAAGAGAAAGCTCCAGGGAGACCTTATTGCAGCCTTTCAATACTTAAAGGGGGCTTAGAAGAAAGATGGAGAGAGACTTCTTAGTAGGGCCTATGGCAATAGTACAAGGGGTAATGGTTTTAAACTAAAGGAGGGTAAAGTCAGGCTAGATAAAAGAAAGATTTTTTTTTATGATGAGGGTGGTGAAACGTTGGAACGGGTTGCCCAGAGAGGTGGTAGATGCCCCGTCCCTGGAAACTTTTAAGGTCAGGTTCGTCAGGGCTCTGAGCAACCCGATCTAGTGGAATATGTCCTTGCCCATTGCAGGGGTGGTTGGACTAGACCTTTAAAGGTCCAACCCAAACCATTCTATGATTCTGTGATTATCAACCAAACAATGATTTACATGGTGCCAAAGATGTTTTGGCATATACCTGAAGAAAAAAAGGTTTCTACTTTAGAATATTGCAGCATGGTGTTGCTTACATCAGTGTCTTCTCAAGCTGCTGATAAAACTGGAAGAATAAAATGCTTCTTTCTTAATTCTCTTCCTTCATTTTTAATGGTTTACTGCCCCTTAAACAGAAGTAGCAAGGATCTCAGTTTGTGCACTATGCTGTTTGCCAACAGCAGGACTAAAAGGGGAAATAAAGTTCAGTGGTATAGCAGAAGTGGCATTTAGCCTAAGGGTAGCGTTTACAGAAAGGGAAGTAGACAGCATGTTAGTTCAGAATCGGTAGAGTATTGAAACCACTACAACTATTTAACTGTGCAATTTAGTCCTGTGGTCTTAATGGCCTTCCTGTACAGGAAGTATGTTGATTGTGGATCCAAGTCTGTGGTCTGTGAAAGCATATGTTCATATATACAGTCCAAAGAGGGGAGGAGGAAAGAAAAAAGAGGGGAACATGGGAGCAAAGAGCAAACTCACAGTTAATTAATAATAAATACTTTTTATGCTTTGCACAGTTAAGGTACATTAATTAGTGTATTTGAAATTAATTAACACGTTAGGTTCAGTTTCATGGTAAATGGAAAGTTAATGCACATGGAAAATAAGGAAATGATTAGTGAGAGCTGACATGGCTTCACCAAGGGCAAATTGTGCCCAACAAATTTGATATCCTTCTACGACGATGTTACAGTGTTGGTGGATAAGGGAAGAGCAAGTCATCTACCTGGACTTGTGCATAGCATTTGACACTGTCCCACATGACATACTTGTCTCTAATTGCAGAGACATGGATTTGACGGATGGACCACTTGGTGGATAAGGAGTTGGCTGGATGGCCGCACTCAAAGAGTTGTGGTCAACAGCTCGATGTCCAAGTGGCAACCAATGATGAGTGGCATTCCTCAGGGGTCAGTACTGGGACCGGTGCTGTTTAACATCTTTGTCGGTGACATGGACAGCGGGATTGAGTGCACCCTCAGCAAGTTTGCTGATGACACCAAATGGTGTGGTGCGGTCGACCTGTTGGAGGGAAGAGATGTCACCCAGAGGGACCTGGAGAGGCTTGAGTCCTGGGTCCGTGCAAACTTCATGAAGTTCAACAAGACCAAGTGCAAGGTCTTGCACGTGAGTTGGGGCAATTCCAAGCACAAATGCAGGCTGGACAGAGAATGGATTGAGAGCAGCTCTAAGAAGGACTTGAGGGTGTTGGTTGATGAGAAGCTCAAAAAGAGCCAGTGATGTGCACTTGCAGTGCAGAAAGCCAGCCACATCCTGGGCTGCATCAAAAGAAGCGTGGTCGAGGGAGATGATTCTGCCCCTCTCCTCTGCTCTGCTGAGACTGCACCTGGAGTACTGAATCCAGCTCTGGAGCCCCTAGCATAAGAAGGACATTGACCTGTTGGAGCGAGTCCAGAGGAGGGCCACGAAGATGATCAGGGGGTTGGAGCACCTCTGCTGTGAGGACAGGCTGAGAGAGTTGGGGTTGTTCAGCCTGGAGAAGAGAAGGCTCCAGGGAGACCTTACAGCAGCATTCCAATACCTAAAGGGGGCCCTACAGGAAAGATGGAGAGGGACTCTGTTAGGAAGTGTAGTGGTAGGACAAGGGGTAACAGTTTTAAATGGAAAGAGAGGAGATTTAGATTAGATATTAGGAAGAAATTCTTTACTGTGAGGGTGGTGAGACACCGGAATAGGTTGCCCAGAGAAGTTGTGGAGGCCCCATCCCTGGAGGCGTTCAAGGTGAGGTTGGATGGGGCTTTGAGCACCCTGGTCTAGTGGGAGGTGTCCCTGCCCCTGGCAGGGGGGTTGGAACTAGATGATCTTCAAGGTTCCTTCCAACCTAAACCATTCTAGGATTCTATGATTCTAAGTTGTAATACAGACTCTTGTTGAAATCCTTGTAATCAGATATTGATGCACAGTCTATGAGGAGTAGCAACTGATCCTGTCTTTTGTTGTCACTACTAACAGCTGTTTTTTGTTCCTGGGATCCTGTAGCTATTTCTTACGCCACTGGTCCTTACTGATCTTATAACTATTTCTCAAGCCATTGATTTTGTGCTCTGCCCCACAGAACAAGAACAAACAGCTAAAGAAAATAATAACAGCAGTAAGAGTCCTTGTTATGAGGAGTGGGAGGGAATACACATAATTTCTAGTCTTTAGAGGGGGGGAAACAGACTAATAAAAGAATTGTTCAAAGTTACAGGGAAATAGGAACTGCATCCAAATGACTCTTACTTTCACTTGTTATTTTAAAGTAGTGAACTATGGTTTGTAAATGTACTGCCACCTTGCATATATGCTGCTCCTTCTTCTCCCATAGGGGCTGCGGATTATTTTTTCAGATGCGTCCAGGCTCATCTTCAGAATGAGTGCTTCTAGCCATGTGAGAGCTACTCTCCGGATCTATGCAGAGAGTTATGAAAAGGATCCTAGCCAACACAACAAGGAACCACAGGTAATGCTGTAGCATTGTAGTAAGTTGATAAGTAATGCACTTCCTCTGTAATAGCAATGGCTACAGGTTTTCATCTTTAATCAGAAGGAACACTCAGTACTTTGACCCCTTTTTACTGTGTTTCTGCATGATTTTACTGGTCATGTGACTGTACACATTTTGAGGCAGGACCAGCAGTTTAATATATGTTTGTATGATGTACAGCACAACAGGAATGTCAAGGGCTGAGATTCCCGGTGATAAATGCTTGGCAATGACTTTTAGTCTGTTAAGAGAAGCCATGCTAGTTTATTTTTCACTCATTTTTGTAATCTGAGTTATAGAACAATATTAAAAGAAAGCAGGTTGTCTGAGGATCACTTAGTTATGGCATCCCAGGGATTCCTCACGATGAGAGTACGCTTAGGAAATATGGATGCCAGAGTCCAAATAATGTAGGGATTCCTTGTAAGGGAAAAACTTGCAGCTGTCTGAGAATTATCTCATATCATAACCAGACTCTTCCCTAAGAAGAGTAAAGGTTGAGAGCAAGTTGCAGTATAGTTCAGCACATGCTAAACCTATTCATAGTATAAATCACAATTAAGCAATTAAGCTGACCATTTTAAATATGGTTTGTTGTGCTGTGTAGGCAAGGCATAGATGAGATAAAAGTAAGTCACGGTAAGAGATAGACTGAGTTCATTTTAGAGGTTTGCAGTGGACTTATAGTAACCTTGTGGTACGTGACACAAAAAGTATGATCTGAACATGTTTGCTGTCTAATGAATCTGAATAAAAATGCTAGAAAACAATAGAGCATATACTTGCAACATTCATCTAGTTAAACTTTTGACTACTTAATTACAAACAAGAACATTCCTTTTAAAATGGAATCCTTTATGTGTCAATGGATTGTTCTACTTTGCTTGTTACAAAGTATGCAGTATGAGATAAGTGACATGCTGGCAGAATTTGGGCTCCTGTGTCTCCTAGAAAGTAACTTACAATCAATGCCCAGTGTTTAACACTTGTTTTTTCGAATGAGTGGAAAACAGCAAATGTTCTCAGAGAATTTTCCATTTGTGAAGAGACTAGATTGAGGGAGCAGAGGTTATCCTCAGAAAAGGAGGAATTTGCTGCCCTGATGTTACATTTCATCTCTGTTCTGTATGGATTTGCTTGAGAGGCGCATCAAGTCCACTGCAAGGTCTAGTGACCTCACCAGCAACATAGACCGTGTCCAGGGAGCAGCAAGAATGGGGCTGCTTCACAAAGTGATAGGAGCCAGGCACCCAGAGCAGCTACAGCACAGGCAGTGCCCTTATTGTCCAGGGGACATTCCTACAGCAGGCAAGTGGAGCGGGCAGAGCAAGGCTCTGGTAACAAGCTCCGTTGACCATCCCAGACAAGGCAAGTGTTGAGTCAGGTTCAGGGTTCATCTGGAGCAGCAGGACGTGGGATCAGAGAGAGGGCTGGAGACAAGGCAACAGTGAGGGTCCATCCAGGAGACAGGGTCAAAGTCAGGACTGGAGATGAGCCACAATGTACATTCAAGGGGTCCTTCAAGGAGAGAAGTTACATATAGCACAGGTCTGAGGTCCACCCAGGCAGCAGAGCCAGAGATGAGTCTGGAGACAAGCACTCCTATGGCATAGTTTAGGCAGGGACTAACACCCCTGGGGCATGCAGAAATGGGCATCTTGAGCTGGTGGGCAGGGTGCAGGGAGGAGTCCTCCGGGGGAACTCCGGGGGGGGCTGGGAAAGGCCAGTAGACTTCAGGGCCCTGTCCTCAGGGCTTTCAGGGTCTGGTCTTTTATTCTAGACACCAAAAGGGTCTATTATTCCTATGTACAAAAGAAAGGCTAGAAAGTTTTTTTTCTATATGTGTACAAGAGCCTGTCTGAGTGTTACACTTTTGGCTGTTTATCCAGGATATTTACTAGTGAACAGATAATCCCAGGGGTAGAAACGTCATTGCCTTGAAGCGTGTAGCAGGGACTTTCCTACATTCATGCAATGCAGACAGACATTTTAACATGCAGACAGACATTTTAACATCCAGACTGCCTCAGGAATTACATAGTACTGTAAACAGCCTCCTCATCTCTTGCCATATGCACAAAATATGGGGCAGATAGCAGCTTCATCTTGATTAATGCAATAAATTCTTTCTCTGGTTTCTTATTGTATGGTATTGCATAGTTGCTGCTGCTCCTGTCTCCTTGCCCTGGCTGGATACACTGCCAAGAACATGAGGGCATTAGGAACTGCTAAGTCATAGACTGTATCCTGCAGGCAGATTGTGGATTTCAAGGGGGTACATAAATTTGATTTCAGGAGATCCTCATGTTAGTACAAAAATAACAAAAAAAAATCTCAGGAGAACATTTGATAATCTTCAGTGGAATATGTGGAAGAGAGCGAATAGCAAACCCCTTTTTCAGAAAACAGCATTGCCAGGGAGGGGTGGCATAGTTTTCCTGGTATTGTAAGTCCTTTATTGTTTCGTTTGCTTTGAGATTCATACTGACATGTTTACATCTAGAAGAATTGTGACAGATTTGAAGTTTTAAGTACTTTGTTTCCTATCTACTTTCAGTAACAGGGGCATAGTCAACCTATTTATAAGTGACCAGTTATTCAAAGAGCACTGATGTAAAGAAGTATGTAAAGTATATACCTTACATATAGTATTTAAAGAAATAGTTATGTTTGGGATAAATGCTCATTTTTCTTTAAGTATAGTTGATCTTTGTAATTGGGTAGATGACTACATGTAGCTTCTGTATCATTGCACTCTGCCTAGAACAGCTGATCAGGAAAAACTCTCTTGCATACTTTTTATGTCGTAAACCAAGACATAAAATTAGTTGATGATTGGCTGCTTAAGTGAATACAGTTGCTTCTGAGTTATTACACTACTTCCTTCCAGTACCTTCTTTTCCTTGTTTACATAGTCAACTGGAAGATAAATGCTTTGTGTTGCTCCATGTTTTTGCCTGGTGACAATTCCAATCAATACCTGAAACAAAAGGCAAAGGTACCTGGAGACATATTTTTGGTTCTTTTTCACAAAAAATAAATAAGTCTGCCTTGATAGACAGCTCATTTATATTGGAAGTTACGGTGCCATTTTGTGGAATCATTATGGTAACTAGCTTGAGTTTGCCTCATATTAGCATCCTTTTTTATTCTTTCCTTTCAGACAAAGCCTTTTCCAAAATTAATCACCCAACTCTTCAGCAGTTTTCAAGCTTTTCTAAGTTCACTTCTGTTCTCTTTGGCAGTGTAACTGCTGATGGTGAATATTCCACAGATAAGCAAAAATCTAAACCACACCTTCCAATGTGCATGCTGAGACATGCATATTGTCCTGGAACACCAGTATAACATTATGGCACTTTCTGAGTTAATTGTCAATTGAGACATATTGTAAAGACAATATATACAAGTACATTTCTTTTAAAAACGACTGTTCACTTGAGGTGGACAGAATTAATCATTCACATTAGAGATGTTGTACTTCTGTGGATGACCATAATAACTCCTTTCCCACAAAAGGTTGGACTAGATGATCTTTCAAGGTCCCTTCCAACCTGGGTTGTCCTATGCTGAACCCTTGTCCAGAATAAAATTTAGACAAAGATCTGTAATTCTGCTCAATATCATCCAGGTTCAACTACTGTGAAGGTGCTAGCTGCAGGCCTTACTTTGGTTTGATACCCAATAGAAAGCCTGACAAACTCTGAAGCACTATTGGGGCTGCTCAAAGCTGTGCCTTTTAATTTTGGCCCCAGGGAGCCATTCACGTGAGTGGTGCTCAAGTGATGCCGTCCTCATACGTTGTTGTGCTTCAATACTGTGTAACTCTTCATGAGTACAGTAAGAGCTGATTTTCAGGCCTTATTACCTTTAAGTGTATATTTTCCTTCTGATACATTAGAGCTTCCGTAACAGCATTCCTTTAACCAGACAGAAGGAAGGCTCGTAAGGACCTTTTGTTCCAACGTATACGTGGGACAAACAGTAGCTAGTAATGAATGTAAGGTTCACACAAATCTTATTTTAGCAGCATCTTTCGTACAATTAATTAGTAATACTTTTGACCCAGAATAAATTAAGCACAGACAACTGCATGATCAACAACATAAGAGTCCAAAAGAAAGTAGTAAAATATGCCAATAATTAGAAATCCGAGGTCATAGATGAATAACAGCGACTTCTGGCTGTTGAATGATCCCTTGAAGGAAATTGTCAGAAACAGCTTCACGATCACCTGGGACATAAGGAGCGGCTACTTATTTTCTGTGAGTAGTTTGGTTCTTCCTATAAGCTAGTATCAACATGAGTGAAAATCAGGACCAATAAAGAAAAATTACCATCATGCTCTGTGCAAAGCATATTAAAATTCATTGTAAGCATTTTAAAATTTATAGTGGTGATGAAATCTAGTTCCAAGGAGGCTAAAACAAAGTCTTGGAAACAATGCCTAACACTTTTTTAAAACTGGAATGTTCCCCTTAAAATGGAAGACCACTCTGTTGATGCTCCTTGTCACTGGTGATGCCCCTCATCACTGTGCATTCCTGAGAAACTTGGTTTCCAGCTAACTTGGAAAATGTCCTTAAAAAGACAATTTCTTTGGTTTTTACTAGTCCAATAGTCATCCAACTGGCAATTTCAGGAAATTCAGTTCATTACAACAAATGACAGACTGCTATTTGAAGTCTTGGACCCTTATGCATTGGCCTGTATCTTTTCCTAAAGTTAATAGAGTTATTAGCTGTCCTAAATTTAACACAGGTCGAAAACACAGAGATATGTTCAATAGGCATAGAGTACTAAAATAAGAGTTTATTGACCTTTAGGCTCATTTGTAACCTCATTTTATAGATTCACTCATTATTTGTTATTTGCAGATCCTGATGCATGGTTAATACTTTCTTGTCCTTCGTCTAGCCACCTGGATATATTATCAAACTTGGACAAGATTCAAACAGAAAGTTTCATATATGAAGACCGAGAAAGAAATGACTCATTATGCAGAGTTGTTTTGAATCATTTTATTTGTAAATCCAGTGCGTTCTTCAACAACATGGTTGTGCTGCTGGGAACAGTGTACTGAATATCCTGGATTGTTCTGAATATGGGCTGACTGTCTCTGTTTATAGTATGTTATAATTCATTACCTGAATTAAATAAATAGGTGTTGTGCCCTGCCCAAAGCCATACAGTGAACAAATTTTAAATCAGCTGGAACTGGAAAGGAAAGTCTGTTCTCATATTACATAGGAGAAACACTTAATGTGACAGTAGTTATAAAATACTTCAGGAATCAAGAAAATTAGTTCATTAAACCTAATCTTCACTCAGAGCTCTTTGGATGTACTGGAAAAGAATTAATCTGTTTCTAACATAGATGTTTTCATGCACCACTCAGTTTACATTTTCCTCCCGTCTTTTTCACCCCTCATGCCTGCCCTCCTCTATTGCGTGGGGCAGAACAGCTGGCCTCCTGACCTTTACTGTAATTTTATTTGAGTTGCTCTGCATGGCAGACCATGCACAACAGTAGAGACGTCAGTTTGTACTTTTCTGCAGCAAGTGTGCTGCTTCATGGTAATAAAGGGAGCACCACCAGTGCAGTGGAAGTTACAGAGCCTGTCCAGTTTGTTCCATGATGCACCAGGTTATGCACATTGCTTAGATCTTCTAGGGTGGGTGGCTGTAGCATAAATGTTTTCAAAGGCTTCTGTTTTTTGGAATGCAAGACCCAAGCAGGCAGGCTGAGCTGAGCTGTGTGTTGAGGCCATATGGCAGAAGCCCTACAGGAGATATAGCTGTGGTGCCAGACTATGTGATTTTAGTGCTGACCTCACTATGCAGTTGTTTCAATCCATTCTTTGTGTCTCTTCGATCACTTTAGCTTTGCTATGTAAGTGTATTGGTTTGACTTTTAAAGTGCTTTACAGGCAAAGGAAAAGCTTCTTCTAATAGGTGAGGCCATCAAAACATGTTTGGGGGGATTTGCCCTTCTCTTCTGCCTTTCTTTTTATTTCCCTTAGTTCCTGTGATAGTGATACTGTTGTCCAGGTTACAAAGGGCTAACAGCAGCTTTACGCAGTCTCATGAAGCAAGGCAAAATTAAGTGGGAGCAGGAAGAGGTAAGAAAGGAAGGAGTTCTTCCTCAGTTCAGTTGTGTCCTTGTTCCAGGACTCAGAGCTGTCTCAGTTACCCTGACGTCTCTAAGCAACCTTCTATGTAAAGTTTAAATGATAAAAAGAGAAGGACTGAGAATGAATTTAAGGGTCAGGAGAGGAAAGGATTTCTATCCCGTGCCTGAAACTTCAAGTCTTATTATAATTTATACAATAATAATAATAACACCACCTAGCAATAACAGCTTTTGGTGACTTGAAAGCATTTTGCAAGCATATTTTTCTCAAGACTAACGCTACAAACTGGAAAATTACTTTAATTGATACTAAATCTGATGGACAAGCAGCTGAAGAAGTAGAATTTGGGTTTTGACAGCAGTTTCTAGAGAAGGAGGATGCAGAGGTGGAAAACACTTGGCACATGTTCTATGTTTACAGAGCTCCAAAAGTTGAACTATAGCCCTTCTTTGACGACTTCATGCTGTACTAACCCACTTGTTTATCTCTCTGTAATTTCGAAGCATTAACAATTGTTCTAGGGAAGTGAATTCTTCTGGAACTTGTAGTACTATGCTAGCTCTGCTTAGAAATCTGTAGCAAGGTCTGAATATTTGTTCTGAAATAATTACTGTCCTAAGTGTCATTTTGATTATTAGTAATTCAGGTGCCTAAATGCCTGTGTAACAGTCACACAAGATTTAGCTGATTGATGCTGGATCTTTGTCCCCAGTAGAACATTGTAATGGCTGTCTTATTTGGGTGGCCTTACGTTACCTCTCCCTGTGATCCCAGAATCAGGGAGCAAATGGTTTAGTGTTTAATGTTTCACAAATACTGATATATGTAGAAATAATTGACCCTGTGTTCCTAGCGTTCCACCCTGTACATTCACTTGGGTATATGTAAAGCTGAGAGAGCCCAAAATAACACTGGTGGACATGATGCTGAATACAAAATGTAGATCAATACAGTAAGAAAAGACAGCAAAAGTTTGAGAACTGTAAAAGAGAGTTGTAGTTACCTGGTGTTCACTAAAGTGTTTGGATCCTATCCGAGGGAATTACCATTCTCTGAGCTTTTTTTTTTCCTTTATTTTTCCCAGATAAATTCTGGAGAATTCTTTTCACTGGTGAGACTGATAGGGCAACTTGGTTTTGAAACTTAGCTTAGACTGGGAAAAGTGAATTTGAGACCTGTGGAAAATGTCCATGCCTAGTGTAAAACTTACTTACATTTGTTTTTTCTAACCAGATTAAAATTCAGTGTAGGCTTGGGGAGAAACTGAAGAGAAAGATTTACGAGCTTTCCAGGCACAGTCTGGACAGGTGATTTTGCATCAGAACTGCATGAATTTTTGATGAAAGTTGGCAAGTTTTAGCATAAGTGCTACACATAGTACGTTTTCACAAGGTGTTTCTTGACATATAGATGGTGTTTGTCCACCTGTTCTGAAAAAAATATTTTCTAAAGCCAAACTCCAGAAACATGCTGAGCTTTTAACCTGCAAGCAGGTACATTTTGGCCCTGCCTGAGCCTTTGATAAACTGGATGCATCATGGGGCACATCTTTCCTGAGAACTTGACTAGAAGAAAGGGACTGTAGGGAAATTTCTTGCAAGGTCACAGAGGGAAAAAATGCTGCATGAGTCAAACAGGAATAATACAGCTCTGACAGCTCTGGAACAGATTATTCCCAAGCAAAGGGCTTTTGATCTTTATTTGCCTTATGTTAGGTATCTGTTTGATGTATTTCCTGGTATGAATAATCATTCCTACCAGTTATTTTTTTAGAGGTACAACTTCTATCTGTTATTATGAAGCAAAATTCTGATTTAAGTCAGTTCTGTTAGTTTTCAGTTTTTAAATTTTATCTAAAGGATAACATGCTGTGTCTCCCAAAGAGTTCTCAAGAGATAAATATCTTGTTAACCTGCAGAGTGATTGCAGTTACCATTTTGAGTTGACATGTCAATAGTAAAGTTTTACAATTTCTTAAGTAGAAAGAAAAATTTGAAAGATATTTTTAAATCAAGACCTCTTGTAGAAGTCTTTCTGGAGTCATGCTCACTATAAATGATTGCTGGCTATGATTTATCTTTTGTGACTGAAATGTAAACCATTCAGTGCAGAGATACAGGATTTTTTAAAAGGCATATACAGCTCTTGTTCCTTTTTATTCTGCTTTGCTCTTGGCATTCCGAAGAGAATGCACTTTTGGTTTTTTACATCTGCAGGATGAAGATAGTGTACTTAAATTGAAGAGTGAGAGGACAGAGCTAAAGTAGGACTTTCTCTGTTGAGGAGTGTGATTGTAACAAGCAGAATATTTAGTGGTAATTGGAACGACTTGGCAAAAGAGCAGCAGCTAAATTGTTCATGTAAATGAGTGTCACAAACCCGTTTGGTTTTGTGTTTTGTTCAAAACATTGTGTAGAGCTTTGTTTGGTTTTTTTTTTTTTTTTTTTTTCTTGAGAGTGCATTTGTTGCTTAAGAAAGCAGGGTCAAGTAAAGCTGGTCACTAGGGTTGCTTGTTAAATTTTCCTGTGCTTTTTAGATTAAATAGGGAAGAGGTTTCTCTAGGGGAGTGCCAGAGGGACTTCAGATGCTTTGGTCTTCTTTCAGTTCTCCTTAATCCATGTTGCTGGAAGGAAGGAATGATATGGTCCAGACCTTATAAATTGCCACATTTTAATATTTACTTTTGCAGCATTTGCCCACAGATGTGAATTTGTGCTCTGGATATTAATCTCCTCTAAGCATGTTTGACTTTAATGGACTTGTATTCTGCTTCAATGGTTGTTCAGTAGATAGATATCTACAAATATGGAGCTTTTTGAACAATAACATGTCAGACTGCTCAAACTTGTGCATAATTGAGTTTGATCATAAACTCACTTGACATCAGTGTCATTCATGGTGTTACTCTATGACTCTGCTTGCACAATTTGTCTCCTCACTCTTTTCTCTGGCCATTTGCATAAATAAAACAAACACCTCACTGTCAGAAACTGTTAGGTGGCTGAAACAGATTCAAAATATCAATTATGTTGAGCTTATAAAATAGATGTCTGTAAATTTAAGCACTCCAGAATTACTGTTTTGTTTGATTTGATTTGATTTTTAAACCTGACTGGTTTAAAGCCAGAATGTAGTTTATTTGAAGGAGGCAGCAGGGGGAAATCTCTGAGGTCAGGAAACCTTACTAGTTTGGTAATCAAATATATGATTCTCTGAAAAGAAGGTTTTTGCACAAAACTCAGCTCTGCCAGTTTATCTTTGCATATCATTTAATTAACTGAGAGAAGATTAAGTTGCCATTTGAAAGATTATAATTTACTTGGTTTTTATATGGTACTATCATAGTTGTTATCTGCTCTCACCCACCTGGGCAGTTTCATACATAGGGCCATTTAATAACGTATGTAGCCTGAAACTTGAGAGTTCACACTGCTTCTGTTGGGATTTATCATATTTAATACAATTGCAGGTGGTATTACCCAAAACACACTTTTGTGATTTCTGTTAAGGTAATTGTTACAGTACCTTCTGACCCTAAGCTTCACTTATTAAGTGTGCATGGGAAGAAAATCTCATCTACATGGCTTTCAGTCATCAGAATAGAAATAATGCTACTTTTGTGATTTCTAGGTTGTTTTGTATAGCAGATTTCACAAGAGCTCCACAATTCCTGTTATGTAGAGACATTATCAGTACAGTGTATTTACTGGTATTTTTTTTCTGCATAGCTTAGGCATACTCAGTGTAAGATTTCACAAAACATATGCTCAGCATGATACTTCATTATATCAAGTATGACAATATAGACACTGTAACTGTGTCAGTGTTTATTATTATTAAATGATTTACTACTGTATAATACTACAGTTAAAAGGGGGATTTATAAATATAAGATGTCTGTTGATATTTCTGCTTTGTGTAATTCAATGTATTTCTTCCTCTTTAGGCTGTGCTGAGTCCTCTTATAGCAATCGCACTGAAAATATCTCAGATTCATGAGAGGACAGGGCGAAAGGGACCCACTGTCATCACCTGAACCCACGGAAGATTGTTAAACCAGGGCCAAAAGAGGAACAGCAAGGATGAGACAGGACCTTGCTGAAACATGTTAGCCATTTGTGCCTTGTATGATTTTAAAAGTTTTCTTGGGGATAGAGGTAGGGTGGGAAGAATAATTCAACATAATATTGAGCATATTTCATTTGCATTGATCTCCAGATACAATACTGTATTGAATTCTTTGTTTTACCTGCAATATCTTAATTTCAGATAACATAATAACCAAAGAAAGAGGCCTTAACCTTCAAATGTCAGCAATATGAGAGAAAAGGAAAACTGCTTGGTTTTGAATGCTGTGATAAAGGTTGGGGAAATTTCAGTTGGGGAGAGAGGGGGAGGAGTTGCAAAGCAAAGACGTGCTTGGTGAATATTGTCTGGGATCCTTGTCACCTTCTTGTTGGTTTATGAAGACATATACAGAGCGTGTTTGAGGCATAAAGGCAGTATACTAAGCTTTGCAGAGGGTGTATTTGCTCACCTGACACCACTCCTCCTCTCCAGTCTGTCCCATTGCTCACAGATGCACGCTGACAGCAATGTTGTATACACACTTGCACATGCTCCCAAAGAAGGGGTTACCCCATAATTTTTTTTATCCCTGCTTTTAAAGTGTATCAATGTGACTTGTGCCTTTCAATTTTCCTGATTTTTTGACTCTGTGGTTTTTTCCTCCAAAGGGAGGCATTTGTGCTATAGAAGCTGATAGTGTCCTTCCAGCAATATGTCGGATGTGGAATCTGATTGTCTTTTGCAATATTCCACATGTCAGCAGATGATATTGGTGCTCACTGTGTTTGAAGGTAATCATCGCAAGTTCAGCAATTTTTCACGAAGGTGTTACTATGGAAGTTTTTTAAGTCTTTGGAATACTTATGCTCCACTTAGCACAAAGTGGTAAGTGAAGTGTGTAGTGAAGAGGAAATGAAAACAAATGCTAATTAAATAAATAGAAATACTACTCTGATTCACCAGCTGGAGGCAGTTTCCGTTAGATTCTTTGTAACAGTGGATCATGGAATAAAAATCTGGAGAGTGCAAAGGGAGAAAAGACGTCCTGGCATAGATCTGAGAAGGATATTGGGGATATGGACATCAGCATTATTCTGGTTGTGAAATGATACTGCAGTTCTAGCTACAATACTGTGCTCTGAAGAACACAAACACTTTATGCATGTGACTTGTTTGAAAGCTTTGCTTCCTTGGGAACAGTGTGGTCACTTGTATCATGTGTCAAGGTGGCTTTGTGCAACTTGCCTCTTTGCAGTGTATTTCAGTTCATTGTGGTTGTCAAATTTTAGTGCAATTTATATAATATTGCAGCAAAGGAAATTGTTTTGATTTCTTTCAACACTTTTGTCAAAAAATTGCTATGGCACTTAGTACACAATAAAGAATAATGGTGTATTTCTGTCTTAATATGTAATTGTTGACAAGACACACTGCACTTTCAAGCATCCTAATAAAACTGCCTTTAATACAATTACATTATCTACTTAATTGACTCAAAACAAATGAGGTATTAATGCTCTCACATAGTATTCTACCTTAGCATTAAGTATTCCCGTAACCCAAAAGAGACTTTAAGGCTTTAGTTCTTTTTATAAAGACTTTTTTTTGAGATGACCATGGCATTCTCACACAGTTTGGACATCTACTTTTGAATATAGGGATATTCATATTTACAGAAACCTTGTTGATCTAATCTTTCATTTTTCTTATAGATCAACCTCCTCTAGGTGCCGGATAGTAAGCTTCTAATGAGTGGATCACATATGGTCAATAGACATACTCTGGATTATGACAGTTCAAATTACTGGGCTGCATGAAAGAACGTTCTGAAAGGCAGTCCAAGAACTTCTAAAATCTCTTACACGTTCTCTGACAATGAAACATTTTTTGATCAAATGGTGAAATAGTCACAGTATCAAGGATCCCACTTGCCAAGCTTTTGGGACTTGCCCTTTGAAAAGTAAGGTGTACTGAAGCCAGGTGTCTTTCAAGATGTGGTGGGAAGACTCATGAGGAACAAATCAGGAGTGTGAAGAAGCATACTTGTGCTTTTTCAGAAAGTCACTAGAGCACTAGGTGCAGTAGACAGCAGTCTGCTTTCATGAAGGCAGCCTTCATGAACAAAGAATATGTTTTAAAATCTCAGTACTGACTTTGTCCTGGGCTTAAGAAATGATAGTTGTGCCTCTGTACTAAAATGGAGAAAAGGGCTGTTTGTGTGTGGTTTTGAATAGCTGTCAAACAGCAGACTTCCAGAACTAGCCTAGCCCCAAATCCACTCACCATCCCTTTTTTATGATTACTGGTGATTTTGATAAAATGTAACAACCGGTATTTTTCACCAGTTAATTGCTTTTCTCTGCAAGATGAACAAAACTTTGTGAGGCTGAAGTATGGTGTATATCTTCATACCTGATGTGTTTGGGGGAGGACTGTAGCCATACTCTCATAAAGTGTGGAAGGACTGTAGCCATAGTATCATAAAGCGTGCTGCATTTCCTGAGGTCTTTTACTTATTAAGATGAGAGATGAATGCTTGGAAAAGAGCAACATATATGAACATATACAAAGATGCAAGGCTTCTGAAAACAGACCATACATCTAGCAGAGGGAAAACTATTATTAATACTCTTTGTCTTACCACAGTGTCTTGGTGCTATGGCAGAGATCCAGACCCTTCTGTGGCTATTGTTGGATTAGCAGTTTTATCAAGACTGGAAATTGCAAGATTCCTGTGTTGTTCAGCTGTGATTGCACTAACGTTTACTTGGACAGTAATTCTGTTTCCTAAAACCTCAGATTTTTCTGTACTTGGCAATACAAAGACATACTCCCAGCACACTGGAGGAAAAGGAGAAAGAGGAATTCAGAGACCAGTGAGAGAGAGAACAATTTCAAGGCACATTAGCAGAAGGGTCATCAAGACAGGGCTTGGGTGAGTCCCAGGAACAGAGAAAGAGGCAGCAGGTGGCAGAGAGGATCAGGAGAGGACAGATTGCTGGATTAAGCTGGAAAGACAGAGATGTGATGAAAGAATAGTAATAGCACAACAATGGATTTGAGAGAGGGAAAGAGAAAAAGGAATTGAAGGTGGTAAGGGAGCATAGACTAGGAAAGATTTAATAATGTTCAATATTAAAACTATATAATCTCATCTGTTTAACGTCAATGTACTGTAGTAACTGCTCTCATGATCTGAGTAATAGTCTACACTAAGGGGAAGTAAGGGCAAATTTGGAGCAGTATGAATTGGTGACTCTTATGAATTGGTGACTCTGACATTAATTACTTTAACAGTTTACAAATACACAGTAGCTGAGACCGAATTACTGAAAAAGGTAGAAGAGTAGTGCCAATGTGACCAGGAGCAATAAAATGTTTGGCATAGTCTCACTGGGGAGCATGGTTGTGTCTTTTTACCACACAGCCTTCAAGCCTTTGCTCTTCAGTATCAAGAGGTTTGAGCTAAGTCAAATGCCAGCAAATTCACCTGTCAGCACAGCTAGATGGTTATTACATTTTCCTTAGGGAGAAGGCCCCTTCCGTAAGAGAGTTAGTGGCAGGATGAGAAGCACATTGTGTTCGGAGATAATTTGGAAGGCAGCAGTACTCACCTGAACCACAGGATCACAGAATCTCTGAGGTTGGAAGGGACCATCTAGTTCATCAGGACTAGAATCGCCTAATCCACCCCTCAGCTCAGAGCCGGGTCAGGTAGAGGAGGGTGCCCGGGACCATGTCGAGTTGGGTTTTGATTATCTCCAAGGGTGTAGACTCCAAAACCTCTCTGGGCAAACTATTCAAGCGTTTGACCACTCCCATAGTAGAAAAAAAACAACCAACTTTCTTGAGCGTTCAGATAGAATTTCATATGTTTCAGCTTGCGCCCATTGCTTCTTGTCCTGTCACTGGGCACCACTGAGAAGAACCCAGCTCCATCCTCTTCTTTCTCTCCCATCAGGTATTTGTAGAAATCAGTAAGATCCCTCCCAAGCCTTTTCTCCTCTGGGCTAAACACTCCCATCTCTCTCAGCCTCTTGTCATATGACAAATGATAGGACAAGAGGAAATGGTGTCAAGTTGCGCCTGGGGAGGTTGAGGTTAGACATTAGGAAAAAATTCTATGCTGAAAGGGTTATCAAAGACTGGAACAGGCTGCCCAGAGAATTGGTTGAATCACCATCCCTGGAAGTATTTAAAAGCTGTCCAGACATGGTGCTCAGGGACATGGTTTAGAAGTGGGCCCAGTAGAGTTAGATAACGGTTGGACTTGATGATCTTAAAGGTCTTTTCCAGCCATAAAAATTCTATGATTGTATGATTCTATGAAATGCTGCAGTCCCTTGATCTTTGTGGGCCCTTGCTGGAGCTACTCTAATACATCCATGTCTCTTTTGTACTGGGGAGTCCAGACCTGGCCCCGGCACTCCAGATGCATCTCAGCTGTGCTGAGCAGAGGAGAAGGATCATCTGCCTCCACCTGCTGGTGATGCTTTTATTAATGCATCCCAGAATGCCATTGGCCGTCTTTGCTGTGCAGGTGAGTTGTTGCTAAGTGGTCAACTTGTTGTCCAGCATGTGACCCCCAGTTCCTTCTCTGTGGAGCTGCTTCCCAGCCTACTGGCTCCAGTATGGCTTTGTTTATTCCTCCCCAGGACCAAGACTTTGCTTTTCCTTTTGCTGAGCTTCATAAAGTTCCTGTTGGCCTGTTTCTGCAGCCCATCCAGGTCCCTCTGAATAGCAGGAAAACCCTCTGGTGTGTCAGCTGGTCCTTCCAGTGTTGCATCATCTGGAAAACTGCTGAGGGTGCACTCTGCCTCATCATCTAGATTATTAAAGAAGTTAAACCGTGTTGGCTCTAGTATTGACCTCTAGGGAAAACTGCTCGTGACTGGCCTCCAGCTGGACTTTGTGGCAGTGATCACAGCCCTCTGGGCCTGGCTGTTCAGCCACTTTTCACCTCACTGTCTGCTTCTCTAAACCATATTTTGTCAGCTTGTCTATGAGGATTTTATGAGACATGGTGTCAAAAGCCTTACTAAAGTCGAGGCAAATAACATCCACTGCTCTCATGTCATCCACTGAATGAGTCATCTCATCGTAGAACGTCATCAGCTTGGTTGAGCATCATTTCCCCTTCATAAATCCATGCTGACTGCTCCCAGTCACCTTCTTGTCCTTAATGGATTGCATAAGTGTTTCCAGGATTAGTTGCTCCATCACCTCCACAGGGACTGAGATGAGGCTGACCAGCCTGCAATTCCCCAGATCCTCCTCCTAAAGACAGAAGTGACATTTGCTCTCTTCTAGTCCTCAGGAACCTCTCCCAGTCACAACAATCTTTCAAAGGTAATGGAGGCTGGCCTTGCAATGGAATGGCCTAGCTTCTTTAGCACTGTGCATGCATCCCAAGTCATCCCTGGACTTGTGTATGTCCAGTTTGTTTAAGTGCTCCCTAACCTGATCCTGCTCCACCCAGGGTAAATCTTCCTTGCTCTAGACTTTTCCTCCTGTTTTGAGGCCCTGGGATTCCTGAAAGCTGGTTTTACCAGTAAAGGTGGAGGCAAAGAAAGCATGAAGCACCTCAGCCTTTTCCATGTCCTCTTTCACCTAAGGCACCTGTAGAAATTTTTCTTGTTGCCCTTCACATTTGTCACCAGATTCAACTCTAGATGGGCTTTGGCTTTCCTAATCTCATCCCTGCGTGACTGGACTCTCTATTCTCCTGGGGTCACCTGTCCCTGCTTCCACTTACCATGCACTTCCTGTTCATACATGAGTTTAGTCAGGAGCTCCCTGGTCATCTATGCACACCTCCTGCTGCCTTCATTTGATTTCTGTGTGTCAGGATGGACCATTCCTGAGCTTGAAAAAGGTGATCCTTGAAAATCAAACAGCTGTCCTGGACTCATCTTTGCTCCAGGGCCATAATTGATGGGGTTCTTCCAAGAAGATCTCTGAAGAGATTAAACTCCGCTCTGCTCGCTTTGGTCCCACTTTTGCCCTTCTCCCTCCTCTAAAGATCCTGAACTCCACCATCTTGTGATCACTGCAGGGAAATTCTTCACATGGCCACTCATTTCTTCTGGAATTGTAAATATCAGGATAGCCACACAGCCTGTTGGCTGCTCAGTCACCTCTTGTCAGGAAGTTGTTGTCAATGCACTGAAAGAACCTGTTCTGTTCTGAAACCTTAGTTTGACCTGTTCATATCCTCCAGTCCCAAGAAAATTCCTTTTAATCTGAAACTTCCAGCTGTTATTCTTGGCAAAGCTGACTTCATGCTAGTAAGTTTGATCAAAAGAAAACCATTTAAAATCTTTTGCTTCTTTAAGATTGTCAAAAATTTCAAGCTAATTTCCCACACCATACTCCAGTAAGTAGTTCATTAGCTGAAAAGACAAGCTGAAAAACAGGTTGTATCATAAAATACTAGGTATTAACCTTATTTTTCTCCTTATCTCAATAACCTTCATGTCTCAAATACTTTCTTCCGTATTGCAGGTTGAAGATGCAGTTATCTCGGCTTCACACTTCCGGATCCATTGAGACCTCACAACATCTGCAGAAGGCTGGAGCTAAAAAGGTGCACTTCAGGACTGCCCTGGGACTGGGGGAAAGGAAGAGAGGATTAGATTTTCCTGATTGTCCATAAACTATGTGAAAAGAATCTGCATGTCATTTCCTATAGCAAACTGGTTCAAGAGCAACCTTTAGCAGTACTCCTGCAGTACTTGCTCTCAGAGTTACCTGTGGTTTCAATCGTGTGGCCACTCGTGTGGCCTTGCTTTAAAAGTTATCTGGTGGAAAAGTTAGATTTCTACAGGGGAAAAAAAAAAAAAAATGTTGAGCTGGGACAGGACAAACATTTTCCCACAGGACATCTCCTGGTTAATCAGCCTCATCTGCTGTGATTGATCCCTGCACCAATACTTGCGTGGTGCGCATAGCCTTCAGGATCTGGGGCCCTTGGGTGAAGAAGCAAGGGATTGCAAGTTGTGGATATGGTAGTGCTAGGAGGTAACATCATGACAAGGTCACTTGGTGTAGGAAATCCTCACTTCAGCTGTTTTGGAAATAATGTGCAGTGTTCCTCTGACTTTTACTATTCTCCTCTATGCTGTGCCACTTCTCAGTCACTTTGAAAATCTTTATATGCTGATGGCACCTTATATCATCTTTTATATTTTACAGGGGCTCTTTTTTAGCCTGTGATTGTTTTAATACTTTTCTCTTCCTCAGTTGTCTTGAACTGTTTTTCCTTTCTCTGTAGTTTCTTTACCCTATTTTATCCTGCCTTCCTTTTTCCTTACATCAACTGAAGGTTTATAGGTCCTAGTGGAAGCAGTGATGAGCGGCGTTCCTCAAGGGTCGGTACTGGGACCTGTACTGTTCAACATCTTTGTCGGTGACATGGACAGTGGGGTTGAGTGTACCCTCAGCAAGTTTGCTGATGATACCAAGCTGTTTGGTGAGGTAGACACGCTGGAGGGGAGGGATGCCATCCAGAGGGGCCTGGACAGGATGGAGAAGTGGGCCCAAGCCAACCTCAAGCAGTTCAACAAGGCCAAGTGCAAGGTCCTACATCTGGGTCGGGGCAATCCCAAGCACAAATACAGGCTTGGTGGGGAATGCCTGGAGAGCAGCCCTGAGGAGAAGGACCTGGGGGTGCTGATTGACAAGAAGCTCAACATGAGCCAGCAGTGTGCAATCGCAGCCCAGAAGGCCAACAATAACCTGGGCTGCATCAGAAGAAGTGTGGCCAGCAGGTCAAAGGAGGTGATTCTATCCCTCTATTCCACTCTCGTGAGACCCCATCTGGAGTACTGCATCCAGCTCTAGAGTTCCCAGCATAAGAAGGACATGGACCTGCTGAAGTGTGTCCAAAGGAGAGCCACGAGGATGATCTGAGGGCTGGAGCACCTCTCCTATGAGGAGAGGCTGAAAGAGTTGGGGCTGTTCAGCCTGGAGAAGAGAAGGCTCCGGGGAGATCTTATTGTGGCCTTCCAGTACTTACAGGGGGCCTACAGGAGAGCTGGGGAAGGACTTTTTACTGGGGCACGTAGCGATAGGACGAGGGGGAATGGCTTTAAACTGGAAGAGGGCAGGTTCAGATTAAACATTAGGAAGAATTTTTTCACTGTGAGGGTGGTAAGGCACTGGAACAGGTTGCCCAGAGAGGTTGTTGAGGCCCCATCCCTGGAGGTGTTCAAGGCCAGGCTGGACATGGCCTTGGACAACCCGTTCTAGAGAGAGGTGTCCCAGCCTATGGCAGGGGGGTTGGAACTCAATGATCTTCAAGGTCCTTTCCAACCTAAACCATTCTATGATTTTATGATTCACATAAAGGATGAAATTCTTTGGAAGGAAGAACTGACACACTTGTCCCATCACTGGCCTTAGCCATTGTCACCATCACCACCATTTCTTGTATTTCTAATGTATGTGCAGCCATGATGCTAAAGTTGTTGTCTTAGGGTATGTGGGCATCTGAAAGTGTGATAACTTTTACGTCTCACTGGTTCTGCAACAAAAAGCAAAACTCCACCTACAGTCAGTTTTGCAGGTCTAAATCTGAGTGAACCTCCATGAATTTTTTTTTTGCCACCTGGAATTATAGATGACAGTGGCCTGGATGCAAATTTGCTTCAGTGATTTTATGGAAGGAAGGAAACATGTAACAGAGGAAGGATGAGTCCAAGCCTGTCCTCGTTCTGGTACTTGCTCCCTACCCACAAGGCCACTTGTGTCAGAAACAGGATACAGGACCTCTTTTTTAGTTCCCACAGTCTTGAGTGAGCTGCAGTGGAAGAAACTGCTTTTAGAGACAGTTCAGAGGAGTGAGTCAGAGAAAGTTTTTCCTGAAATTGCTAGTTCCCTTTGATGAGCTGTGGACATAACCAGGGGTGTTGTTCTAGCAACTAGGAAGTGTATTGCGTGTATTGTATTGTGTGCTTATCCTGAATCATGGGCACCTTGTATCACATAATCAAATACATGGTGTTTGTTTTAAATACAAAATTTATTCATTAATTCAATAGTAAATACCAGGTATTAGTACTCCAAAATAAAACAAGTAACTTGAAAGGCATATGATACAAAAATAATCAGTTACAACAAATAATTTACAAATTCCAAACAACAGCTGAGTTCGTAGGTTTCCTAAGTCAGCTAATGTTACAAAACCACAAATGAAGACTTTCAGCTGAAACTCCTTATGAAGACATTTAAGATTGATGACAGCATGATGCTTCATTTACCTTGCAGCGTAAGAAGCTCCTATTGCCAGTGATGTTGACTTTTATAAGATATGGTCTGATCGTTTCTATCTCTGTAGCGATTCATTCTGCTTTGAAATACTGAGCACCTTTATATATGTCCTCCCCAACTCCACTCAAACACAGAAATAGTCAACACTTCTCCTGGGCAGCTTCACCCTAAGCAATGCACTGACACACATCTTCTTCCTATTTCCCCCACTTCACAGATGCAGAATTTTACCCACTGCCTGTCTCCGATGTTCTGCCAGGCGTTGCTCTTTCTGAGGTCCCTTGGCAACCTGTATCCTGTTGGTAACTGTTTTCTTGTGTAGATGGATGAGAATTTGACTCCCTTCCAGGGTTTGGGTCTTGGTCAGCTGTTTGCTGCTGCTGTAGCTGCCGCACAGATAATTCGTAAGGTGGTGGCTGTTCCTGCTCGTTAGTTTCGCTGATGAACTCTGGGCTGCTTTCGCTGTATGGGGGCAGAGGGATATTGATGATGTCTTGCTGTTTTAGTGTGGAGGCAACTGGCAGTGGGAAGGATTTTTCAGGATCTGTGCTGTCTTCATAGGAGGGGGGATAGAAGTCAGGCCTGAAAAAAAGCAAACCCGAAAGAAACACATCATGGTGAAACGTGATTTATCTCTGAGAGCTCGGTCAGATGCTTTGCCTGTTATGGTTCCAAAATTTAGATAAGTCTTGAACTGTAAATGGAAACCTAAGTAGGTTTAGATCAATGGAATATATTAATATAAAACAGCTCGCATCCTTACCTGTGTCTTTCTGCAAAATGTTTTATTAAAACACAGAATTCTAAAAAGACAAGCCTTCCCCATGACAGTTCCCATACATGGCATACAAACACTCATGCTTGTGTGTGTTTCAACAAGCGCCTGAGAAAAGTTTGATTTGGAAGAACAAAGAGGTCCCTCTCCAAAGTAGGTTAAATTAGCGGATTATTTATTATTACTATAATCATTGTTTTCATAGTTTTAAAATACATTTTGCATGTTTCTGCTTATCTAACCAAAATTTGCTGAATGTTGTTTTCATAGTGCTTTTGGAGCACCCATTGTCAGTGTTTCTGGTGCGGTTTCCACAACAGTCCGGGAAAAGTAATTTGTATCCAGTGACCCTGTTAAAGACTTTTGTCAGGCCTAGCGCCAGTCAGTTTAAAAACCTCTCTCTCTCAAAGCATCAAACTTTGCTCAGAAATAGCAGGGTCAACTATACAAGAAAACTTCAGCAGGGACCATATAGGGAGCTGAAGCTCCCTGCGTACCTCATTGGTGGTAAGTGGTACGAACCGATATGCCACAGCAGCACATCTGGAATTGTCTGTTGAGATGAAACTAATGATGCTCCAGCAAGAGCTCCATGAAGCTGGCACAGCTGCTGCCTTCATGCATGGCTTTAGACCACTCTGTGCAACCTGCTGCGTTCACTGGAGTATACTTTACCTTATGTATTGTGTGTACAAATTACGTTTGCACATTGCTGCTTGCTCTAGCAAATCAAATCTCCGACTACAGTTATCTCCGTAGAAATATAATAAAATGGCTGCAATTTTTATTTTTTTTTTAATTTTGTAAACACCTTGTATAGCTTCTTTCTTCTCACAGTATGTTTACAAGACAGCATCCCTCCCTCCCGGTTCATCGGCAGCAATACTGCAACACATACCTGTCTATGGTGCTGAGACGTAGCTCTCTACGGATGGGATTTCGAATGAAAGCGCTGCTGAGGTCCCCGCATTTCAAGACTTCATAGAAAGTGCTCCAGAAAATGCCAGCCACAAGGAGAAAGAGCCCCAAAGCTAACAGGCAGTAAAACACCAGCTCATTATTTCCACATCTGCATACGGAGTAACTTGTGGAAATGCAAAGGACTCCCACACAAATGATGGAGAAACCGAACAAGAGCACAAAAAGGCGAATGAAGACAAAACCGCATTTGGGCATCTTTCCCAGCAGACACAGGACTTGGTTCCTGTTTGCTGTTAGTTTGCTGGCTCTCTCAGCTGTGCTTCTCTTCCTCATGCATCGGTATTTTATATGCTTCAGGATCAACTGGCCTTTGGACAATTAAGAGAAACAGGCAGCTTTAAGATACTCATTAACTCTTTGAGATACTCATAATCTCTTTTGAGATTAATTTGTAATCTTAAACCTACGTTAAGGAAGGAAACAGCAACTTCCTGCACCCTTCCTTTGCCACTGTAATCTCTGGAGCGCACACTGAACTGCTGCATTCATTGCATGTTACAATTTGCAATGGTTTACACACTTTGTTAGTTTATGAGTGAGACCTGTATTCGTATGTCTTAAAAAAAAACCCACAACAAACAAACAAAAAAAAAAAACAGTGTTCATAACTCCCTGTGAAAAGTTTGAAGGGGAAATTTACTTTCTTAATCACACATGTTCATCTTTTGTTAGATTTTGGTCTCCTGTCTTTAACGCATTATTCAATTGCCTTGATATTTTTAATAGTCCTTTGAAAAAGGATAAATTTGTAGCTTGGAATGTGAAAAAATCAATGAATTTTGTATATAAAATGAAAGAAATCAAAATTGCATAATGTCAAAAAAGGACATAGGCGTACAAGAAATCTTCTTTGTCTGCAGGTTCAATTTTACTCTGTTTCCTTTACTGTTATTCTCTCCTCTCTTCCAGCAATACATATTGACAGATTTTCAAAAGGGTCACTGCTCAAAGCTGTGCAGGAACATCTATAGTCAGTTTTCCAAATTCCAGAGATGCTTGCTACCAACAGATTTTAAACCTAAATATTGCTGTCTTCAATGGAAGAAATGATTTTTACCATTAGCCTATGGGTTTTCTCTTTGAGAGTATGCCCACTAGTTTTTGACAGGGCCCAGCAAACTCCATAATCAGACCTTGACTTGCATATTAGTGTTACCTTATCTGAAACATTACTAATTATATTTCTGAATATTTTCAATAATGGGTTAATTAACTAGACCTTGCCTAGGTTTGTTGTAAAATCTCCATTGCACACAGTAAGCAAATCAGAACAGGGGACCATTCAAAAATAGGCTCAGACTAAAATCTTTATTGCAATAATGAGTTTATTGCAGGTATTGTTGGGTGATATTCAGTAAGGTAGGTTACATATGGGTAACAACAAATGATTGTGAGAATTTTCTGCCATGGCCTATAAGAGAGTTTCTTGCTACCTACTGTGGACTCTTTATTTCACTACCACAGTCTGGGAGAGCTGTAGGACTTCTGTAGTCAATGCAATAAACCTTTCTAATATACTGCTTGGGTCTGGATGCTGTAGGTCATTTATGTAAATCTTGAGAGTCTTGTTTGATGGGATGAGGAAGTCTCCAGCTCTTCCTACCATAGACTTTCCCTGCAGCTCAGGAGGAGAGAGCTCTTCCCAGGCACTTCCAATAGGGTGCTTGAGCCTTGTATCTCCCACTTAGAGAAGAGAGTTTTGATTTCTGACTGGCCAGGAGTCCTGAAAGTAGTGGGTCTCCCGTCTCACCCTGTCCCGGGCTGTATCTGTGTGAGCTGCACCATGACATACAATCTTGTATTATATCTCACAGAAGCTTTACGGTATCTCATGTGATGTTTCATGTCTGCTCGATCAGCTCTGTACTTTTCTGCCCTGTGTTTATCCAGATGTGGTGGATGTTCATTTACAACAAATCAGAGTATTTATAAGGAAACAGCAGCTGGTACAAAGCTGCCACAGATTCTGATCAAGTATAACTATTTAAAGCTCCCACCACCATTCCTGGTTCTTTTGTTGTCAAAGGATCTGTGAAGCCATTCTCATTTTTGTTTTTAGGCTCTATCAGACTGTCAGCATCAAGAACAAATCTTGTAAACCAGTATAATCATTAGACAGAATTTTTCTAAGGTGTGTCACTTTTATGTCATAGCAGAAGTGAAAATACAGCAAGACTAGCTGCTCCTCTTCCTAAGGAAGGCATTTGGGTAAGATGTGATTTGGGGTAGTTTTCATTTCAGAGCAAAACCCTGCCGAAGTTGCAAAAGTCCAGTTCTCTCAGCCCTCAGCTATAGGCACATACACAGCACCGAGGAAGCGTGGCACCACTTCATGTGCTGGTAACAGTATGAGCAAGTGCCAGCTAATCAGTGGCTGATAAGATAAACCAGGTGACTAAGTTGAGTGCTTCCCATTCTGCAATGCCTTCTCACAATTCTTTCAGGTCATATTTCCCGCAAGCCACCTTTTTCTCTACCAGAAGTTACCTATTTGTTTCTTTATGATGATCTCAGCATCAGTACACACAATAGCAATTCACAGGCATATTTAAATGCACTAAATGTCCAGATGCCTTAGATGCACAATAGGTCATACGCATTCTACTTAGATGTCTTCAACCCTTGATTGCAGCCTGCACAATGGTGAATCTCTCCTCCTTCTGTTTTCATAGGATGTTGCTGGGGAAGCAGGTAATAATTTTGTGCTTATTTCTGTGGTTTGGTCTACGTACTCACAAAAAACCTGACTCGCTGCTGCGCGCCAGTCCAGCGTGGGCGCAGGCAGCTGAGTCATTTCTCAGTGTGACCGCTGTTACTGCGCCCTTCACAGAGGAGGTTGAAGGGAGACAACCCAGTGCAACACCGTGTTGAGCTAAGGCTGCAGGCAAGACTGCAGCATCGTTCAGCATTTTAGCAGAGTGTAGATATACAGAGGAACTGAACCTGCTTATTTTTCTAAGGAGTTCGGCATTGTGTGCTAATGTGCTCTACGTTATTTCCTACGGAATAATAATAGAAAAGTTTACCTTGAAATTTGAACTAAGAATGCATCTTCACTGACCGCCAAGTTAATTTTCTGAACCTTATGATAAGAAAAAACTCCTCTCTCTGTTTCTCTGAATCTTGCACATGCACGTTTTGTAATGAGCTAAAACTTTTATCTTTGTGGAGCAGAATTTTACAGTCAATCTTTTACTGTCACAGGAGTGAGCTCTCCTGTACTGTGTTTCTTTCTTAGAGAAATGGGAGTGAATGTTGTGTATTGCTATACTTTTAATGCATTTTAGTTCTTTTATAATGAAGGCTCCCTATAGAGAAGATGAATTCTGCTCTTGTCATTACATAGTAAAGGCATGAATTCATGTCATTCAGTGCTCTGAAAATGGCTGAAAATGTTTGGAAGAGACCTTTAAGATCATGAAGTCCAACCATTAACCTAGTACTGCCAAGTTACCACTAAACCATGTCCCTCAGTACCACATCTACATGTCTTTTAAATATCTCCAGGGATGGTGACACAGCCCCATCCCTGGGAAGCCTGTTCCAATGCTTGGCAACCCTTCTGGTGAAGAATTTTTTCCTGATATCCAACCTAAACCTCTGGTGGCGCAACTTGAGGCCGTTTCCTCTTGTCCTATCGCTTGTTACTTGGGAGAAGAGACCAACCCCCACCTTGCTACAAGCTCCTTTCAGGAAGTTGTAGAGAGTGAGAAAGTGTCCCCTCAACCTCCTTTTCTCCAGGCTAAACAACCTCAGTTCCCTCAGCTGCTCCTTGTAAGACTTGCACTCTAGACCCCTCACCACCTTCGCTGCCCTTCTCTGAACATGCTCCAGCACCTCAAAGTATTTCTTGTAGTGAGGGGCCCAAAACTGAACACAGTACTCAAAGGTGAGGCCTCACCAGTGCCAAGTACAGGGGGACAATCACTGCCCTAGTCCTACTCACCACACTGTTCCTGATACAGGCCAGGATGCCATTGGCCTTCTTGGCCACCTGGGCACACTGCCGGCTCATATTCAGCCATCTGTCAACCAACACCCCTGGGTCCTTTTTCATTGGCAGCTTTCCAGCCATTCCTCCCCGGGCCTGTAGCACTGCGTCGGGTTGTTGTGACCCAACACAACAAGACCCGGCACTTGGCCTTGTTGAACCTCATACCACTGGCCTTGGCCCATCAATCCAACCTGTTCAGATCCCTCTGTAGAGCCTTCCTACCCTCAAGCAGATCAACACACCAGCCCAACTAGGTGTTGTCTGCAAACTTACTGAGAGTGCATTCAATCCCCTCGTCCAGGTCATTGATAAAGAAATGAAACAGAACTGGCCCCAATACCGAGCCCTGCAGAACACTGCTTGTGACTGGCCACCAACTGGATTTAACTCCATTCACCACCACTCTCTGGGCATGGCCATCCAGCCAGTTTTTCACCCAGTGAAGCATATTCCTGTCCATGTTCTGCTTAGCATGTCTGTAGGTGCAGGTTTGTCAGGGACCAGTGGATCACGGAAAACTGTTAGTTTAGCCACTGATTTCACAAAATTCATGTCTTTGAAGGCAGTAGCCCAGTTGTGACAGAGGAAAGCAGTGACCAGGAGGGGTAAATCCATGTGTTGGGTCTGGGTGTTTGTGCAGGGAAGATGAGTGGAGGCTGGGGGCATGAGAAGCAGGTGGGGCACACAGGACCCACACAGCCATGGCAGAGTGGGAGTCATGCGGTGCCTGCTCACCAGCAACATCTGCTCTTCCAGAAAAGTAACTACAAAAGCATAAGCATGTAACAGAAACACATTAAAATAAACTGTTTATATAGGTGTGCAATTTACACCTGTCTTGCCTAGTGTGAAGTCCACCAGTTCATCTTCCTGTTAGTGCAAGGCTGTCTCCCAGAGAACCTTTTCTTCATGCTTTGTTGTTTCAAATATTCATGAATGTTCTTCCTGCAATTTGTTTTCCCCATAGGCTGACAGATCCAGCTGAATTTACAATTTCCCTGTATAACTTGCACTTTTTCTCTGTCTGTTAAACATACTTTACTTCACAAAATAATTTTTCTTAGTTCTGTTTTTTTGATGTTTCAGATCTTTCAGACCACACACACACATAAATAGGAATACCGAGTTATTCATGACTACTATCTAAAGTTCAGGTAATTACTGTAATTCACATCTTCTGTAGTACGTGTCCTTCTGCTACCATGCAATATTTACTGAAATATTTATGTTGATGAAAACATCTTTTACTTCCTGTTTCCTGTTTATTGATCTGTACTTATTTATCGGCGTGTTTTAATTTTATAGCTGGAACATGATAGCGTCATATCTGTGGTGACGCAGGCTCAGTTAATTGCTAGAGGAAAAGCTGGACAGGAAATGATAATCTGGCTATGCAAAATAATTTAAGAATTCAGATACATTCCCTTTCTGTACTAGGAAAAGAGATAAAAAGAGGTATTCTGAAAAATCTTTAATGAAGAACTTACAAAGATTAAATAACCTTTATAACTGTCAGAAAAATCAAAAGCCAGTGACTAGGCTTCACCTCACACAGGGGGAAGAACATGTTTGCATGGTAAACTTCAGCCTCGGAAAAAGAAAATAATTTTCTATCCCAGACAGTTCCCTAGCAGCTCTAAAAAACACAGGAGAAGCAAGCGAGACCTGTCAGTGTGAAGAAGGAACCTGTGCCCCTCAGGATGCAGTGGGCTTGCAGGAGCGAGGTTTCTTGCCAAGTGCAACTGCAAGGTGCGGTCAACAGAGGATTGCTCAACATTCAATGAAAGCTGTGGATGGAGAGGTCACCAAGGAATGAGGGTCCCTTGTGGTGCTGTGAGAAAAGAAGAAATAAAGGAGATTTTTTTATTTATTTATTTTTTATATTTTTTATTTTATACATCTGCCAGCTGTTTCACATTTGCAGACCTTCCCATTTTTGCAAGCTGCAGAAGTTTGGTGCTTTCTGCAAGAGGTCAGTTAAGTCTGTGAAAACAGGCTATGGGTATCTTATCCTTGAAAATGGCAGTTGATTTCAAATTACTGCAACTCACGTAGTAAGTATATAAAGAAAAAGGATGAGAAGATGAGAAACTGAAATAGGCCCGTAATGCAGTTTAATTTTCAGAGGTCCATGATTTTTCTTGTTTTCGTCACTTAAGATTTTCTTTAATGTTGTTCTTCGCCTTTTTCAGCTCCCCTGTTTTGAAGCTAGATTGCTTTATTGGCAGTGAGTGTCTTGGACTGCATTAGACTGGATGAGCAGATTTCCTATTTCTCTTACAAAACAGGAAGAAAGTTGCTTCTAATGAGGATCAGGTGGGAAAAGGGAATAGCTAACATGGTGTAAAGGTTGCCGAATAGAACTGGCTGCAGATCAAGGTCAAAAGGTAGCAGTCCAGACGCACAAAAAGCACTTGTTAGGAAGTCTGACTGAAGATGGACTTAATGGATGTTCCACTGGACGATTTGATGATTTCAATTATTTTGCAATTTGCATTTCACTTGGAAAGGTCATTGTTACCCTGTATCCTGTTGGAACCTGTAAGGCAGTTTTCTCACAAGCCAGTTGCTAGAATTATGCCACTCAGAAAGAAATTTGTGGTATCATACACATTTTTATAGAAGTTGTAAAGCACAAACATATTTTTAAAAATAATAATAAAATGGAAAACTTTAAAATCGAAAAATAAAAAAAATAGATATTTTAATGGAAATATGTGTGATGTAGCAGGACCAGCTGCATATCATATAATACATAATACAAGATAATATCATATTACAGGTCACATGTGCTGCTGCTAATAAGAAGTGATATTTTACCAGAAATTTCAAGATTATCTGTTTTGCTCTAGTCTGAAATGTATTATTTTTAATTAAGTGAAAATTAAGAATTTAAACCAGCTTTTTTTTCTCTTCTCTCATGTTCTAGCACCCTTAGCTGACATGATTAATTGGTAATAAATTACTCAAAGGGTATTGTACATTTTTGTCATTAATTCAGTGCAGTTTACCAGTGGGCCTCTCTTTAGCAATTCTAGTATTCATTAAAAACTTGCACTTGAGAGCATAAGAAATGATTTTAAGCTCTGCCAATGTAGCCTTTTCTCTGTATAATTCCTGAATTAATTACAATGGGTTTGAGAACATAGGACAGCTTAAGAGTGAATGAGAGTAGAAGCAATCACAGAATCACAGAATGGTAGAGGTTGGAAGGGACCTTCAGAGATCATCTAGTCCAACCACCCTGCCAAAGTAGGTTTGCCTAGAGCAGGTTGGACAGGAATGTCCAGGTCAGTTTTGAATATCTCCAGAGAAGGGGACTCCACAACCTCTCTGGGCAGCCTGTGCCAGTGCTCTTTCAACCTCAAAGTAAAGAAGTTTTTCCTCATGTTGAGATGGAATTTCCTGTGTTCCAGTTTGTGCCCATTGCCCCTTGTCCTGTTGCTGGGCACCACTGAAAGGAGTCTGGCCCCATCCTCTTGACACCCGCCCTTTAGATATTTATAAGCATTGATGAGATCCCCTCTCAGTCTTCTCTTCTCCAGGCTAAACAGACCCAGGTCTCAGCCTTTCCTCATAAAAGAGATGCTCCAGTCCCTTCATCATCTTTGTAGCCCTCCGATGGACTCTCTCCAGTAGTTCCTTGTCTTTCTTGAACTGGGGATCCCAGAACTGGACACATACTCCAGATGTGGCCTCACCAGGGCAGAGTAGAGGGGGAGGATAACCTCCCTTGACCTGCTGGCCACACTCTTTTTAATGCACTCCGGGATACTATTGGTCTTCTTGGCCACAAAGGCACATTTCTGGGTCATGGCCATCTTGTCCACCAGGACTCTCAGGTCCCTCTCTGCAGAGCTTCTTTCCAGCAGGTCAACCCCTAACCTGTACTGCTGTGTGGGGATATTCCTCCCTAGGCGCAGGACCCTACACTTGCCCTTGTTTAATTTCATTATGTTCCTCTCCACCCAACTCTTGTAGCCTGTCCACATCTCACTGGATGGTGGGCACAGCCTTCTGGTGTGTCAGCCACTTCTCCCAGTTTTGTTTCATCCACAAACTCACTGAGGGTACACTCTCCCCTCATCCACATCGTTGATGAATATGTTGAACAAGACTGGACCCAGTACTGACCCAAACATCAAAATCATATTTCACAGACCAGTTTCCAACCTGTGAATTTGACGATGCCCATGAAAACCTAGATGTGCGAGCACAGCCAGGGATACTCTTTGTCTTTGAAGACATTTTAGTGTTATGAGGTCTAGCTGATATTTGTGAATGAATGATTGAACTGCGTAAAGGAAACTGAGTTCCATTTATTCTACAAATACTTGAAAGGAACAGGGATGAAATAATTTGATTGAAAATAGTAAGCTACAAGATTTTTATTGAGAAATTTCCTTGAATGGTTGAGAATAGCCTACCCCAAAAGTGGGTGGAACAAACAAACAATAAATACTAATACTTAAAATAAGAAGTTAGATAATAAGTTTTAAAATCACTGAGAAAATTTTGTGTTTTAACAAATAATATTTTAACAAATATTTAAATTTGCTTATTGTTAACTCACACATTCATGTTTTCCAGGTATTCTTTCCAAATTTTATTGTTTTATTTACTTACTAAAAGAACGAAATACAGCAATTGAGATAAAAATTCAATAGTTTTGAGTGATGTTTGGAACTGGCTAGTCAGAAAAAAATCATACACGTAATGGAACTGTTCCCTAATGAATGTGGAATTACCTTTGGCCTACCAGGTTGTTAATAAATTTATCAGAACTTGTATATTTTTTAAAAAAATTGAAATGAACATGAAGGATTCTCAGCACATGCAATGGCTTCCCTTTTAATTTCTTTCTGTCAAAACCAGGATGCTGGCTCCTTGTGTTAAAAAAAGTTTCAGCAGATGCTTTTCTTCTTCTGTCTGCAACAAGTTATAAAGAAAGGCTCTACCAGTGAAAATACAAGCATGCGGTATTTGTCTCATATTCATGCCTTTAAAAATGTCACATCTTGTAAGATGATATCCAAGATCCCAGGAAAGCTATGAACAGCATATGCATTCCTATTGTACCAGACATTATGTTCCTTTCTGTAGAATTAAGGATTAAAAATTGTCACATGTACAGTGAAATAGGAAGCTTTTAAAATGAAAAAAAAAAAGAAAAAAAGAAAAAAAATCACCAAACAAAAGGTTTTGCCATTTGTTTATGTAGGCACAAGAATTAGAGCCGTAGGTAAAACAGAGCAACTGACTCTGTGGTCTGAATTACAGGATATGCAGGGTGGTCATTTCCATTTTGGTCTTACCAACTGTTTGCTACACAGTGGTACCTCAAGGACAGTTGTAGTACCTGCATGTCTTCTGAGTAGGAAACAGTTTTACAGCACTGCTTAGCAAACATGGATAGGTTTGACCCTGCTGAATAAGGATCCTCTGTACAGGAGACAAGTTCCTCTTTGTTCAAGCAGCTCTGCAGAGAGTGACCTGGGAGTCCTGGTGGACAACAAGATGACCATGAGCCAGCAATGTGCCCTTGTGGCCAAGAAGGCCAATGGTATCCTGGGGTGCATTAGAAAGAACAAAGAGTAGGTGTTGTGCAAACCAAAGTGTTCGTCTTAGAGAAAGTTTCATAATCCACCATTACAGGCATAAGGATTTTGCAGACTTCTAATCATAAATCAATATATAATCACAAGTTACTTAGAAAGCAGTCCTATTGTATGTAATTAGCTGACTGTATTGTTTAATGACAGTGTAAAATGTCTTCTGTAAAAAGTTACTTAGAAAGAAAGTGTAAAAGCAATACTTTTCATTCAAAGTATGTTTTCATTCAAAGTCAGTTTTCCAAGAATCTTTTCTTTTTTCCTTTCACTCCCTCTACATACTTCATTCATACAGGAGACGGTTGTCCTAAGATTAACCTTCTTTTCTTTTTTAATTGAGATTGAAGGGTAAAATATATTTTTGTGCAAGGAATCAAAGCAAGACATTTAACTTCTATAGATACTTCCAAACAGGGCTCAGATAAGCAAGCAAACATTGCCCGTACGAACCATGCTGCCCTCCTCTAGGAAAGGTAAGGACTACCCTGGGCACTGGTTTAATCTGTCTTTAGTTTTACGGTGAGGAAGGCACTTAAGCGCAGTCCTGTTGGCACTGATGCCTATTTGCCATTGGCAGCAGGAGCAAAATGAGGTCTTCAGGTTTGGCTGCAAGACTTCATCAATTTTGTTAAAAGCAGATTAAAAATGAACTTTGGAGGAACTGCTGATAGCTCTTGTTCTAACAAAGCACAAAAAGCTTACACCTAGCTGTTTGGATGTGCTGGAAGGTTTAATATTAAAACAGGAGTTCCTATTTGCTTTCAAATACGGTTAAGTATTATAATGTAATTAGATTGAACCTCCTGAAACTCTTCTTATTTGACGTCATTACAGTAGGTTGGCTAAGCTCTAAAACCAAATATTGGATACTAACAGGTAGTTAGAGTTTAATTGTTATAGGAGTAACTTTTCAGAATTTTAAGTGGGAAAGATACAAAAGCCCTGCTATACTTCAGAGGAAATACCTTGTGACAGAGTTTTATACAAAACTAACAAGTGGTCCCAGCTAGCAAAAGCCTTCAAATAAATTTTAGCAATTATTTTCAAGAGTGAACCTGGTGTCAGAAATGACAAATATCTGTATTTGTTTCTGTAACTGCAGTGCATGGTTTCGAATGTGCTTTTTTTTTTGGCAATGGTTTACCCATCTCTGATTTGAACCAAATGAATTATTCAGAACACAAGGAAGCCTCAACAGTCCATCATTCATGCAGTCAGGTTTATAAAGAAGCAGGTTATCAGCACTTACAGCATAGGAGGTGGAAATCACATGCAAATATAAAATGAGAAGGAAATTAAAAAAAATAAAAAAAAAGAGATAAGTACAGCAGCCTAAGCATCATTTAGCACAATTACGCAGTGGCTGGGGAAACACATGGAAAAAGATAACTGCCTGTAAAATGTATAAAGCTTCCACTATGTAAAGTTTTCACTCTTTTTTGCAAATGAAGAGTCATGCCTGAGGGAGAATCAGTCAGCCATACTCAGAAAAAAGAAAGAAAGGCCAGAGTGATATGGAGAGTCCTAGCAGGGAGAGGTTTGAGATGACAGACTGCACTTTGGTGAGTGGACCTAAGAACATCAGCAGAGCACCAGCAGAGTCCTAGTGCTCTTCAGTTTTCAGTTCAGAAACCAGAACTGCTGATACTGGCAGGCAGTACCAACACAACACTGCCCATTAACACACGAAGCAAGGAGGCCTACATCTAGATGGCTGCTGTGTGGGAAAATGCAGTGCAGGAGACACATATCCCCCAATGATTCAAGGAGAAATGTCTGTTAGGACTGCAGGATCTGAAATACACCACCAGCATGTGCATGCAGAGGTTAATAGCCCAATTGCAAAAGGTAACTTCATGCCTCCCGTAAGGATCTCAGTTCTTGCAGGCTGATACAGAACATTGTACTGGAATTGCTTGTCATGAGTTGACGATGCCCTCCCATGTATGATGCAGGAACATCTTCAGCCCCACAGAATTTGCACGTGCAAATTCTGCCTTCTTTGTAGATCACCATCCTTACACTTAGAGAAGATTAACGTGCACTTTGCATCTCAGAAGAGACACTTGTTAGGATGGTCACCAATGGTCTGCAGGAAAGGAGTGGGCCTCTCTTGAAGCCATTGGCTGAGCCCTTCCATCAGGTGTGGAGAGGCAGAGTGAACACTATTTCTGGTCTAGGAAATGATACAGACCAATCTGTACATACCTAAGATACAACCTGGTCTGCAATGGCATGGAGGTCCAAATGTATCAACAGCTCCAGTTGCTATCAGTTTACCTTTGATGGCTTCATAGAGGAGGTAGAAACTGCGCTCGTGGTCTGGCAGCCCACTGCTTACCCCTTGCTGGGATCTATAGCCACAGTGGAAAAGGGTAGCAAAGGTCAACTTTATTCTTTGGGATATAAAATTTAGGGAGATTTTAAATAATAGAGCTGATGGGGCTGGTACTAGGAACCCTGAGTAGAACCAGAGCTGATGGTGATGCTGGAGGCAGATTAAGTGTTAATGAGAACACAGGGTGTAACACAGATTTTTGTTTTGGACAGATTGTTAAGGTATTTGATGCTGATCTAGTCAATGATATGATGACACTCAAAAAGAAGCTAAGAAATCCACTGCTTTTGATTGTGAATACAAGGAAGGAAAAGCACATGAAAAAAGTAGCAAGGTAACAGAAAATTGGGAAAAAAGGGGGAATAAAGGAAAATTAATTTTTTCTTTGGAAAGTCTGGATGAGTCAAACAGCAACTCCACCTTGAACCTGGGACTTAAAAGGAGTGAAGAGTAAATGCAAACAGTGCTAAATATGTTGAATAAGGAGCAGAAGAAGCAGGGAATGTGTGTTGCACCAGACTGACTCAAGTTCCTAGGAACCAACAGGACTACACAGAAAGATAAACACTTCACAGAGAACATTTATGGCTTCACAAGATGGGAGGGAATAAATCTGCAGTACTGCTAAATCTGCAGTACTGCTGATTACAGCTCTGTGATGCAGCCGTAATACAGACAGATACATCCAGGGGCATCAGGAAAGATCTCTTCTGCAGGGATGGAGCAGTGTCAATATCCATACTCAAAGGCAATGATGCCATACACAACCGATCCTGGTCAGGGATCCTTTGAGCCTGTAGCAGACGCACAAAAGCACTATTAAGTAAACAGGTGAATCAACAGCCCGTTGTACAGGAAGCAGCTAAAAGTGCTGGGCACGTTGTACTTGGCTGAATGAACGCCCAGAGGCAATATGGTTATTGTCTACAAATGCATCAACAAGTGATCACCAAAGGAGGGGTGGGGTGAGGGGAAGAACTATTAAAATTATTAGCAATGAAAGCACAAGAGAAAAAGTATTCAAGATAGCCAGGAAGAAACTTAACCTGGAAATGAGTAGGCTTGGAAGAGGGAAATCCGCAGTGATTAGCTTCCCTGTCCTATATTTCCAAGACACTTTGCATAAACAGGCTTTCATAAGAGGAGGATATAAACCCTGTACGAATTAAATTCACTTATTGATATTAACAGATGAACCTCAACTACAGTTTACTGTCATGTCAACTCTTACAACATACTCTAATTAAACAACAGTATTATCTTTGAGAGAAACAATGTCTGTCTTCCTCTTTCCTTACCAGCATGTTGCCTCCAAAGCACAAAGGCATGAAAGGCTTTTCAGAGGTATTTTACCTGCAAAGTTTAAGTTGAACCTGGTCTCCAATTCATTGTGTCAGCAATTTAATTTACTTCTGTTGTTGATCGTTTGTTCTCTGGAGAAAGAAAAAATGTGAGCCTGTAGCCATACATCTGCAGGAGGCCTTGCACCAGCTTGATGGCTAATGCTTTGTTTTCTCAGCTAACTTGTTAGGAGCTGCCTCCCCAGCTCTCTCCTCTCAGATGGCAATCCCAGCTAGCACCCATGTACATCACTGATCACTGTTTCCATCCACCTGATCCATGGTAGGTGTCGTAAGTAGGATGTCCCATGCTCCTGACATGTGTTGCTTTTGCTATCACATCCCAATCATTGAATCCATTCATCTGTGTGAAGCACACTAAAAGCTATTAAAAGGACAACTTCAGAGGTTTCTCCTCTAAAAAGGCAGCTGTTGAGCAGTCTTTATATCCTCCCTACTGTGTGTAGCCAGAACTAGTTCTTCTGTCCAGGCTCAGCTCCTTGATTTTTCAGAGATGTATATCTTTAACACCTTCAAAAATCTGACCTTGAAGGAGAAGCAGAATTGAAGTCTGGTGTATTTACTCCTCAGCTCCTAATAAACATTGTGCAGAAGGAATTTAGTTTCTGGAATAATGCTATAGCTCTTCAGTCAGCATAAGCCACTACCCAAGGGATTATGTGCATACCTCCCAGCTCTCAGGCACTGCCCCGTAACCTTCCCAGTCCCGTTTTCCTTTCCTTCCCATTTGATCCGTCACTCATGCTCAAATGGCCACAGTGTCAATCAGAGAAGGGAACTATTTTTGTTCTCCTTTTTCCCCTGATCTGGTTCACCTTGCAGCCACTCAGCTCCTGGACCCAAGTGAAGGAGCAGCTAGAAATAGGCAGCTGCTGGGGCGGGGAAAGGGCAGAACTTCACCTTTTGGCGTCTGTGTACTTGGTGATTGTACACCCACAGGAGAAATAGTTCATACTTACATTCTGCACAGGGTTTTTTATTTCTCAGACAGAAGTGCAACTCTCCACCTGTCATTCTCACTCGCTTTCCTTTTTCCTCCTGTTCTTTGTTACCATCTTCTCCCAGCTTTTCCTGCCTCTTGCCCAATCCTCTTTGCAAAGCCAATTTCTTTCTTTATTGCTGCTGCATTCTTATTTGAAACCAGCAAAGTTTCAAGTTTAACAGCAATAAAGTGTCCAATTTCAGATCCCCATAATAAAACAGATGTCAGTGTCAGTAAAGGTGAATGAGTCTAGGTAAGGATGCCTCAAACAGCTGTAGCTGGAGTGTGTGGTGTATGAGAAAAAGCTGGAGGAGGGGTGCTTGTTCAGCCCAGTGAGAGCAGGATAAGGTGGGGAAACCAAAGCAGCCTCCCACCACCTGGAAGGAGCTTAAGGAGAAGAAAGACCCAAACTTTTCTCAGAGATGAAACTGAAAGGAAGAAAAACCCAATAGGTAAATGTTGCAATAAGTAAGCATGGGAGTGGAGCAACTCTGGGACAGAGGCTCAGACAGACTGTGCAATCTCCATCCTTTCAGATTTTCAAAATTTGTCAACTTGAGCTACCTTTGGAGTTAGCCCTACCTGGAGCAGAAGGCTGCATTAGGTGACCTCCACAGGTGCCTTCTGATCAAAGTCTTTCCTTTCTTTGACATTGCCTAGAAGGCAGCCATCTAGTACTTAGTACTTTGAGAATAATTGCCGTTATTCATCATGGCAACCATGAGATACAATATTGAACTCATATTGCTCTCCTTTCTGCCGACAAGCTCTTCTCTAACAGCATTTAACATAAGGATTTTGTCATGAGGACTGACGCTTATTGGTGCAGAAAGGTCGCTAGCAATATTTTTCCAAGTTCATGGTGCTTGTAGAACGTCACCTTTTATTTGTTTGAAAACATGCAGTGTAGGAGACTGCTGTGCACATTTTTTTAGCTGAATCAGTTAAACAAATCTTAGCCATGTTATCATATGTCATGTAACATTTCCATTAGTATCAAGCAGTATGTGTAACCAGGTTTATTATTTTTAAGTTGGTTGGCTAGTTTATTATAAGACACCTCACTTTGGAAGCATTGCAGAATATTATTCCTTTACAGTATGTTATTTGCTCAATAAAGAGAGTTATATTTTAGAGGCAGAGTGTATCCAATGCTTGTATTTTTTCAAGATTTTTCACCTTTCTAGTTGACTCCATCCTGTCTGCTTGCAATCCACTTTCCTGAATCGTACAGGTACTGTTCACAGTTACTGAAAAAAGGGAATGCTCCTTCCCATCATTCTTAACCCTTGACTCTGCATACTGCCAAAAGTTGGCATGGTCTCCTGTTCTCATCTTAGTCTTCAGTATCTCCTTCCTTTGCAATTTGCTTTGTGTTCAGCTTAATTTAATCTCCTTTTCTGAATTTCTTCTGGATCATTTCCTCAGGAAGTGCTGAGGCCAGCAAACACAATCTGCAAATTATCAATGTAATGAAAAACATGACAGAGAACATGTTCTCACAAGAAGTACGCCTACGATATTTACAGGGTTTGGCTGTTGGAAACTTTGCTCTTTTCTTTAAATTCTCAGGTACAGAACACCTTAACATGTAAAGAGTTCTTTTCCAATAAACAGAATTTTAACTCTGTTACTATCTTTCAGAGTCATGATGTTCAGTAAATGATACTGTTCAGCTGGAAATAAACAACAGTGTTTTTAAGTAAAAAATGAGAGCTGCTTTGAAATCACTTGTTATCCCTAAATGCAGAATGTCTGCACACAAACTGAAAGACTCTTACATTGATCTTAGACTGGAGAGGGGGCATAAGACTGTATTAAAAATTCAGCTTTTTAATAATATTTCACCCCCCAAATCATGCAATTGGTCAATACTTTTGTTGATTGCAGAAGACCAGATCAGTATATATCTTTACCGGTTAAAAGATATCTGCAGAAGATTGCTGTCATCCAGTAACTGTTTAAGTTCCCTTGAGCCAGTGTTCTCTAAAATCCTGTTTTGATGTAAGGCCAGCTTTGAGAGCAAGGATACGGAGAATTGTTTGCCAGCCACCCATCCACACTGGAAGGAGATCAAATCATGCCATTTAAATACGCAATGGCTTAAAATTACATCCCTATCACATCAAACTAATGAAAATATAAAATGCATTAAAAACAGCAAGTTATTTAGCATTTTTTAATAGCTACTCCCACCAGAGAAGCTTGCCATCGTTACAGTCAATTGCATAAAACTGTTCAATTTATTGAGTGAATGACAAAATGAGACTGAAGAGGTAAAGCCCTCAGTACCGTCTCATCGCTAAAACTCCACCTAGTACTCTAGATTTTGAAGTCACAACCAAGTGACAAATTTGGGAGTTATTAAAAACCAGACTTCTATTTCTCCTGGTTCTGGAAACACAAAGGATGTGAAGAAATTAGGGAACTACATGTTAATCAAATTTGTGCACACATAGTACAAATGCACCAGCTCTTGTAAAAAACTGTCAGAAATGAAAGCTTTATATTCTGAGCTATTTAAGACTTCTCAGCAAAAGTGATAAAATACTGCTCAGATTTGAATGAGTAACAGATAGAATTTGCATTCCAAGCAGAGGAAAAATCCCCTTCCATGAAGAATAAAAGATGCAAAAAAAATTTTTAACACGGAGTTCTCTATGATATAAAAGATAAATATGGATACTCTTTTGGGGGTTGACAACACTTAAGCATTTGGGAATTGAATTGTGGGCTACGAAAACAATCTGCTCTTCAGCCAAGATTTGGGAACATATTTTTTTTTTGGCGACGTATATCTGTGGTTGCAGAGGCATGTAAAGTAGTTGCAGCTTCCCATGTCTCTGGCTGCCCACTGCTGCCCCTGCCCCCCATCACGCTCTCCAGCACGCCAGCCCACTTATTCATGCAAAACAGAAACTAATTAGTGAGCTAAGCCAGCTGAAAAATAACTAGTGGAGCAGCTCTGCTGCCAAGTGTGATGGTCTGGTTTCACAAATGACTTTCCAGTGGCAACGCAAGCACAAGCTGCCACCACCGCTGATCTGTGCTACCTGCAGTGGTGCCAGCACCAGCACTCACATAGCTCCTCCCCAGGGCAGGTTGGGGAAAGGATCCCACTCAGAATAACCTTTTTCCTTGAGTGAGTTTATAGCTGAATAAGTTCCCAGCTCTGGCTCACACTGACACTGACAGCAGAGGTGGAAATTAGTGGCTGGAACAGAGAGAGGACGGTCAGTCATTGCTCAGCCTGATGCCGGGGCACATTCTGAGTGGTTTGTAGGCTTTGAGAGATCTCTTCAGAGGAATGAACTGAAGGCAGAGAAGATGTAGTGTGTATGAGACCGATTTTTTGCTTCATGCTCAAGACCTGTTGTAAAATGGAGTAGGAATGCATGGCTGTGGAGAACACCATCATAAGTCCCACAGAAATACATATCCAGATGATATGAAGTAGTCCAAACAAACCAGTAAACATCTGTTAAATCCAATTTATTTAACGTCCACTATTTCAATGTACAAAGACTTTAAACTGAATGGACACTGGAATCACCTCAAGCATAGGGATATAAAGAAGGAAGTGTTTAGGGGAACAGCTTTACAGGGAGCACTCTCATGGCCTTTCTGGGTAATCAGCACACTTGGGTGCCTCTCTGAAAGGCCTCTAGACTGATGCTTGCAGTGCAGGAAACATAAAGGACTGCAGTGGATGGATAGATGCTCTTGAGGAAAGAGAGGCTGGAAAGGCGAGGAGGGGGAGGTGCCCTTTATGTGAGCAAGGAGCAGGGATGCATAGAGCTCTGCCTTGGGGTGGGTCAGGAGCCAATGAAGAGTGTACGGGTCAAGCAGGCAGACCAACCTGGGTGATGTTGTAGTTGGTGTCTGCTATAGACCTCTTGTTCAAGAAAAAGAAGATGAGTTCTTCTTTGATGATTAAAGGATTGGAGCATCTCCCTTATGAGGAAAGGCTGAGAGAGCTGGGACTCTTTAGCCTGGAGAAGAGAAGGCTGAGGGGAGACCTTATTATGGCGTACAAGTATCTAAAGGGTGGGCTGAAGGAGGATGGAGCCAGGCTCTTTTCAATGGTTCCCAGTGACAGGACGAGGGGCAATGGGCACAAGTTAGAACACAGGAAGTTCCGTTCAAATACACGGAAAGACTTCTTTACGGTTCGGGTGACAGAGCAGTGGCACAGGCTGCCCAGGGAGGTTGTGGAGTCCCCTTCTCTGGAGATTTTCAAGACCCGCCTGGATGCAGTCCTGAGTAATGTGCTCTGGGCAATCCTGCTTTGGCAGGGAGTTGGACTAGATGATCTCTAGAGGTCCCTTCCAGCTCTGAAACTCTGTGATTCCGTGATTCTTCAGACAGATGCAAGAAGCCTCACATTTGCACGCCCTGATTCTCTCAGAGGAAACGAACCACACAGATATCTGCTGGACGAGCAACAGAGCAGGGCACAAGCAATCTCTGACAAACCTACTACTTCCCCATGTCTCAACTCTGCAGTGACAAAAGGAGAGAGGTTGTATTTCTATACTCCCCCGAGTTGGTTATGTAACACAAGTGATAGGGATGGACCATTCCAGTACACACAGACTCAGCGTGGGTCTCCCTGTCCATTGAGCCTCCCTTTCCACACCTCAATTTTAATTCTGCTATATCCCATTGTTCACACTTTATCGCCAAATGAAACATACTCTTTTCAAAGAACATTTGTTGTTCAAAGAACGTGTAGTTCTTTTTCCTGGGGGAGGGTCAGACTAGAAGAGAAACAACCCCAGGTTCCAGTATAGGATGGGGAGCTACCTGTTAGAGAGCAGTGTAGAGGAAAGGGACCTGGGGGTCCTGGTGGACAGCAGGATGACCATGAGCCAGCACTGTGCCCTTGTGGCCAAGAAGGCCAATGGCATCCTGGGCTGTATTAGAAGGGGGGTGGTTAGCAGATCGAGAGAGGTCCTCCTTCCCCTCTACTCTGCCCTGGTGAGACCGCATCTGGAATATTGTGTCCAGTTCTGGGCCCCTCAGTTCAAGAAGGACAGAGAGCTGCTGGAGAGAGTCCAGCATAGGGCAACTAAGATGATTAAGGGAGTGGAGCATCTCCCTTAGGAGGAAAGACTGAGGGAGCTGGGTCTCTTTAGTTTGGAGAAGAGGAGACTGAGGGGTGATCTTATTAGCGTTTATAAATATATAAAGGGGGAATGTCATGAGGATGGAGCCAGGCTCTTCTCAGTGGCGACCAGTGATAGGACAAGGGGTAATGGATTCAAGCTGGAACACAAGAGGTTCCACTTAAATTTGAGAAGAAACTTCTTCTCAGTGAGGGTGACAGAGCACTGGAACAGGCTGCCCAGGGAGGTTGTGGAGTCTCCTTCTCTGGAGACATTCAAAACTCGCCTGGACACCTTCCTGTGCAACCTCGTCTAGGTGTTCCTGCTCCGACAGGGGGATTGGACTAGATGATCTTTTGAGGTCCCTTCCAATCCCTAGCATACTGTGATACTGTGATACTGTGAAATAATGAAATGTTGTATTGTTACTTTCTTGCAATGCAACATTAATTATTCCCCCCCCCCCAACGGTGCAGTAACAAAACAAGGCTTTGGACTGTGCAACTCGTGATCTCACTGTGGGAGATATTTCTTTTGATGTAACTTAAAACATCTTGAGCTGTTGGTGACAACTTTAATGTTAAGGCTCTGCTGTGCTCTGTTTGCATATTTATCTGATGAAAGTAAGTCAGCTTGCAGTGGTAAAGGCAAACCACCATATCTAGTGCAGTCTAATTACTCATCTGCATGCAGGGTATAGCTTTGTAAACCAAACTCCCCCCTCCCAATAGATTTCTTGTTTTAATTAAGATTTTGTTCTTAACAACATGGAAATTAAACTAAATGCTCCGGGTCAAGGCAAAAAAAAAAAAACAAAGTTTTAGTGTGCCTTGAGCCATGACTTTGGAAAAACATGATCATGGGATTGTTTTATCTTCCACAGTGAGTGAAATAAATTGAGAATTAAATTGTTTCATAATGTTTATGGAAGTGCATGTCCATTTTAAAGGTTTCAGGTCACTTTCCTAATCATTACTTCTTACATAGCAACCTGAAAAGATTATAATATTCTTAACAAAAATAAAAATCACTGAAAACTTCTCATTCTCTTTATCTTCCTCACTAGCCTGAAGTCCTCCTTTCTCAACTCATTTTTCCAGAGGTGCTGGCACCTCTTCACCCTGTGCAGGTTCCTACCTGGTAACTCTGGCCTCATGTGAACCGTTTGAGGCACTGCAGAAATGTGAGGTGAAAAAAATACCCTCAAGCAGAAGAGATAGCAGACTAAATACAGGATAAAATACCTTAGCTGTATGTAGTACATAACTGAGAGCGATACGATCGTGGTGAGAGAGCTGTATTTACAACCAGTAGTCATAAAATACAGGTTATCTGAGTTGGAGTTCTCTTCCACTCTCTTACTGTTTGGGATTGCAGAAAAGCACATGCCATGTACAGAAAGCAAAACTGCCACTGTTACATTCTACTGCCCAAGAAGAGGGGTTTTTTGCCTGAGTTTGAATCCACGATATTAGAAAACTGGTAGCAATACAATGCAGACTTTGCACCAAAAATATATCCATGTTCATTAGCTGCAAAGGAGAATGCATACTTGAGTCACACAGAGAAAGCAGGTAGGTAGGAAGCAAGGGGAGACCAGGTGGAGGTTGGCCTTAAGAATGATTTATAAAGCAAGATAAAAAGAAGCCTGAAAAATAAGATAAAAAGATAAACTCCACATCCTATTTAAATACAAAAGGTCTGAATTGTGCTTTCCCTTTAGTTCATGATAATTAGGTAGATGATGTTTGGGATATGTAAGTTGTATGTAGCTGTTTGAGAAATCTTAGTAGATGACTACTACAAAATGTGTCCGTGTCCAAGCTTTTGGGCTACATGGTAGATTTTTTTTTTTCTCCTCTGTGGATGATTTCCTGTATATTTTAGCTAGTAAAGATCCTCTTTGTGCTCTGTTGGCCAAGTTCCTCTGTATGAAAAGAGACAGATGTTAATGGTACATTAAAAGTATATGATTCATAGTATCAGGGTTGCTTAGGATGTGTGTGAGTATGTTGTTTTCTAAATCTCTGAAATGCAAGGAAAGACTCTTGTTAACTAAGCAGGCTTTGGCTCAGGCGTTTTGTAATAACCCTCTTAGAAATTTTGCTGTATTAAAAACTCAAGGTCCACATAGGATCTAGTCTCCACTAAAATCCTTGTAACGATGAAAAATTAATTTTCTGGCCTTGTGTGCCCGCAGAGCCTTGGGACTGGAGCTGACCAATGCTGCAGTTGAATCTCATCAGTTTATATCTCACTCACTTCTTACAGACTAAATCTGAAATGAGATTTTGGAGAAAGCTATGAGTTGGGTTATGAGACTTAACACTACTGGTTGGGTGTGGACCCAATAGTGAACTATTTCTTTGAGTAAGAAAAAGACCCTAAGGTATTCCCAAAAAGGACCATATGAACCAGAAGAACCAACCAGTGGACCCATGAATTGCAAACCACATCTCAAAGTAAGTACCAGATGGAGAGGCCAGATGGTGGTGGAGGAGCTCCCTTTGCCTGTTGCAGGTGGGTTATGGACCAGGTGGACACAAAAGTGCTCACCACAACATCCAGCAATCGTGTCAGCAGCTAGGAGAACTTGTTTCTGGGACAGCTGCCGGACTTTGTTGTTATTGGGTGTGTAAATAATGGCACTTTTAGCTGCAATTATGGTAAGAGCCCTTTCAACTTCATGATACAAATCTTGTGGCCCTGTATGTGGGCCACATGGTGATGAGCAAATACCAGTGAAACCACTGCAGCCTGATTTTGAGAAAGGATGCTGTGTGAGAGAGCACATGCGGCTCATTTGTATGATCAACAGCCATGTGAAGAATCAATCCCTCCTCAAAAAAAATTACTCGAGCACACATCATAAGCCAGCAAAAAGAGGTAAACATGCAACTCATCTGTTTCTTTTACAATGGTGGTGTTGGGGAAGCTGGATCTCTGTAAAAATTTCCCCCACAGAGAATTTAAAAACAGTTTTGTAATTTGGTATTTGGCAGGGTTTTTCCTAATATGTTCAGCCCTCAAAGAGACATCTTCTTTCTGCCTCTAATCTTCAATATATTTAGCTTTTTTTGTTATCATCTGTGCACCAGGGTGGGTAACCTGATGCTTCCTGCTTCTGGAGAAGGTTCAGTTTTACACAATTTGAGAACAGGCTGCTACCTCTCGATGCCAAACCTTACAAAAGGTTGCCTGTAACCCTCCTGCGGAGCCTTGTTCAGTTCCCAGGATCACCAGGTGTCTGCATGGGATCTTTTGTCATCACTGGGTGCAGTGATGCACCTGGGGCCTGGCAGGTTTCAGCATAAGTGTAGCATAAGGGAAAGGACAGCTTGCCATTGACTCTCAGGGGAAAAAGAACCCATGAGGTGGGTAGATCTTTGCTTTGCCCATCCTCAAACGGGACATCAGGGTGTCAAAATTCTCAAAAACAGCTTTGGGGGTGCACAAGAGGATATGGTTTTGTTTTATTGATGAAGAGATCGAGGCTGGTAAAATCACAGTAGTTTATCTCTTCATTGGGGGCTGCTTTGTAATGCAGACAAAATGCCAGCTCGAGGGAGGAGTGCTGCAATGTTAGGTTTGAGGCACATGAACTGGTGCATGCATGTGCAAGGAGAGGGCAGTGTGGTGTACAGAAAGAGATCTCTACAGTGGTAAACCTCCACCTTTCCATTGCCTTCTTTCTTAGAGTATAAGAAGGGTCATCACCATAATCTCATTCCTGTACGACCTGCAGGCCTCCCTTAAAATTTTTACATCATGTTGGCAATAGTAAGTCAGTTCTTTTTGCAAGCCAGGAACCTTCTCCTGACTAGCTGCATGCCATGTTTAGAACAGCTTTTTCTCTTCAAGCATCCTGTCATCCACCCCATAATGTTCTGGTAGTCGAAGAGGCCACACATAACTTTGATTTTGAGCAGTGTTGAAAAAATGGGCAGACCCTGATACTCAAAGCTTGGGGAACACTGGGGTAAAAAATTTACAGGGTCAGTAAAATGTATAATTAGGTTGGTGACTTCTATGCATATGAGTTCATCACCTTGGAGGATAAATTGCACATCCATTTTTTCCTTCAGAAGCTGATGAGCGATCAGGTAGCAACCATAGCCTTTGGTATTATCTGCTAGGAAAGTGTAGCTCTGAAACTTTGTGTCCATAAACAGCTGAATTAAGTCTATGAGACGTGTGTCCTCTTTAACCTCCCATTCCTGTTCAGATCTTTCCCTCTTTGCCCCTTCTTCTGCATCCCAGCGGGTACCCGGTCCAAACTCCATGGCAAAAACGTAGTTTGGGGTATGTGTCCTGCTTTCCTGCATATGTCCCAGGTCATCGATAGTACAGCCCTGCCTGCCTCCGGAGTTTTGATCATGGACACGAAACACTGGTGCTGGTAATTTATGTTACAGATGCGTTCGCAGTGCAACCTGCACTTCCAGAGTTTATTTTCCTGCACAAGCCTTGCACTTTTCTCAGAAAACCTGTAAGTGTTCCCCAGACCTGCACAGGAGCCTGCAGCTGGCACACCTTACCCTTGTCACCTGCGCTGTGATGAGGCAAGCAGAGTCAGTGATAGCATCTACAGGCTTGGCAGTTATACAATGTATGACAAAGCTCACAGACATTTCTCTCCCCAAAAAGCTTCCTGGAACTCTTAACACCATAATTATGTTCATCGTGCAAAAGGAAGAAACAGGTCTTGGGATATCTGATGCTGTCATTTGGCTTAAAAATCCCTCAACTCTCCCTCAGGCAGGAGGATGGTGCCCTAGGAAAGCATGTGGGTTATGATGCTGCCTGGACCAGTGCGCGAGCTTCCCTTCCCCACCTGCTTCTGGGTGTGCTGGTCCGGCAGGCAGTCACAGGGCAGCATGAAATCACACAGGGCATGAAAAAAAGTGGTCGTCCACCATAAAATGGTGGCTGAAGCTGTGTAGTGGATCTGGCATAGTTAGTGGGAGGGGGTTCCCTGCCCAAACAGTTTCCTAGGATGGATGGAGCCCTGGGGGCTGCACTGTCCTGTCCCCAGAGCCCAGTGGCTCTGCTGGGCACCTCCATCCTGGTGCAGAGCATCACTCCTGGGCAGGCAAAGCTGGCTGTCAAACTGGGAAGTCCAGCCCAGGTTATGGTGTGTGGGCTGTATTTTGATATTTCTGATGAGCTGAAATAAGGGAAACACCTGTATCGCTGTAGAGGCATGAAGCATACGAATTGCCAGATAACCCCACAGTAACATGTGACCTCAGATGAAAAAGCACCACTTTATTACTTATATGTTTAACAAAAGTACAATGAACCCTGGAAGTGCTCAGTGGCTTTTTCTGCACTTCACCAAGAGATGACACTACGGAGCTCCTTTTCTGAAGAATTTCTTTTTCTGAAGGATTTCAAGCAAGCTTGGGTTTGGTTATGGCATAGTGTCAGGGACAAGGCCTTCTCACCAGGAATAGCCACAGGACCCTTTCAGCAAAAGACAGATGCGCATATTGGTGTATTCCTAGGGTGAACAAACATCTCCATTAATAAGCTGACAACAGTTATTTTTATTGTTCCCATTGTTATTTTGGTAGCACGAGGTATTATGCTTTCAGAGCTCTGAAATGTACTTCCATTGCTTTCAAAAATAACAAAAAGCTTCTGTCTGATACATATGTGCCAGATAATTTGGGCATTTCTAGGAGATAGTAATAATCATTATTGCTTTTCTAGAAGGCTGCTAAAGAAAGCCTCTGGGCAGTAGTACTGTAGCAAATTTACCTCTGCGTTATGATCTCTGAGCATATGTATCAGTACTGATGTACGCAACTCAGTGCAAACTCATTGTGTATGATTTCTTCCAGCAGACATCCACAGACAAACATCAATAAAACCATTGCCTTCAAATAATTCAATATTTGGAAAAAAAGTAGCACCAGAAGCTGAGCACAGCAGAAAGTTACTTGAAATTGGTCTCTTTTCTATCCAAAAGCGTATACTTATAATACACGGAATGCAACTGATATACATTTATTTGCAATTTTCCAAAACATGAATGCAAAATAAATCACATCATATTGTCACAAAATAAATTATTTTACTTACATGCCTCCTATCTACACAGAGGTGACATTTGCCTTCTCTGGGATTGGCTTATACTCATGGGTTGCAAAAGGAAGCAGTAGCTGACAGATTCTCTACTATTTGTTTCCCCTATGTACAGACAATCCATAAATCCTAACTCAGTCCTTACTCAAAAGAAACCTTGTCTGATTAAGTGCAGAGTCCAGAAATCCTTTAGCAAACCTCTTGAAGTAAAACATAAAAATTCAATGCTGTCATCCTTTCAGCAAGTGAGGCTGCACAGTATTTACCAGCTCCTGCAGAATTTAGGGTTGCTTTCTCTTCAAGATTTGCTGTGCAGGAAGCTTGCTAGCATGGGAAAAAAAATATGATTTTAGTTATAACTCCTAAAATACTTAGCTCAAAACAAGTTGCTCAGATGCCAGCAAGCGCCAGCAGCTATAAGGGCTATCTGCAGCAGAGGCAGTACTGACTGTGCTTTCCAACACTCCATGCCCCATACAAACACTAGTAGACTTTTTCACTTCTCCCACATGTAGGGGCTCAGCAACAGTGCCTTGCTGTCACTCTTCCGCTCCAGGGTTTTGCTGCCTGTCTGCCAAGGATGCAAGTCCCAGCTGTGGAATGACACAGCTGGACTACCTTGGCTCAGCCAGCCAGGGGGTGAGGCAGAACTGTTCACAGCTCAGGGATGCAGGTGCCTGCCTGCCCATCCTGCCTGCCTAGAGTGGTGAGCACTCTGGTGCTCAGCTTAATAGCTTGTTACAGCCTACCTGCTTCTTGCAGGTGTTTGCCAATAAAATCACGGAATCACAGAATCACGGAGTTTCAGAGTTGAAAGGGACCTCTAGAGATCATCTAGTCCAACTCCCCTGCTAAAGCAGGATTGCCTAAAGTGCATTACTCAGGCAACTTCCTCCCTCCAGACCTTCCCCCTTGCCTCCAGGGTACGGGATTCGTGAGGGACAGCTTTAGCAGTGAAGACCAAAGAAAAGAAGGCATTCAGTAACTCTGCCTTCTCTGTGTCTTCCACCACTAGGGCACCTGTCTCATTCACCAGTGGGCCTACATTTTCCCTAGTCTTCCTTTTTCTATTGATATACTGAAAGAGTCTCTTCTTATTGTCTTTAACTGCAGTGGCCAAGCTGAGTTCTGATTGAGCTTCGGCCCTTCTCATTTTCTCCCTAAAACCTTTGTCTTGTGTTTCTACGTTGTATGTAGCTGCTTGGAGAGTCTCCTTGTACCTGACTAATGATGGCTGAACAAACCAAACTGAAAAGAGGATCCATAACATCTCTCGCAATAACACCTCCGACGTAAGAACTCACCATTAGGTGCTTGCAGTCCCACAAACTGGGACTTGGCTTGACCCTTTTTTCCAGCCTCCCTGCTATGGCCCTGTAGCAACCCTACGACCCCCACAGCCTGTCCCCATGTCCCGGGCTGGGTTACTGAGCTAGAACAGGGCTGGTTGGGGGACCAGGACCTGACCTGAGTGTAACAATTTCCCAAAACCAGCTGATGGCTGGTAGTTACTGAAAAGCCAGCTGCCCTGTAGTTGCCCTGAAGAGATACTTGCTCCGTGGCTCACCTTAACCCCTGCACGCAGGTAGCCACTGCTTGGAGGTGCAAGCTGGAATACTGTGAAGGGCCAGAGCCGCAGAGCTCAGAAACAACCTTAGAGAGACAGATGGGACCTGCCACTGCCTACACTAGACCAACTTAGATCATACACTGCATACCTGTTCATGGACCTCTGAAGCAAAATGGCTTTGCTGTGAATTCTTCCCCCTTCTACCGTGGGTGATGTTACAGGGATCTTGTTACACAAATCTGAGCACCAAATATGACTTTCCACATGATAGGTGTAGTCTGCAAGACTAACAGGAGTGGAGTTAGTTTTAATGAAAATTTTTTCCTCCAAATAAAAAAAATAACCACCAAATGCCAAATTAGCTCACTGGGACAACACAATAGAATAATTGTGGCTTCAAAAACAGACGAGAATTTTGCCTTGAATACTGTGTAGATGCTCTACAGATTACAATGGAGAATGGCAACCAGAGAGATTTGCTGTAATCAGGAATACAATTTGTAAATTGCAAAGCATGAAACTGCTTCATTGACAGCAAATAGTGCAGACTAGTGTAAACCGGTGCAGACTGTAATGTTGGTTTGGTTGCTCTTCCAGTGACATCCAAAGTATTTTTGAGTAGCTGGAAGTAAAGTGAAGTTTTCAAAAGGTACAGCAGTTAGCATAATATAGTTCTACATCTGCTTACACATGACATAAAATAAAAGTATTTAATGAACACTCATTTTTGTTTGGGAAATTGTACATACTTCTGCATTTAAACATTAATTTTTAATGAAAAAAAAAACATTTTCACTGGGGCACAATATTTATATATATGAACATATTTACATATATTCATATATAATTATTTCCATATATTAATATATAATTATTTTTTTATATTCATATATTATAGTGGTATTTTAAAAACAAATGGAAGACTTTATGTTAACTTTCATAGCACAGCAGGAAATTTTCTTAATATACTACGTCCTTCACTCAGAGAAACATTTCCCATGTTCTTCCATAGGATTATCTTTTTCCCATTTCTCTGAGAGACCTGCATGGTTGAAGCATTGCCCCTTATCCCCATCTCCTGCAACCAAGAAATGTCACACCTCAGAAATCATCATGTGGGTAATTTTTTTCCTCACTAATGTGCCAGCAGCATCACAACTGCAACAATCATTGTTTCATGAGTTTCACTGGTAACCTCCATCTCAGTTCCACCTTAATTCTCAAATTTTAATGAATTACATTCTTTTTAAATCACTACTAATAAAAGTTAAATCAAGGAAAATAAAATCTCACAGAAGTGAGAGCCTCCATAGGACGGGTGGGGAAGCTCACACGCCTTTTACCTGCTATTTCCAGAATTGCAATTATGAAACCTCTGAAGAGACACAGACCTGCAGACACAGCAAGCCTCACTCCTGGCTATCCGAAAGAGCGGCACCTGGCCATCCCTTACAGGCACTCCGGCCAGCGGGTCCCCAGGCAAAGCATCCCTGCTCCAGCCTCATCCTGCAGCCAGGAGTGCCTGTCCAAGGAGAAGCATCAGGGGAGGAGGTCCCCGCTGCCTCAGCTTGGTGGGATTGTGCCAGCCTCGGCGGCTGGCGGCAGCAGTGCTCAGCACTGCTCTCAGCTGAAGCCACGGACACTGGCAGCTGCGGTGTGAAATGGCCGGAGCAGCCATGTAGCTGCCTCCCAGATTGATCTGTGGCTCTGTTTTGACAAGGGAGGCTGATTTAGCACCACAGTGTGTTCCCTGTCAGAGGGGATTTTCTGCAGGGAAGCTGTGATGAGGAGTGCATGCACACCGCCCTGGGAAGGGGTGCATGACACAGGGTTGGTTTTTTTTTTGTTGTTTTTGGGTTTTTTTTACAAATGAAAAATCAGTAGACTTTTGCTCATACAGCTAGGCTGATACAGAGCAGTGATCTGCTTAGGAAAGCCAATATTCCTTTTTCTCCCTTGCAGCGAGGAGTTGCTTCACATCTGTAGCTCCTGTGTAGAAGGCATGTAACAGGACGCAGCTGTATCCCCAATTGGTCCCAGGTGGTTCATGCATGGGGATGCTTTATCCTGCATCTGCTTCCAAAGAAGTGCCAAGCCTGGATGGAGATCACAAAGATGCAAGTACCACAGCATCACACACAGGCAAACTCCATGGAGGGTGCAGCAGTTTAGATGACCGCATGTCCCCGAGGACAGCTGCAAGCAGCCACCCCCTCTCTTTGCCAGAAACCGTCCTCAAGATCTGTCGTCTTTGTGCCCCCAAGGGCCAGAAGTAAGCTGCAAGACCTGACTGGGAGTGGGGCCTGTGAAACACCCACATCTAAGGTGCTTCTCATCTCATACATGAGCTCTTTCAGAAGCTCTCAGAGTAGCAATAACAGTTTGGGAAGCCTTAATCAGAAGGGCTGCAGAAGGCATTCTGTTTCGTTAACTAGAAAGTTGATGGGGTTGCTGAGGAGAAGCACAAATAAGGCAGAAGTTGTCCAGCTCTGACAGAGAAGGTGAAATTAGACCTGCAGGGTCCAGTGGAGGGAAAGGAATCACACTGGGAATTTAGTGTGTGAAAGGAGCCACGGGATGGAGAAACTGGAGGTGTCTGGCCTGAGGAATAAATAGAAGTCAGGTAGGGTTTCATGGCACAAAGAAAAGACAGATCAGTGTGGAAGGGAACTGCTCTGCTGGTTTGTTCAGCCCTCCTCACTTCAGGAACGGTCTTTTCTGAGCTTGCCAGGAAACCATATCTTTCGAAGTCTTTCTAAAATTGCATGCTTTCGTGGTGATGGGCCTACAGCCCTGGAGTTTTGCTATGTTAAACTTCTGTGGCTCAATGCGACCCTGTGATTTTTTGCTCCAGAAAACTCAGAAGTGCCGGTCTTTCACTGACACCTGTGGATATAAAACAGAATTGCACGCAGGCTCTCATACTCTGGAAGTCAGGAATTTCAGCTCTCAAACTTGCTGCATGAGAGTATCGGCCTCTCAAAGATTTCTGCCTGAGGAAGACTCAGTTCTCTGCAAGGTTCATGATACTGCAGTGGTAAAGGCAAAGTGGCATGTGTTAACCTGCGAGATTAACATTTGTCAGTCTTCCGTTCTTTCCCGGGGGAGGATTCTCTGTGTAAAGCGATTTAGGGTTTTTGCTTTTTCCAGCTGCACACCTAGCCACGTGTTTTACAAGACCAAAAACAGGGCAAAGAGGTGTGCCCTGTAGTGGAGCAGAAAGACAGGAGGCATTGCTGTGCGTGAACAAGCTGTCTTTGGCATACCCGTGGCTTTGCCTGCTCATCAGGACAGAGGGATGGGAAGAAGGGACAGCACCTGGTTTCCATTCTGCATTGGTATTCTAGTTACAAGTGCTGCCAAAAATGCTATCACTCTGCTGATGGCCTGCCCTAGACCTCCTCAGGCTAACACAGGCTCACACTTCCACACAGCCCGAGGGCACAGACTTCATCCTGTACCCCTGTGTGCAGCATAAACTTTTAAATGTTTGTTTTGCAGGTACTTGCAGATGTGGAAAGCCTTTTGCAGACATACAGGATTTCTAAGAAGGTTACCGGCTTGTTGAAGGGAAGCGAGTGTTTGTACCAGAACTTTGACATGGAACTAGGAAAAATTGACCTCACACTAGGATGATTTCAGTGCCAAATATAGGTATTTTGACAAGGCCTCACATGCACGGCCATGTGCGTGGAGAAGGTAATAGGAGTTAATGTGTAGGTAGCATAACAGGATCATTATAAAAGAGAGAAAAGAAAAGAAAAGAAAAGAAAAGAAAAGAAAAGAAAAGAAAAGAAAAGAAAAGAAAAGAAAAGAAAAGAAAAGAAAAGAAAAGAAAAGAAAAGAAAAGAAAAGAAAAGAAAAGAAAAGAAAAGAAAAGAAAAGAAAAGAAAAGAAAAGAAAAGAAAAGAAAAGAAAAGAAAAGAAAAGAAAAGAAAAGAAAAGAAAAGAAAAGAAAAGAAAAGAAAAGAAAAGAAAAGAAAAGAAAAGAAAAGAAAAGAAAAGAAAAGAAAAGAAAAGAAAAGAAAAGAAAAGAAAAGAAAAGAAAAGAACCAGCTGTCACCATGCTGTCTCTCCCACCAATGAGGGCCACCCCTGGCTGCGGATGTTCTCAAATGAGTAAGTGAGCAGGTGCGTTAATCACCAGTGTGAGGAATCACCACTTACGGCTTACTGTGTTTTGCTGTACCTGTATATAGCATATGCTCATTAGGAAACATTTCTTATTTCCTTGCCTCTGTCCTCTGCAGTCATCTTGGTTGTCTTGATAAAACAACAGCTCTTGTAAGGTCAGTTTTGCCCCTGATGCAAAGCTTTGCACTAAGATTAGCTCCAGCTGAAGCTGAACCTAGGAAGAGGGTGGCCATCATTTGGCAATCTTGTGGGGTCAGAATGATTAACAGCAGGAGTGCCCCTCTCTGTCTCAGGAGTACCCTCTCCCTGTCCTTCGTGCAGTGATTTGTGTGCTTTGTTCAAGGCTTGATTTGTGAACTCTTCATTGCAAAGTTTTGCAGTGCAATGGGTTTTGAATGAGCTGGTTACTATCCCTAAGGCATGCGGTGGGGATTCTGCTGCACAGCTGGACAAACTAATTTTTCTAAACCATTTTCTGTGTGCTGGAGTGGCCTTTGTCGTCTTTTGGACGTAAATGATGCCTGATCTACAGCACTACTGGGGATAAGAGGCGAAGAATGCCACAGTTCTTTTGTTGCATTGCTGGGGATCTTCTTGGGACCACCAAAGACTGAACAAAGACGTGCGCCCTCGTGGCTTTTGATAGGTGAGGGTCTATGAGCAGTCCTCTGGCAGGGAAAGCTTGGGAGAAGGCAAACCCCTTGGTGGTAGGACTCTCTTTGCCTGTAATTGTCGTAATAGACCCTGACCACGCACTTTGTTGATTTTTTTTTTCCTAAACCTTCTTCAAACCCCTAAAATAGATACAGACCTCTCTTGCAGGAACTTTTCCTATTTGGTGGTGTTGGCACCCTTTCCTCCATGCTGTTCCAGTGTTGTATCAGTAACTCCCATCAAAGGGCAGCAGTAGTCTCCTCATATAATTCTGCCATAACTACTTAAAATGCCAGGTATTAAACTGTGTTCAAAATAAAGCTGTTCAAATGTTGCACTGCTCTGAGCTAATTTGGACACCTCCCCAGTACTTTACAAATACATGCTGTATTTACACTTTTGTGGTTACATTGAAATAACCTATTACCATAATGACAGTAATTGGATATGTTAGAAACAGCAATAGAAGGTGCAGTTACAGCAAAAAAGTGACATTTTTCTCCCTACATAAGGGCTCTTACCTGGGGGCTTACAAGCCTATGCTGTGGAGAACAGAATTAATCTTCTCCAGTACATGTGGTTTATATATAACATATTTATACATGGCTGGTGTTTTCCTAGTACACATTTCATACAGTTCTTGCCAGACAGTTCTCTTCCAGAGTGAGAAGAGTAATCCGTAATCAGAGGAGCAGCAAAGCAGAACAAAGGAGAAAGAAGGAGGAACACAGCCAGAGAGTCGGAGGTGGGGGAGCTTCCTGTCCTCAGCCCCTGGCTGAGATCTGACTGCGATAAGAACAAGAAGCAAGTTTAGCTGCTGGGTTGTTACAGCTTGAAGATGGTTATTTTCTCCTTTGGAATCTAGCAGCTGCCAAATCCATCAGCAAAACAGCATTATTTCTTAAAAAAAAACCCACAAAATAATACCTCCCAAACTTAAAAAAAAAAAAAAAAAAAAAAAAAAAAAGATCTACGTGTTTTCTTACCCATGCCCACCAGCCCTGCGGTTTGTCTTGTGGCTGTTGACAGAAGAGTGGACAACAGAGAGAATGAGCCTGCCACCTCCAGATGCTGCTGACATACTGTTGCCACAAAGAGGTTGAGCATGTGCTGATCGCACCAAAGCACAAGTGATGCTCATTTCATTGCATGTCAGGAGAGACTACAAAAGATGGCTTAGGAATCAAGTCAGCAAAATGCCCTGGGGCAATGTGGGGAACCAGAAGGAGATGCTGGAGCCATAGCAGACTTCAGGCTGGAGAACATCAGCGGTCTGTGATGAAATCCCTGCTCATGGCACCTCCATGGGTTGCTCCAGACCTCTCCACAGATGGACATTTCACAGCCCCTTGAGGCAACCTATCCTAGTGTCCTACCAAATTGCTGTAATAAAGGCCAGCCAGAGGAGAAGCAGAAATTTCAGCCTCTGCAGAGCTTAGGTTAGAGATCAAATTCAAGCACAAACCATAGCCAAATCCAAAAGTGACCTAACTGTGGGTTTCCGAGACCAGTATTTTGAATTAGGCCTAATTCTTGTTTTGACCTTTCTCAAGATCTCTGCATGCCTTAATAAAAAATACCGACCCATTGGCGTGTCTGTGTATTACTTAATTGGGCACTTGCCCTGCAAAACACGAGTAGATGGTGATGCTGGAAAGCAAATATTTTTGAAAGGTTACCCGCTGTATTGTCTGTGCTGCACTGTTGTGTAGTGGGCACCATTGCTACTCACCTGTGCTTTTGATGAAGTTTAAATAAAAGAAAGAACTGCAAAGGGGACAAGTGTGAAACAATGCTGATTTTAAGAAGACTGCTGGTACTTAATTTTGCCTATCATGTGACAAAGAGGGCATGGGTGTCATTCCAAGAGACTATTTCCTTCATAAAGAAAAATATAATTAATTAGTCAGGCGAGTGAAGTTGGGAAGCCCCTTATGTAGGTGCAATGGGGGAACATGGCTGTTCCTCATGCCTCCCAGGAACGTGTTGGCCCAAAAAGCCAGCCTGGCCCTATGCAAACAGCGGATGGGAGGCGAGGGCTCCCTGCACCTGGGGGTTTTCAATGCGTTGGCCCATTGTGACATCAGCAAAGGGCACAGAGAACGCAAACAGAAAGGCTTTGGATCAGAGCTGTCCCAAAAGCAGCTTAGTCAGCTTTTTTATCTTCTCTGGAAAATGATGACTACTAGTAATACTGATAGGTAATTTTTAAACTTTTTTTCTTTTAAGGAATCACCGTGGAGACATCGGAAAAAGCAGGAGGAAGCTGAGCCCTGTGGCACTTGCAACACAGGCAGCAACACGCACAGCTGATGCAGAGAAGCTGCAGCTCTCATCTGTTCTAAGTTAAACCGGAAGAGGCCCATGTTCATAACCCAATGTTAAAATTAGTGGGATTTCTTTTGAAGGGGGTGCTAAGCCATTGACGACTCTGAGGGAAAGATCAGGGTTTTTTTTTTCATATGTGTTTTTTTCATATGAGTTTAATAATACAACTAGCTCTTTATGAACCCCTTGTTTAAGATTTGACAGCCTGTGTGATACTATATGGAAAGTCCAAGAAAGGCAGTCCTTTCTCCAAAAAGCCTTTAAATTAAGTTCCCTTTTTTTTTTTTTTTTTTTTTTTTTTTTTTTTTTCCTCTCTCAGTGTATTTTCCCACTGAGGCATGCAAAAGCAGGGCTAAGTCAGTACTGGTGTAGAAAAAGCACAAGCTGTGCTGAAAAACCCCAGAGCATGGAAAAGTCCTGTTTTTCCATCTGCAACCGCATCTCCTTGGCCTGGCAGCCTCAAGGTGTCGCCCTGTCCCCAGAGAAGCTCATCTCTTTCCTGGGTTTTGCTGAGCTGGAAGCAGCACAAAACGCGGGGTTTTGTGCTCTCCCTGTTTTGCTGCTCCTGATGTGGGGCCAGAATAGGAATTGTGGCTATAAAGGAAAACAGTTGAAATCGAACTTCCTGAAATTCAGCAGTGTTTAGACGTTGGGGTTGAAAATGCAGGTTTAGGTGGATAAAAATGTGTTTCCTCTCGCCTCAGCCAGCACTTCACCTCGAGTGAGCCCCCTGCAAGGGGCCAGGGGTGGCATAACACATCCGTATTTGCCTCTGCTGGGCGGCAAAACTGAGAGAACCAACTTCAGCCGGGAGGTAAAAAGCCTGAAGGGGCCGTTTCCAGTTGCCTAATGGAGGGTTACAGAGGAGATGGAGCCGGAGTATTTTCCAAGATATAAAGGTGAAAGGGCACAGTTTGCACCAAGGGAAATTCTGAGCAGGTACTTCCTCATCGTGACAGTTCTTGCACTGAAATAGTCTGTGGAGGGATGCTGCGGGGTTTCTGTCCCCAGAGATACACAGGTCCTGACTTGGTGAGGCCACGAACAACCTCGTCTAATTTTGGTATCAACTCTGTTTTGAGCAGGGAGTTAGATTAGAGACCTCCGGGTTTTTCTTCCAATCTATGAGACAAATAAATTTATCTGTCAGGTAAATTGATAAGTTATGATAAATTATTCTATGAGATCTCTAGACTCCCAGACATTATCTGACTTTTTCAGTGGTGAAATCAGCCAGCTATTACAGAATATGGGAAAGCATGTTTGATCAGATGCCTCTCAGGCAAAGGCTTAAGGGAAACCTGATTCCTCTCCAGCACACCCTCTCCCTAAATATTCTTCTCATGTCAAACTTTTGCAAAGAAAGCAGTACGTGTGTTTGTGAGGTGACTACAATGACTGTTGGTATGTTCAATGGTGCACAAAATAGCACCATATGTTGTAACTATCTGTCCTAAACAAAGTGAGCCCTGCAATAATAATTGATGGTGGATATGTTATTTGATTTTATGCATTTTTATATAACGATACACATCCTTGATAAGCTGAGCAAGAAACCAAGAAATTGTGCATATAGTATTGCACAAACCTATGAGCAAACCCCTTGCTACTGTGCTTCTGTGCCACTTCTTAAAGCACCTGTGATAAGGGAGGTAGTTTCAGAGAGACAGTCCCTTCCCAGTGGGGCTGCCGGCAGCACTGCGGTGTCTTGTTGCAATGGTGACCTATTAGGATCCTTTTTTCCTTTGGTTTTCGTTATATGTGCCAAATGAAGCTGTCATCACAGTGTACACTTCTGCCTGTCACATGATGATCTAGCATAAATATGTATGTACTGCAGCCTCTAAGGGTTGGGAATCAGTATTCATTTTCCCTTTAGGCTATGGTAAATCTGCAAGAAAGCGACTCCCTACATGTTAGTCATGCCTGGTGTTTGGCGTCTGAGCAGGATGATCAGGAGTTGCCCCCTGGCTATGTAACAGCAGCCCCAGCCACTGCAGGACAAGGCAGGTAGAAAGTGAAGGAAGTGAAGGTGTTAGCCTCCCCTGGTAGCCTCCTGCCAGGCTCACCTTGTGTGGGTATTAGGTGATTAATATTATCTCCCTATGGAGAAACGGTGAGGCTTGGGAAAGCAAGTGTTGCTGTGTGACGGACAGCTGTGTGACTTGCTAGGCACAGGCAGCAATGCAAACAAGGGGTCAGGCTAAGTACATCGACTTAAAATCTCAACTTCAACATTTAATTAACATTTCCAAAGTTTCTTGGAGTCTTACGAGACTTCTCCCATTCTGCTGAGCATCAGCCAGTATTGTTATTGGGCAGATGCCAGAGTCCTTGGCTTTAAAGTTTGTAAGTGAACCGCATTAGCTTTTTCCCAAGTTTTACGTCTTGATCTCTGATAGCAAATGTCCTATTCACTTCTGAGATGGAAATAGCAAGTCTTTACAGAACTCTTCAGATTTTAACACAGAATCATAGAAACATAGAATGGTTTGGGTTGCGAAGGACCTTAAATGTCATCTAGCTCCAACCCCCCTGCCACGGGCAGGGACACCTTCCACTACACCAGGTTGCTCAAAGCCCCATCCAACCTGGCCTTGAAGACTTCCAGGGGTGGGACAGCCACAATTTCCCTGGGCAACCTGTTCCTGTGCCTCACCACCCTCACAGTGAAGAATTTCTTTCTAATATCTAATCTAAATCTACCATCTTTCCATTTAAAACTGTTACCCCTCATCCTACCACTACATTCCCTGAACCAGAGTCCCTCCCCAGCTCTCCTGTAGGCCCCCTTTAGGTACTGGAAGGCCACTATAAGGTCTCCCTGGAGCCTTCTCTTCTCCAGGCTGAACAACCCCAACTCCCTCAGGCTGTCTTAATAGAAGAGGGGCTCCAGTCCTATGATCTTCTTTGTGTTCCTTCTCTGGTCTCACTCCAACAGCTCCATGTCCTTCTTACCTTGCGGGCTCCAGAGCTCATGCAGTACTCCAGGTGGGGTCTCACCAGGGTGGAGCAGAGGGGCAGAATCACCTCGCCCAACCTGCTGGCCATGCTTTATCGATGCAAGTGTGTGTCTGTGCACATGCGCTGCAGCCAATCTGCTTGAAACTCAAATCCAAGAATTGCACCAAGATTTGAAATCAGTGCTGGTAATATTTTTAGGTTTTTTCAGTTAAAAAAAAAAAAATCCTGATCAGAGGTTATTAAATAACACATCTACGGTTGGTTGTTGGGAAGGGTGTCTTACAGCTACAGCAAGTGTGACAAACAAGAAAAAGAAAATGGTAGCGTGAAGGTAAATGGAATAAAAGGGATGATAAAAAAATCAATAAAGAGGAGGTTGGCACTAAGCATTGAGACTTTAGAAAGGCTTCGGGTGAATGCTAATTGAAATGTCCTTAATGAACAGAACAACCAGGTCTGAATAGAAAGGCTACAGGGCAGAAAGCCAAAAAGAGTGCTTAGAGGGGCTGCCCCAATGGTTTAATGGTACATCTGACATCAGGCAAGCCAGAGTCTTGCACTCGTGGTTAGAGGAGTGAAAAACACTAGGGAGATAATATGCTTGCTTAGAGATTCTTGCTTAAAGAATGCTACTTGAGGGAAAAGTCACGGGTATTCTGTATTGCCATATTGGTATAGTCTGTATGCCAAATATGGCATATTTCATTTGGTAAGACAAATGCAGTTTCATTGCCTCCTCTGTTTTCTTTTGGGAGAAAATATTTGTTAGATGCACGATTTGGAAAAGACAAATGTCTGAAGGAACAGTGAAGTAATCTAGATACTTTGTGAAGTTTTAGTTTATTGTATAAATTTAATTTAGTTTATTGTTATTCTTATCAATCCCGCTCTGCTTTTTAATTCAGACACTCAAACCCCACAAATGGAGCAACTCACAGACATGGCAGTGCATGGCCTTGTGTGCTCCTGTTTGCTCAATCCACTGCTTGTCTTACCTCAGGCGCACGGACAACAGAGGGAGGTGGACACATGGCCCTGCTCTTCCCAGGGGGGAAATTTATAAGTAGCGACCATGAAAACTTTTTTCAGGTTAGTGCATTCCTGCCCAGTCCTTGTCAGGAGATATTTGTTATGGGCTTACTTGAAAAGTATTATTAAATACTGAACCAACCAAAAAAACCCAACCCTTTCCTAAATAGGAACACGTCTTACTAAAGCAGCCATGCTTCAGCTAGCAGCATCACCCTTGTGAAGTGTTTCACCTGCATCAACAGAGGGCACGATTCCCATAAAAATTACTTTGACTCTTTAAATAGGGCCCGGGCAACTCTTAGCTGCTAGTGCTCTGAGCCTTCAGTTCTTAAGAGAAAAGCATCTGCTGCTGCTGCTCCCCCACCTGGGTGTCCAGGTGGTTTTTGGGTGCGCATTCTATATTTCACATGGGGATTTGTGGGTGTATTAGCATAAATGGCCATTATCCAGGCTAATTTCCCAGAAGCTGGTGAGGTAAGAGGTCTCTGGGCTTTTTTAAACTCGTTGTTGGAAGCTGACACCAAAAATCCTCTTAAATGTAGCCCGTCAAAACTACCCAGCTACCTCTTTTCTTTCCTGATGGTTGCTGTGCCTGTGTTCCTCATGGAAGCATTGACAAAGCATTGCTTTTATAAACTTCAGCCTTAGTCAGTATGTCACTTGGTTTTAGACTGATTCTTCTGCTTCAGTAGTTATTTGATAAAAGTCAGGGCTCATGTTTTGCTGTTATTTTCCTTGTGGTTATCTCCCCCCCAGCAGATCTCACCATCTGCTTTAGCTCTGCTGCCTGGGGCACTGGAGTTCCTTCTCTCTCTCTCTTTAAAAAATTCATCATCTCTTTCATTTCTCCAGTCTAGGAGGAGAAGCCAGCTGATTTCAGAAGCAGAATGGCTCTTGCCAACCTTTGTAGCTTCAGCTTGCAACAGAGCACCTTCAGCCTTGCTGGCATCACAGCAGAAACCCCCCAGACCAGCATGCTCCATGGTCTCTGGGGGATTCAGCTCTGGGTTTGGGATCTTTGATTTAGGTCCATCTCCTATTGTAGAACAACAGTTGTGCTGTGGGCACACCAAGAAGCAGCTGAGTGCCACCTGGCTGTCACTAAGCTTGAGGCAGGAGGGGACCTAGTGCAGAGGTGGGGAAGGGGGCAGGTTTGTTTTCCCTCTCCCAATCCTATTGTTCAAGGTAGATGATGAACAGAGAGAGATGCAGGGACAGCTCAGTCCTGCTGCCTGTGTTTTGGAGAAGCTCTAGAGAAACTCTTGGCACTGGTTCACAACTGGAAATGTGCGAGATGCTGGAGTAAATGTATCATTGTCTGCACCAGCTCCTGGAAAGGAGTATGCTTTATAAGAGGACTGCAGCAGCAGAGTCCTTTTTTATTACTTCTGAGCACAATCCAAAAGGATGTGGTGGTTCTGCGTATGGGCAGTGGCAAAGTGCGACAGACTGGCAAACTCTGAAGAGCTGTTATCCAAAGAGACTCAGCTGGGTAGCAGGGACTGGAGCCCAGCTGTGGCTTTCAGCAATTGCTGTTGGCTTGGGCGTCTGGCTATAGCCACTGGCAGTGCAAAACAGAGGTCGGTGGAAGCTATGTGTCACCAAGATGTGGCATGGGGGAGGTCTGAGGTGAGATTCTCATTCTGAAAACGTACGTCAAAAAATAAAGGAATAATCCTGTAAAGGCTTTCCTCATGCTTTTGCTTTCTTTTGCCCTTTTTGGATAGAGTAGGGCATTTCTCTCATCTTAAGAGTTCATTACTCAAAACTGTAAGCAAAAAATAATAGCTAAAAAGACAGTGTGCAGGAGCAAAGGTTGTGTGCCCAGTGTTACAGGCTGCTCTGTACTTGGATGGGAAACAACTGTGTCTCACAGTGGCTCCCAGTTCCTGACTTGGGTACTGCTGAAATAGAAATATCCTAAACCATAATGTTTAGACATTGAAGCACTTAGTGTTTTCAGCCTTGTACTAACTTCCCTGTTCTCCCCTTACACAACAGATCTCCTTGAACAGGCAGCTGTGATGGAGAATGTCACACTCAGATCCAATTAATGTGCCCTTGAGAGCCTTTAAAAGGCAGATCGTCAGCTGGTATAGGTCAGCATGGCTTGCAGGAGCTGACATTTTGTGATTCGCTCTCCACTGAGACTAATTAGATAGCGCATGGGAGTAAGTTCGCATGTTTTGCTGTGTGGGGTGAGGTCTGTGCTGCTCTTGGTAAGGGGAAGCTGGGGAAGAAGCTGATGGCTGGTAACACCAGGCTGGTCTGGCCAAGCACCCTCCTGGTGTGTGTGGAAACCCTTTTGGTTTCTGCAGGGTCCTCAGAAATGAAGCTCCCCAAGTAATGCAATCATGAATGTCTCCACTTCTCTGACTCCAAGGCTCGCTATGGGCTCGGAGGTTTCTTAGCCAACTAGTGAGAGGAAGGATAAACCACACGCTCTGTGCGAGTCCCCTCTCTCCTTGGTGTCTCCTGCTTTGCTAAGGCAGCCAGAGAAGGGGAAGGTTAAAACTCTCTTGCTCTCGGAAGCCCTCTGAAATCAGAAAAGAGATGATGTCTCCAAGTTGGAAATTTCACGGGGTAGCTGACAGGCTGAGCAAAGCCAGGCTCAATTGAAGCCTGCACTGTAGGAAGCTTTTAGAGAGAGAGATCTTCAAGCATAATACAATTACCTATTTTAAGCTTGTTGTGCATGTAAGAAGAGAGAAAAAGAAACATTAGCATCTGAGATATTGGTGTGTTTGTAGCTGTTTTTATTTTAACTGCTGTAACAGCTGGTGATGGATGATGCCATTTTAATGAGGAATATCCTTCCGTAGAAAAGTGGCGGTTTTCTTCGATGTTTATTGTCCTTTGGGCTTTGAGTTACTTGAGGTTTACTCTTCTATGTTGCACATTATATTCTTTTCTGGTTTGATTGGCGTTTTGCTGAGTCACAGCTTTGTTTTTAATTTCCCAGTGACTCAGGAGATGGCAGCAGTTGTGTGGGCATATGCACTGCAGTGCCAGGCAGTAGCGCAGGTCAAAATACAAGTGGCACAGCAGCAACAAAAGAACAGCTTGTGCTTGGCTGTAGTGTTTGGATTTGGCTACGATGAGCTTCTCATTACTGGGTTGCAGGGAATAACAACAGAGGAGAAAAGCCCCTGACATAGAAGGCCCTCCTCCCCTTGATCCAGGAAGATATTTTATCTGTAAAAGTTCAATTTTCAATTAGGTGTAACAGGAATGTCTGAGGAAAACAATTTGATCTATTGGTATACCATGCTTCTGACAGGGAAGGAACATCTTTTTTTAAAATGCCATTACACGTAAAGCAGAAAAGGAAGGCCTAAATTTCTCCTTTAACTTCAGAGAAAGCAAATAAGGCAACAGTGACATCAGTTGTGGTCTTTGCCAAGCTGTTTGCTGATAAATGAGGAGAGATGTTCTAATGTCATGCTTAAGTAACTCTCTCAAACATCATACTGTCCATGACTTTTCTTTAAGTGCAGAAGTCTGTAGGAATGTGGCCATTGCAGACTTGCTGACTCAAGTGCTCTGTGTCCAAAAGTGAGTTGCCAAATTAAATTCTGACTAAGCTATTCAAAGACATCCCCTTCAGGGACATACTCTGAAAATCCATTCTGGAAAAAAGATGAGTGACTGTGGCTGTGATTGCTGTAGCAGTGCACATCACTACTGACCCACTGGAAGCAATGTCATGGAGACTGGGGAAAAAAGCCTGTCATAGTAAGGTTTGCATAGGAAAAATGTCCCTGTATCTATAAAACGCATAAATGAATCAACTATGTCTACTGGTGACAAGCAGTGTTATCAGAAAGAGCAGAGCACTTTGCGTCCTGCACAGCACATGTGGAGTGCAATGTTCTCCTCCTGCAAGCTTCTGCTTGATTTTGACCATGAGTGCATAGTTTTGCATTTTGAAAGATAATAATTAAAACAAAATTTGTGGAAACACAAATGTTTGGGCATAACTGCTGTGATAAAGGTCTGTATGGACCTGGACATGCTCCAAAACAACAGTTTGCAGGTATCCTGGTATCCTAGGCCTCCCAGCAGGGTGTTAAAGGGAGAAGAGAAATCAGAAACATTTATGGCTGAGGGATCATGCAGTTCGTCGAGCCTGTGGGGTTGCAGTCTGCCTTGCGGAGGAAAGACCATGTCCCCCAGCCACAGAAAAGGGGTACCTGATGCTTCTGGGGGAAGGAAAAGCATCATGGCATGACCTCTTTGCTTTGGAGAGAAGATTTCATGTTCCTGCTGTGGACTGGTTGAATTCAGACTACGTCTGCCCTGGATGCTCAATAAGGCGGGTGATACAGGACCAGAGAAGAGGATGGTCTGTCAGATATGCCCCACACACATTGAGCGTGGTGGGATGAATGTATATATTTTATATGTCATTGATTCTAAGGTGAATTTTTAATTCTCCCCTGCTGTCTGTTCCAAAATACATCTTACCAAATGTCGTGGTTTAGGCCAAATCGGCTACTAGGGACCTGGGGGACCCCAGATGGGACCTACAGATGCTCCCCTCTACCCCTCTTCAAAGAGAGAGGCAGAGGAGGAAAAAGAGACTTATGAGTTTAGAAGGAACTAAACTACTTTAATGAAATATTAATAATAAAATAAAAAGAAATAATGAAATATATACAAAACCATATCAAGCTCCCAAGATGACAGTCACGACACCGACTGGCACTGGGGCAGTCCCAGGCTGGACTTAGGGATGGACGGGAACTGGATTCCGGATCTGGATTCAGGATCAGGATCAAAGGCAGATGAACAGACTGAGTCCTCCTCGGATGTCGGCCATTGCAGAAAGAGGCTGACCCTTTGATCCCTCAGCTTTTATACTGAGCATGAGGCAGATGGGATGGAATACCCTGTTGGTCAGTTCTGGGTCACCTGTCCTGTCTGCTCCCCCCCGCGGGTGGGATCCCACTGTGCTTTTCTGCTTCCGACCCTCCAACGTGGCAAATAACAGAGTTGGTTGGCCTTGGGGGTTATAGCAATAAGTATAAGCAGGAGCCTCTCTGCATCCCATGCCTGGGCATCAGCTATAAACATTGGTCTTATCACTCTGAGAGAGTGAACACTGACTATCTGCACAATATGCAATTAACTTCAGTAGTTAGAGAGACTGAAGCGAAGTTACTGAACAAAATCGGTTCTTTTTTACCTCAAACCAGGACACCAAAGTATATTTTCTGCTGTCCAAAATAAAAGTTCAGTCACTGTAATTTTCAGATTGTTATTTAAAATGGTACTTTGATGGACTACAAAAGATCTTAAAAGTTGCATGCGCAAACACCACTGTGTTTCTCAGCCTACAATATTGTTGATATAAACAAATGCTGTCTAGCCTGCCGGCAAGCTTGAGATCTTGAATTGCCAGCATCGTTTTCTGCAAAATAAAAAGTAGGAGAGAATAGAGCAAGATTAGCCTGTTTCAATTGCTAATTCAGTTTCATAATCTGCAATCAGGCCTAAGATTGAATATATGATGGAATGAAATCACTTTCCAGTTCCCTGCTTGACTATAAAGTGTTTCCAGACAAATACTTTCTTGACTATAGAAGAAATTATGTAGTTTGCTGAAGCAAACTCTGGGCTCCAACTTTTTCTTCAAGGAATGCATAGTTTGTATATGTTAGTGCATGTAAGATTAGATTTTTTTAATTGACCTGATATTCAGAAGTAAATTATAATAGCTGATAAGTATGTTTAGCCTTTCAGCAGCAGGATGTAGGCAAAATGGTCTGGTGAGAGGATGCTTTGATATTTGTGCATGTTCACAGTTGACAAAATGAATTTTTTGTAATTCTGAAACTCTTTGGCAGATGAAGAAAAGTGATTCAGAATTTGTTACAGTCTTTAGGGTCAAATTATGACTATCTATGGTGTATTTTGTTGCATAATTTAGTATTTGAACTGAACAATTATCTAGAAGAAAATTTCACACCACTTTGATATTCATCTGCAAAAGGAAAGTGTTTCTTCACGCTGTGTTCCAAAATCATCTGCAAAATATTATACGTTGTCAAGGTTCAAATTGTTTCGCTGTAGCACACTTCTTGTAGATACAAAAATTCACAATGCAGTTCTGTCTGTAAAAAAGAACCATTGGATTATTAATTTTTTAATTCTCTAATAAGAAACAGCTAGGAAAAAAACTCCATTACTTCCAGAGTTTCAGACAACTGTGCCTATAGAGCCAAGTGCACCGAGCCAAGTCTCCAGTTTTATCCTCAGCTGAAAGAAGGAGTACTATATTACAGGCAATATGTGACATTTTTACATTATCAAAATGTATTATACAGCTTTGAAAAAAAAATACTTGTTTATCATCAAGGGAATGACTATGAATAGTCCACTCTTTGTGTTTAAGTCACTTTGCCGTCTTCTGCGTTTTCACATTTCTTAGCAAGAACCCATTCACAAGCTTTGCTGGAAGCTAGGCTGGAATGTCTTTTATGTTCTGCTCCATTTGCATGGTGCCTTATGTTTGACAAGTTACAGTGAAGCCTTACGGCAGTTATTGTTATCTTCATAGATCTGTGCAGAATCACTTCTCTGCTCCTTCCAGGAAATGTAACATCTCCTTTAAAAGGGTTGATTTGAACTGCTATGGCCTATTAGTGACTGTCACACTGAAGATGTACATGTAGATTAACTTGGATCACTTGAAAATATGTAAATGGAACTTACGTCTAACCTTAGGTCATCCTAACTCTGCCTGCTCTTTACAGCCAGGATACCGAACTAATACTGGCTTAATGAAAGCAGTATTTAGTTTGAGATAAATGTATGGGATATAACTAGCCTGAGATGCCAAAAGGTGGAATTATATAGGTTAGCCCTTAAGGATTTAGTTTAGACAGGGAGGAATTATTTGGAAAATACTTTTCAGATGTTGGGATTTTTTTGGAGATGGAAGTAATTTCTGTACAAGGTATGCCTCAGTTACTTGCGAACCCAGCACCGTCCTTGGCTGAACCTCACTGGAGACCTCCACAGAAAGTGGAAGACTGCCCCTTCTGCCCCCAGTTTGTCTTTGTATCCCAGCAGTACAACAGTGGTGTAACAGGACAGTGGTGCAATATAGTGAACCCCTGTGACTCCAGCTCTCCTCTGCTCTCTGGCTGCTGCACCTGGGCAAACATTTGCACTGACTTCTGGGAGGATCTCTCTCCCCAAAAGGTTGTGAGCCTGCTGGAAGGAGCTGGCTGCAGAGGTGCTCACAGTCCTGCCTGGCACCCTTCTCTCTGAGTCATTTCAACAGAGTGCCCGTATCCACAAGCCCCTGATACTCACAATGCCACCGGTGACCCATCCCAGAAGTCTTCTTCTCTGCATACCTTTTCATCATGAGCATCACAGGTGTGAAAGCAGAGGTACGATGTTTTAATAGCCAGAATCTCAAATAGGAAGTTTTCATTTAAGATGCAATTTAGCTCTGCTCTGGGAGTCAATTTCTTATTGGTGAATATTTTGCATCTTCAGAAATAAATCAAAGAAATAGGAGACAATCACTTAAGATAAGGGACAACTCATTTGCCACTTGAAGCTTAGGACTTTCCACTACCATACTTCAGACTGACCCTTTGTCAGCTGATGGCAAATCACAGAATTTTCAGAGTTGGAAGGGACCTCTAGAGATCATCTAGTCCAACTCCCCTGCTAAAGCAGGACTGCCTAGAGCACATTACTCAGGACTGCATCCAGGCGGGTCTTGAAAATCTCCAGAGAAGGGGACTCCACAACCTCCCTGGGCAGCCTGTGCCAGTGCTCTGTCACCCTCACCGTAAAGAAGTGTTTCTGTGTATTTGAACGGAACTTCCTGTGTACTAACTTGTGCCTGTACATCCCCATTTCCAAACTGAACTGTTGTCAGTGCTGCTGTAGAAAGCGATCTGCCTTTCAGGCTCCCCTGTGTGGACATCAGACAAAATGAACTTATAAAGAAGGCACAGCCTCATGCAAGCAGACTAAAAATGTAAACTCATGATGACCAGGTTGTAAAGACAGTTACAAGAGACATGTGGCAAATTGTGTTTTCCCCACTATTGCAGCATGATCGAAGTTGTAACCACCGGGAGGACCAGCACTGCAGCTGGGTAGTGCTTGGTATCACAACTGTACGTGGCTTGTAGTTCAAGCCAGTACAACTTCTGCACCACAGCACTAATGGGGAAAAATATTTCAGTCACAGAGGAGTAGTCTTCAAGACTAAAGAGGAGCTGAATGGCTTGCAATGTGTAAAATCCATGTACTACCAGTTCAAGAACAGAAACTGAAAATAAAGGTTCATATTTTTAAAAATTATCTATAAATACTTCAGGCCAAGAAGAATATGAACTGAAAGAAGTTTTATGTTTTAAATGTAGCACTAATGTCTTCAAATTGACTCTTGGGGTGTTTCACTTTATGAAATTTAAAACCAGCTATGCTAAGCAGGTAGTAAAATAAGTAAGTAATATTTTCCATTATAATTATGCCTGTACAGAAATAGCATTCTGCAAAAGTTCAGAGGTCTTCTAAATATTTGACATATGCAAGAAAACTAATTAATGCTTTGTATGGTAGAAGTATTCAATGAAGAACAGTGAATTGTTCATGAGGCTATATACGGAGGCTTTATACAGAGGACTATTCAGCTTGGGCTGTGTGATCAGATACATTAATAAAGGTAGTCTCTTCTGGGTGAACTAATCTGATCATTATCTATTTTTGCCAGTAGGATTTTGTGGGTTCAGTGTTAAATTCTCAAGTATGAAAGAAAGTGTGATTTTTGTTATTGCACATTTTTCAAATTCCTGCAGAACTGAAGATTGAAGCGCAATGAATGCTCTCACACATTCCCTGTCATTCGCATGGCCACGGCAAGCATCTTGTAACAGCTACATTGATAATAACAGGAGTTACCATATGATCACCTAGTTAAGCTACTAAAGTAGCTTCAATTGAAATGGATGTTTCAGTGTTGACTAATATCTTGAAAATAACCTCCTTGTTAGGGAACCGCATGCTGGGATGGACAAACTTTCAGGACAAAGGAAGGAGAATTTATTGGCTGAGGTTATAGTTACTAATATGAACCAGTTAAATATGTCAAAAGAATATATCAGATTCTTTAGCAGAATCTAAGTTGGGTTTGCATTCCCTTTTAATGTACATGTTTGGAATAGGAACTTGGGAATTGCCACGGTGGATGAGTTGTCCATCTAACCCGGAATTCAGTGATGATAGAAGATTTTTTGAGACACAGATGAAAAGGCCCTGAAATGGGCAACCACAAATTAACTTGTCCAGAAAAGAAGTTTGTTTATAATCCCATTTGATGGGAAGTTGGCGTGGACCCTGAATAATGAAAGCTTATAACATTGCCAAAAACCCACGGCTTCTTAAATTAAATGTGTTACTGTAACTGCACTTTTTGTCTTTGTTCACAATGTCATTCACTTATTGTTTTGGATCCTGTAAAGCTTTTTCCTTTAATGGTGGAGGATCATGTAGCTCCCGGATAATGCCTTTTTCCAGTGATTTTCAAAACCGTTCCAAAGAAGGTCACTATAATTAAAATAGTCTCCTTTTTAAACTTAAGCTGCATAATGAGTTTCATGAGCTAAACTGTGCTTAAGAAATGGTTTCAAAATTTAAAGCACTCAATTCTTCATATAAGCCTATGGGGGAATAAGCAGAAAAGCTTACCCTGCTTTCTTTTTAGCCTTCCTTTGGTTCTTATGACCCACTACTTGTTTTCGTTGTTCTTCCTGAGCTTTTCATCATGATGTTATATAAAACACAGAGAATGAAATTACTGCCGAAGGCACCTGCAGAAGTATTAGACTCCGTGTGTTACCGATATGTTCAGGTCTCTCCTGTGGATGATCCTGCCCTGTATTTGGCCCTCTGATAATCTGAAGCCAGGTAGATCCAAACAGTGTCTTGCTCCTTCTCAGCGTGGCCCCGAGACACCCCATGGCTGCAAACCGTGGCTCTGGCATGTGTCTGGCAATCTGAGTCTAAACCTTGCCATGACCAAAGCTATGGTTTAGGCTCATTAGCCAGATAGGTTTAAGTTATGTCAGGGGAGGTTTAGATTGAATCTTAGGAAACACTTTTTCACTGAAAGGGTTGTTAAACGTTGGAATAGGCTGCCCAGGGAGGTGGTGGATTCTCCATCCCTGGAGGTGTTTAAAAAAAGGGTAGATGTGGTACTTGGGGACATGGTTTAGAAGTGGTTTTTGTCAGGGTAGGTTAATGGTTGGACTTGATGATTTTAAAGGTCTCTTCCAACCTCAGCAATTCTATGATTCTATGATCCTATGAAACAGAGCAAACCCATTTCGGATGCCAAACAGTTGTCACAAACTCCTTGTGAGAACAAAGATCATTTGCAGAAATTACTTCATGAGTTATTTCTGAATAACACATATTTTAGGTGAGTCCTGGACTTCTTGTTGACAGCATTGAAGAAAGATGGTATTTGTGAACCACTTAGCTCTATGATTTATGTATTTCCAGCCTGAAGGTGTTCCCTGATATGTTGTTCTTCCTCCTGTTTTCCTGGTATGATAAAACTTTGGTGACAGGTGTCAAAAAATTATATATTCCATTGTAACATGGCTTCATATTTCTTAACTCTTCTGTGTTACTGAGCTGTACATTTAGTTTTTCAGTATCCTGCTTGCCCTCAGGGAAAGTATAAGTTCTCACCTTACATTTTAAAGTAAATCTGTAAGTGAAATGGTTTGCAGTACATGGGAACAGGTGGACTGCTGTGACGAGACGTAAGCTGTAGAGGGACCACATTTACAATAGGTGTGTGCGTCTTGGTTCAGTGAAGTGCTTAAATGTATGCCCCACTTTGAACCTGCTGGATGAGCTCGGCTGTGCCAGGCTGTGGGATGTGGGCTGCAGGCGCTGCTGCTGGTCACTGCATGCACAGACCTGTGGTGGGGCTCCAGCCGTGAGCAGCAGGAGAGGAGATATCTTGAATTGCCCACGCTGGGGAGGCAGCAGCTCCTGTACCCTGGCCCAGCCTAGTCCATCCCTGAACATTTAGTGCAGGTTTCATTCCCTGAGCAGCACTTGCCCTTGGGCTCGATAGATGCTACTGGAGACACGAGCCATTAGCAGCGAGAAGGGCCACTGGGGTAACGCATCACAAAGACAGCATGCCTGATTATGCAGTGATAGGTGTGCTTCCTTTGTACCCCACCCCCATGCTGGAGGAGTGCAAGTCTATGCATGAAAATAACAATAATGAGAGTATGAGACCGTTTCCCTATTGATAAAAGTGCCGAATTAGGCAGCCTGTGAATGAAAGGGGCAGTGCTGCACAGAGAGATCTTCTGAGGGATCAGTGCTCTGCCCTGATATCAATCAGATGGTTAACTTGTACTATATTTCTCCAGACAACTCTGATCCAGCACTGTAATTCTGTCTTTATGCCTGGTATCTAATGCTTTATTCATTTTGAATGTTTTTGCTCACTTCAGTGCAAATGACCAGCTGTCACAGGGGAAAAATAGAAAATTCTTTCTGTTGCCTCACACATTTTGTTAACCTTCCCTCTGCCCTCTGACACTTCTGCCTCCAAAAAAAAAATTCTTTCTGAGGCTTCATTGCCATGTTAGGCATTTTTTTTTCCCTTTCTGGAGACAAAGGCGTATTTAAAATATGACACTCCCAAAGTGTGCGTGCTCAAGCATGTCCAGCCAACAGATGCCAGGCACTGTGGCCCCACAGCGCAACACAGTTTGGGAGATCATTAAGATGTAGTAGCCAAGCCTGAATAAAGCAACTTTCTGTAACTGTAACTTTGTGTGTGAGTACCAGAAATTACTTCTACAGCTGAGCCTAAGCATAAAAACTCCGCGAAGGCCCAGATTTCAGATTTCCCCTGCCTCTCCTTTCCTTTTTCTTTATCCTTGAGAAAGGCAATGTCTAAGAACAGAGATAAAGGGGAGAAAAGTGGGCCAGATACTGCAGTGCCCTCTGAGGTGAACGCCTAATCATACAGTATCTATCTAGCTGTCCTCATTATCAATCTGCTGTTGAAGGCACCACATGAGGAGGGAAATAAGTAGATGACTGATTTGCATGAAGAAGGTTAATATGGGTCACTGCACTTGACAGGACACAAATATGGTAACTTTGGATCTAAGAAAGCATCGATAGAAACAATAACCAAGCACAGCAAACTTGACAGTGAAAACCTCCACCCCTGCCTGTGGTGGGAAGCCTGTGTGTTGCTGCTCTGGGAAGTTTGTCCAAAATGCAGTGGAGTGCATGAGGGGCTGATGGTCCTTGGTATGGCACCTGGGGAGAAGGCCAATGGAAGACGCTAGGTGTCTCGTCCCCCGTCTTGGCCCAGATGAAGATATTTGTGTGGCAATGTGGAGCTGCAAAAGTTATGAAAGTTATGAAAAAGTTATGAAAACAAGCTTCCATTTGGGAAAACAGTGGCATAATTTTCATATGGCCAATGCTGTTCCCCATGGTTCTGCAGCAATGTGCTAACTTCATTCCCCAGCTGCTGCTTGAACGTCCTTGAGACAAGACCCTCTTGTGTCATTCACCCCCTCCTTTCTCTGCCAGCCCCAGCATCATGCCATGATGGTGGACCTCATGAGACCACGCAGACTATCCTCAGCTCAGGCCTGCTGCTGCTGTCAGTGGCTCCAGCAAGGAACTGCATCAGAGGTCACACATCAGGGTCCTTAAACTAGCAGAGAAGTTGTGGGAATAGGGTAAGATCAGAGAGAACCTTTGCTTTAATAGCAAAAGTGCTGCTGAAATGTGTGGAGATTGGGGTGAAAACATCATTTTTTCAGATGACAGAGTAAGAGCATTCCTGGAGTGTCTGTCTGCCCAGAGTCCTGGTTAAACTGGAGCCTTGGCCTCACAGGTGCGGATGGGTGGACACCAGATCTCTTCTGGTTTTGCTCTTGTCTCATGGTGAACACTCTGGTCCTCTATTTCAGTTAGGACAGGGCAAAGATGGGAAACCCTGTGCTGGGGCACCACCCTTGGCACCACCATGGTCCACCCAAAACCCAATGCTCATTCCTGAGCAAAGGAGATTTTAAAATTTCATGGGGGATAAAGAAAACAATGCTCGTGTTGAGATGTCTCTGAGGCAATGAGTAACGCCCTCTTTCTCCCAGCAGTAGCCTTCAGGAAGGCAACTCTCATCCCCTGCTTGCCATCCTTTCGCAGCAGCCTCCAAGTGCTATTTCTGGCCATGCTCTTTACATTGCCCAGTTGTCAATAGTCCTTTATTTTACTTTCTATTACCACCTGCCGGATATAGATGTGAGAGTATGACGGTCTTTTATGGAGGGAGCAGATTATATAGGCAAACAGCAATGACATATTAGCCTCCAATACCAGGCTGAGGGTGCATTTATCCATTTGTACGTAATTCCTCTTGGCTGCCGTTGATGAAAGAGATGCAAATTTTACTTTCACAGCTGTCACTGATCATGAGACATCACTGCTCCTCTGCCACAGGGTAAAGCATCACTAGCCTGTCTCTTGGGAAATATTGAATCATAATGCAGTGGCTAGAAATCTGAAATTATGAGTAGCTAGGTTTCTCTGGATGCTTCTGTACTGTTTGTGTCCAATGCTATTTCTTTCCTCAGAAAAGCAATCTATGCAGCACAGGTTGGACCACTGCAAAATACAGCTATAAAGGAAGAGATACCGATATGAAATGTCCATAGGGAAAGGGACTTTTACTCCCAAGCAGTTCCCTCCTTCACCCTAATGTGATCCAAATGCACAATGCCATCTTGATCAAGTGTTACATGTGGAGCAGTGAAGGTCTTTCATTTTGATGAAACCAGTCTTAAAAGAGATTGCTGCGTACTGTGTTGTCTTCACTGATTAGCTCATGTTTGCTGCTGCTGCTCAGTTCTGCAATCCTGCTCTTGTCAACCCCTGAAACTTTCAGCGTCTCCAAGGGGAAAGCTCCTGCAAGAAGTGCAAAGACCCCAGTGCCTCCTGTGAGTTAACTTCCAAACATTTTGAAGCAGCTGGAATATTTGACCTGTTTGGGGTTGCAGGTATTGCATGGTGCCAGGGGATGGGACAAGGAAAGGCAATATTGGAAACTTGCACATGTGACTCACATTAAGGGGTTATTACCTTTATGGGAAGCAAACTGTAATATAGCTGTGGGATATAATATTTGACTAGGAAAAGGTTTTCTGTCTCCCCGTGATTCACTGTTTCAAAACTGGAACCTGCTCACAAGTATTAAGCATGAAAGTGAAGGTGAGCGGTGATGCAGAGGGGTGACGGGGTGTTACAATGGGTACAAGAAGCTAGAGACACTCTCAGGTTTATTTCCGAACACGTTGACTCTAAGGTGTTTTAGAAGGTTTGAGTTGTGTGAGCTTTTTTTGTCTCAGCGCAAACTGATTTTTACAGGATTCCTCTCCCGGGCCTAAGCATCTGAGCAAGTGGGAAATGTTTGTTGGCTGGGAACGTCTTGCCCAGAAATGATCTCGTGCTTCAGCTGCGCTGTGGTCTGTGCTCTCTCCGAGCACAGCACTTGGCAAACCAAGCCCTTGGTGAAGCCTGGCAGGGAAAACACTCAGCATATGGTGCGTGTTTGCTTTGGAAACTTGAGGGGGGCATTGCACATGGGTCCACAGTTGAAAGCACAGGCCACAGGTGAAAGGTTTTGCCAGTAACTAGCAGAGAGCTGCGGCTGCTCCACAGTCCCCTGGCATGTCTTCCAGTCCAGTTTTAATTGGCTGCAGCGTGAATTTGAATCCTGCTTTTCTGACATTCATTATGTGGGTAATAGATGCACACGCAGCCTGTCCTCACACAACAAAGGTGGTGCGGAGCTAATTTACAATCACTTGTGAAAACTCCAAGGTCAGTGGGCTTATTAAAACAAAAGAAACTGCTGGGTGTACCTCACTGCAGTGAACCTGATTATTGCTGAGAGTCACCCACCTTACCGCAAGCTGGCTTTTGCATTCCTTCTTCAACATACATCTTTCTGTAAGGGAAATACTGCCATAGCATTGCACGAGCACTTTCCAAATGCTTAGCCTCCGCAAAAATATGTTCTGTATTTCAGGTTTTAACCTATCCCTTCATACAGTTATTCTTTCAGTCTTTGGGTATATTTTCCCCAAAGCAACATATTTGTTTTCTTTCTTTCTTTCGGCAGCTGGTTTATTTGTACTTCTGTTTTTAATTGCAAAAGTCAGTACAGCTGGCCAAATTCAGCTTTGGTGTAACAGTATTGAATAAAATGTATTTATTTATGTGCAGCACTGCCACATTTTTATATTGCTTTTCAATATTAAATATTAATGCATGTACCTAGCACATTGATTTAAAGGGCACTGCAGCAGTTAAATGCTCTACGGAATGAAAACCATTACTGGCCACACTGGGTGACACTGCAGAAGCATTGCTGCTGCTTTCACCAGAATCCTTGGCAAGCGTCGTGCTGTTTGTCAGATACTGGGACAAAAACCTGCAAAACAAACAAACCAAACTCAGCAAACGGCAGTGTGAATAAATGTAGCTTTCCTCACTCTCTGGCGCTTGTTATGTCTGTGTTATTACCAACAGAAATGGGGGATGAAATCAAAGCCAGGAGACACACATGGACAGAAATATATGTTTTCATACATGTAATGCCATTCCTCAATGTACCTTTTTACTTTCATCGTGCTTCTCAGTGACCCTACCTGATTTCATAATCTGCAGAAAAAGAATTGCATAGATGACCTTTTACAGTCGGGAGGAACCCGTGTGTTTCCCTGCTGTGTGTTTTGCGGAGGGCTGCCTGTGAGACACTTGAGCCCAACCCCTGGCTTTACTGCGTCTTCGCTGGGTGCTCAGCAAGCCCCGCTCCCAGGGCAGCACACGGGTCCAAGGCCAGCCTTCCCAAGGGCTCTTCTGCAAGTCCCAGTATTCATTCTCCCTGTCTGGGTGGCAGACCATGAGAGCTGATGATTGTGTTGCCTGAAAGGAGAAAAGGCATTAATTCACAAGTGAAACGCTGTGGCGGTTTTGGCAGCTCTTGGCAGAGCCAGCATGGGGGGGTGATGTCCCTGTCCCCTGCGCCAGCTCTGGACGCTTGAAATATTTCCTCTGGCAGACTGTGGCAATGCTAGCAAAATTATCATCAGCATGAATTATTTCTGAGATGCTCGGCAACTTTCTGATGCCGACACTTGTACTGGTAATAACGATGTTGTCATTGGCATTAGAAATCAATATTATTGTGGGCTGCTTGTTTGTGTTTATCAGTAAAGTGTCTGGGTATGTCTCAAGTGCTAAGGCTTAGCCCAGCAGCATCAACATGGTGCTCCTCAGGGACTGCTGGACTGAGGCCATAAGCTACTAGTACAATAAAACTGCAGGCATATTTTTACATTTCCAGGCCTAGCAAGCCTGTGGAATAAACAGTTGGTTTAAAGCAGTCCTTTAACAGTGTTGTCAAAACATCATTTAGCACTTTACCAATAACTATTCTGCAAGAAAAAAAAAGGTATGACTGCATTTGTCAGCAAAAGCTTATTTTTCTCCTGAGTTGCTCAAGATATAGGGGTCCTTTATATAGCTCAGATGTATGGGAGTGAGCTGCCAGGGCCCTGCAACCTGTGCCGTAACATGTGCAGAGCCTGAATCCTGTTCTGAGTGGCAACAGCTGGGGTTTGGGACATCAAACCTGTATCTGACAGCTCTTGATGCGTGATGTTGGGAAAAGTCACTTTTGCAGCTCAAAAAGCCATGTGGTAAGCTGGCGTGTAACTGTGGAGTTTCTCTCGTCATTTCTGCCCAGGGTTTTCTACGTGAAATATATTTGTGCTGTTGAGAGAACATAAAGATGTGAAATGGCCTCTGGTTGTATGCTGTGTGAGATGGTAGGAAAATTGGTTTTTTTTTGGTCCCTCACTCATGCTTGGTTTTAATGCTGTGCTTTTCTTTTCCCTTCTCTGCATTGCCATGTTCTGTCCATGTCCAGTTTCCAAAGAGAAAGAGCATATTTATATTTTCTTCTGTAACAAATAAAAAAAAAAAAAGAGCAAAAACTTCCCTTCACAGAGGCACTAATTTGTACCAGATGGGTAGATTTACAGGAAGACAGGAGGTTTACTATGCATAAAATATGGGACTGTCACAGCTTGTGCTCTGTCAGAAAGGAACTGGTCTACAGTTGACATGCTAGATACTGTAGTTAAACAACAGAAAATATTTTTAAAGATTTGTGCGGATGGCTGACCAATTAAACCAGTTCTGTTACTCTCTGAAAGACTACCAGGGAGACCAAAGCATATTTTACTGGCCAAATTGCTTGGCGTTCTTTAATGTTATTTCCCTTTTCCATTATATGTCTGCATATTGTGGCATAGTTGTACATCAGACATTTTTCAGCTGTTCCTCCAGAAGGATACATGCAGCAAAGCTTGTGAAACTGATGAAGACAAATAAATTTTTTTTTTTTTTTTCACAGATACACCTGTAAAGCTTGGTATTCAACCTGTGCTGAATGCTGTACATGCATTTACCTTGATGCACCCATGTGCTTTTATGTGTGTTCCAGTACATAGATACCACATGTGTACACACACATATGCTTTTCTGTGCGGATATGGGGCAATGTTACCTTTACACTGCCAGTATAGCCTCAGCGTGTTGCCTGACTCATCAGAGCAGGGTATAAATTTCATAATTTTTTCTGTATGTTTTCTGAACAGGAGTGTACAAAAAGAAACGCTAGTCAGACTGCTAGGTAGGGCTTTGCTCTTTATAGCACTGCTTTTGTTTCAGCAATTTTTAGAATGGCAATAACAGCTTTGTTTGCTATTAGTGGCTTCATCCAAGAGGCTCTGGGCTCTTTAAAATCAATTACATTTATAAACAATGCATCAGTTACAATACTTGCGTTTCACTACAGGGCATAAAACAGCTCGGAGAGGTCAGGCTCTTGTCCGCAGTCTCAGATCAATGCAGTGACCTGGGGCTGAACCGAGCTGGAGATTTCTGACCCTTAGGCCATTTTTTCAGCCATTAAACCTCTTAGTCACCATAAACTGGGACTTAAGCAAGTCCTATCAGCTGGAAAACAGAGGCATTTTGAAAAGAAAGGGAGTCCTGGTGTGAAGTGGTATCCTGCACCTTCAGACAGCTGCACGTTCCAACTGCGGTTTCATGACTGATTTTCTGCATCACAGTGAGTAAGGAGCTGATGGCACCATTTTAAAAAAGCATCTGCATTTCCATTTTCCTAAGACCTGTCTTCCAATGAGAAAAAGGACTGTTTACAAAGGATGTAACTCTTTGGAGTTAAATTTGCTGTCTAAAGATGAAGCGTGGTGCATTATATTCCCTTGTAACCGATGGTTTTCTATGCTTCAGCTCCTCCGGTTATAGAAGAAGACTAAGTGATGGCATAGTATTGTGAGTGTCATTGGATGCCGTGGTAACAGTGATTGTGCACGCATCTTAGGCAAGGAAGAGAACATTGTGTGGTCTTTAGGAGACAGGTAGCTGACACTGTTCTTCTGATTATATTGGCTGTGATGAACCTTCTTGATGAGACTTTCTATGCTGTTGACTTACAGATGGTACAAGGTGAGTTGGTATGGTTTGAGCACAGTAGTTTCCCACGTACTAGCCTAAGAGGCTAAGGATTCATCAAAGCTCCAGTCTTATTCAAAGAAACAACGCTCTCAAATGTGCTTGCTGTTGCAAATGTGTAGCTCGATTTCCCTTGTTACTATATATGTTAGTCAATAGCTACTGAAAAGGTCCCTGCTTTGGCCTTCCTCTTCACCTCAAAGGGATAAGGCTTGCCATCTGCCTATACCTTGGTCTGCTCTACTGATCTAGTAGCACAGCAAAACCAGGGCAAACAAGTGATTGTTTTCTGTGTTGCACCTCAGCCCTTCCTGAGCCACCCAAAAAAATCAATGTGGCTTTATTGTCCTCTGTTGCTGCTACATTGCACAGCAGATCTTCTTCAGGGCATAGAAATTTTTGAATGATCAACATGTAATGCAAAATGACTCATGAAATATTGTATTTCTAAAGCATGTGCATGAAATGGGCTTCTAGTCTAGGATTTCACATGTATTTAGAAAGGGAGAGTCTTGTATGTCCGTAAAGACCCAAGAGCTCACAGCTCCAGCTGTCCCATGGATTTTCTGGGTGACCTGGGTAAAGTCAAGTATGCTCAGCAATCTTCTGTGAGCTTGAGTCTCACATTGAATAGGGAAGTCTGTGCTTAAGTACATTGGCGTGTGCTTGAAGTTAGGTGTGCTTGGGCATTAACCTCATACACTTTCTCTATTCCAAGAGAAAATGTTAACAGCAAATCTCCTGCGAAAAACTTTCCTTACCCTTGAAGAAAAGCAGCACAAAGATAATCAGGTCTGTGTTTATGATCCGTACTGATGAGATACACAAGGAGCTGTGCAGCCACTTTTACCAAGGTAACGTTCACGTTGAGCCTATCGGGAAATTGCTGTGAACAGAAACGGGGAGCTCAGCTGTCCTCAGGCTTGGCCCAGAGCCTGCTGGACAGAGCTGCAAGGAACGGGGTCCTCGCCTGCAACCCCTCTCTACCTCCTTGGATAGATGTCCTTACACTGTGCTGTGTCTCAGCATGCAGCCTTTGGGTTTGTGTTGTTACTTGACATGTGTTCAGGTGTCTCACATGGCGGTGCCGTCCACATCTCCCAGAGGAGCTCACCACCTTTTCCTGGAAGTCACTTAACATCATGACTGTGGGGATCTGCTGAGCTGGGCTGTGTGTTCTCTGGTACGGCAGTTTTGAAGCTTTGCAGCTGGTGAGGAAGATGTTCACAGCAGAGCCTGTACCTCTTCATCTTTCAGAGGTTCCCATGGTGAGCTTGGCAGTTTCCTGGTCAGATACTTCAGAAAAAATGTAGTCTTTTGATTCCACTCATTTTCAAAGGCTCAGTGTGCTTTATTAATTGTCTGACTCTCTGCAGATTGATAAAATGGCAGCAATTGGTTTCAGGGTCCAGGGTGAAATAGGCTTCCACATCCCGTCTTTGGATGAGTTGTTCCAACGTCAGGAAAGCCAGACAGTCGCCTTGAAGAATTAAGCTTTTAGGAGGGATGTAATGCATGCTGCAGCGTCTCACTGTAAATAATTCACAAAATGTCAGCTGGTGTCAAGAAATGGAAACCTTTTGAACACAGCTGAGATGATCAGTCATGTATTTGCTTCCAAAGCAAGGCTGGAATTATGCAGGAGCAATGCAAGGTACATTAAATATGCAGACCTTATAAACTGCTCATTCTCAGACATAAAATTAAAGAACACTGCCCTCCTTCTTCCTTTTGTGTTCAAGCAAATCCTCTGGCAGAACCTCCTGTATCACACACTGTTGGCAAAATCCTGGTGCTGTAAAAATCTGACAGTGCAGAAAAAAATAATAATCAAAGGCTATACAAACACATAAAAGTGACTGTTTAAACCTTCTGTTTGGTTTTCAGAGCAATTCTGCCAGACACTGGCTCTGACCTCTACCTTACACCCAAGTGAAGAATTCCTTATCTTTTTCTTAACCTGGGAGAAGAAATCAGCTCCCTGCTCTCCGGGCTCTGCTTTCTCTCTTGGGTGCCATGTAGCTGTGTGCTCCAGGTGACTTGAGGGGGCAGCAGCAAGAGTCAGGACAGCGCATTTTCCCACAGCCAGGGCTCAGTGGCCGAAATCCACGGGGAGTGATTCTTCAATCAGCATAAATGCAGAATTCATCTGTTTTGTAATAGAGCCACTTAGACTTTCAGGACCTTTTACCAACCGTATCCACAACGATTTCTAATTCTTAAGCTTTGTTTTCCCTGCACTTCACTGCCCCTGAAAACTGTCAGCCCTCCATATGGCTGGTACTGTAGGGGCTGGGCAGCTGATTTCATTCTGCTTATTGATACCCCCTAGCTGCCAAAGTAAAAATACATTTTAAAAATATATATTATTTTTTTGCTTTTAATGCCAGGGGACAGTCGCAACTCTGTGAAGCAAGGACCATAATGTAAGGCAATTTTGAAATAGTGGAGGAAGAAGGAACACTTTCAGTGAAGCCCCAGTGATCCCAATGTAGAAGTGGGTTTTGCCAGATCTTTATTATGTGTCTGCCACCTGCTCTGATAGTCTACGGCTGTGTGTTATTTATGCGTTAAATCTCTGGAAATTCTTCAGAAGGCTCTCCTATGACTGGAGCCGAGCACTTATTGCCCAGAAGGGCAAAACGTGAACCTGCTTGTGGGCCGAGCTGTCCCTGCTTCTGCAGCGTGCTCTACACCAGCTCCCGTGGGACTGGCCGGAGGCTGAGCCAGTGTTTGCCCCCGGTGCTCCAGTGCCTGCCTTCACCTGGGAATGGGGGCACTGCCATTGCCTTCCTCCCCTTGAAGGACAGGCATGTGGGGGCTCCGTGGCCAGGTACAGAAACTGTGAGAGCCTTTGCCCCATCCTGGCCCTTGCATTGTAAATGATTAATTGTAAATGAGCTGCTTGGGAAGAAAGAGGATAACTGACTTACTGGCCCACTGACATGGTGTTAGAAAATACTTGCCATATGGACCATGCACGGAGTGGTGCTTTGTCCTGAAAAAACGGGTCAATTCTGCTTGTCCAAAAAACAGAAAATATGTTTCATGAGAGGATACTCTATCTAGGCTGTGCCATTAGCACTCGGGAAGCTGTTGCAGCCTGGAGAGGCTGTGTTTCCCTTGTCCTGGTGGGCTGGAGATGGTGCAGGAAGGACCTACAATGTAGGGGGCTGGGACTTCAGCCTTGTCCAGGGACCCTGCAGCGAATGGAGAACAAGCGAGGCAGAAATAAAACTGCTGCTAATGTGACTTGAAAGGTGCTATTTCTCAGAAGGAGGTGTTTCCCAGTACTCCCTGCAAGACATCTAACACCCTTGTGCCAAGAGAGGGTGAGGATGGCGGCACTGGCAGCCTCAGGAGAAGTCAAGAGGCCAAAGAGGGTACCTAGTGCTCGGACCATCACTGCCTGCCCCAGCCAGGCAGCGGGACCCACGCCGTCCCCACGTGCCCTCACAGCTTTGTGAAGAAAGCCTTGCCTGGTGTGAGAGTACCTGCACTGCTTCTGCAGCAGCAGCTGCAGGGCTAATGGAATTATTCAACCAGAAGATGTTGCCCAACAATATGCAGCATTATTTACAGGGGTTTTGTAAGGCCCAATACCGCTCTGATCAATGGGTGTCAAGCAAAACTTCCTTCAGGGAAGAAAAAAACCAGAAGGATCTGCATGGAAGTGTATAAATAAGAATGGTGAACCTGTTGGTAATTTCAGTAGAGTTTCTGAGAAACTAAATGTTTACTGTATTAAATTCTTATTCCAATTAAATGTTTTGCAGAACTCTCAGAGCCAAAGCTGATTTTAGAAGAAATTCAAAGTGGTAAAGTCATGTATGGATTTAACAGTAAAGAAGGAGTAGGGAGACAGGTTTTTATTGTGCTTTTTGTTTCTAGTTATCAGAAAGGCACCACATCACTAAGAGCTTCAGTCTGTGTAAAATCAGTTGCGTTTCTCTATCTGTGTGATACATAATTGCCCATCTGGAAGAGAAATTACCTGCTCTGTAGGTGCTGTCAAGGTAACTGCACAAAAATTAGCCACACAATAGTTCTGGGGTTTTTTTTTGCAAATGAACTTTTGATTTCACTTGAAAATTTGGCTCGTTACATTTAAAATGGAACATATGGAATGATATTATTTTTTGATGTTTGGTTTAATAGAACAAAGTAATAGGCACAAGACAATACATTTTATGGACTCACACTGGGGAAGGTTTCCTCACTCTTTCAGAAATGTATCAGGAAATTTGCTTAAAGCCCTTAATTTGACACATTGCTATTTTCTTGCATTAACAGCATAACAATCTTCTGTTTGCAAAGATGTGTTAGAGCAAAGCAGTGTTTAGATCATATTCCATTTTTTTTTTTCAGTTTGGGAGACCAAACAGATTTTGTAATTCAACATTTGCTTCTAAAACTGTTTGCCCTAATTTCCTCTTACCTCAGGCTCTACTTCTTAGTCTTTTCATAAATTAGCAAGTGATCTGCAAACTCTAGGCATGGTGGGGCTGATATGAAATCCATTGCACATCACTTACCCTTCTCCAGTTTTTACGTGGGTATTTGCTAATAAACATTGATTGTGGAGTAGAGGAAAGGTGCATCACAGTGACTGCAGTAATGAACAAGCTGGCACCGAAAAGCACTGGTGTACTCTTCAGTGCTGTACTCTTCACTTCTGTACACCATCTCACACGTGGGCAGGTAGAGAAAAGGCCCTGGAGACCACCCTACCACCATATGAGTAGGCTTAGCGCTGGGCACTTAGCGACTTAATCTTTACAAAAGCCTGGGCTTTTAGGATTCCCACTTGTCTCAAAGGCTGAAAACAGACAAAAGAGGGAAATTTTTGCCATGCAGCTGGGACTATAGCAAGACGCTACAGCGCTGTGAAATCCCTCTCCTACTTTGCTCTCCTTCCCTTTTTTGCTTTCCTGACCCTTCTCTTTCCCACCTGCCCAAACTGGGCCCTCCCTCTTGCCGTTAGGCAGCACTATCTTATTTTCGCCCTGTTGCTGAGTCCATAATCACCCTTCCTTCGCAGTCCTGCTGCTTCTTGGCATATTTGCCCTCATCTGATGTATCTCGCTTTTTTTCTTGCTGTGGTTCTGCTGGGGGCTGTGCTGTCTTGTTTTATCACCTTGCTCTCTTTGTGCACAGCCTTCACCAAATTACAGTTGGACTGTGCCGTGGGATGCTTAGTTATTCCTTGAAAGCACTGTAATTTTATCTGAAGGAGTGGAGTCCTGGGGTGCATTAACTGACAGCAACGTGTGTCTTCAGGAGGATGAATATTTTCATGAATAAATGAGAATGATCGGTGCTTGTGGAGTGTGTATTCTTGTCTGTGGTTTTCTCTGATTGTTTTAGTTTTTCTATTTGTATTCTGTTCATTTATTTTAACCTAATTCTGTGCATTATGTTAATTGGCAAGAGCAGCAAAAATAGTAAATATTGACCTTCAAGCTAATTTTTTTCTCCCAGCTTTTCACAGTGTTTTGCCTGATTTACCACTCTTGCCCTCTCCCTCTCAATAACCTGTGCCCATCTGCCCTGCAACTTGATGGAGAAAGCAGGTTATGGGGTATCGAGCCAAATGGGGCACACTTGTGGCTGACGCTGACCACCAGCAACATGGGCTATGGGCAGGATCTGCCCCCATTCACTGGGTCATAGGATCATGCCACAGGAATCAGCCTGGCAGGGAGATGACCTGCAAAGAGTGATGATGGCGAGGCAGAGTATTGCCTGCTTCATAAAATCAGATAGCCAGTTTAGGAACTAAGCAGATAAACACTCACCCACAATCAGTTAAAGAACTTGACAGACCTGGGATGATGAAGATGGTTAGAAATAAAAGTCAGAAAGGGATCTTAGCTTTTTCCCTCCCATTTTACAGCGAGGCATAGGATAGAAAATCTACAAGCAAATGCATGGAGATAAAAAACCTTTTCTACCAGAGGTACACTAAAATTAGCCTTAGGACTAAAAATTCTTTGGCTGTTTTCTGTATATTGATGTATTGCCTTCAGTCCTGGGGTTTAATCCAAGAGCTAATGTTTTATCAATATTTAGCAACAGAAAAAGTCTAGAAGGAAGACTCTGCATTTGCTTACTGGGACCCAAATATCCTTCAAATGTAAGCATCTGACAGATGATGATCATTTATCAATTTCTTCACCTCCTTGATACGCTAATAGTAGGGACACCAATCTTCTATTACTTTTCCCAGCCAGTGTCACTGTTTTGAATCCATTTCAATGCAGATTGTAGCTGGCTGACCTTTGAATACTTGTTCTTTCAGTTAAATGCAGAATTTTGAGGTCACAGTCAGTTTTGACATGTGCCTGTGTTGCTTATGCATAGAACAAAACATGAAACAAGTATGAGAAAAATACATCTCTCTGCCTGAAGTCTTTTTGAAATGCATAGAATAAAAGGTCTGTAATGTGAGATTTCTAATGCCGCTCCTCATATAACTAATCTCAGAAACAGAGGAGTTTGGAAAGACTGTGATACCTAGGTTAATGAAAACCTAACGGGAAGACTGCGTTCATGAAATACACCCTCCGTCGAGTATAGATCATCTTTCACAGCAAAGCATGACTAGGGATAGTTAGAAATTTTCGCCATAGGATTTTAATTTCTGCTTAATAGATCTGCTATAAAATGTTTTTGTTTTGAATGATTTTTTTAAGGGAAGGTATTATTTTCAGGCAATAAAAGAAAATGGAAATGGACAGCACTTGAAGATGTGCCTTCCTTTACCATTTTTACCTCTGTTTAATGTATTTGTATTAGATTTTATTCATAAATTAAGAATCAGTTTTGGAATTCTAAGAAATTTAGAAAAGAGATGCCGACTCTGCATCTAACTTGTACGGGGACTGGACTGATTGCCAGTGATTGATTTAATTTCTTTGGTAATCTTAATGTGGACTCATTATTTATGTGCATATCTAATTTAGAAATGTGAATAATTCAATTTAGATGACTACTCACATATTTAAAGTTAGTCTTATGCCAAGGTATCATATTGAACTGAGGCTGTAAACCTAAAAATGTGACCTAGCATTTTTTCTCATTAAAAAAAATAATTTTCATTGGGGGGTATAAAATATTCAAAAGTACTTCTTTGTCTACACCATTTGACTTACTATAAAAGTTTGAAACAGGATTTCTGTTTTTATTTATGAAGACTTTCTCCAAGAATTTGTTCTCATCTCATTTTGTTAGAATGTAAAGATGCTAGAATGTACCAAGGAAATAAAGCTCTAGTATTTCTGGATTGGCAGAAACTAGGAAAGTGAGGTATTTAATTAAAAGAAAGGTTGATTTTTTGAGCAGTGGCAGACAGAATAAATGTTACATAAGCATGCAAACTGACCATCCAAAGTTCCTGAGGCATGCATTTACTACAGGATATCAAAGTGCCGTTTTATTCATGCAAATTTATTATTTTCCTTTGGGTAGTTTCTAAGGGGGCTGTAATGAAAGAGCCCAGGCATGGATCCATAGCGTGCTGTTCTATTCATTCCCTGGATTACATCCATAATAAATCAAATAATGGTGATGTCAGATTTTGTTAGATATGTTATTTTAAATCATGAGTATCAAATAACAAAACCTAGCAATTTAGTGATCTATTTCAGTAGTCCGTTCTGCAAATTGATACCTATATTTACATGCATGAGACTTAAAAATTCATGTTGTTCTGCTACATTCTTAGTTTACCCAGAAACATTATCCGCACTTGTAACACAGATATTTTTATACATAGGCACAAGGTAGACAATATTTTGATAATTCATTACTTTGACAATTTGATAACACTATATTGATTAATTACTCCAAACCAAGTGATCATGTGACTAAAACCTTGTAGTGTTTTTCTCATTATGCTATTTTTAACAAAATCTCTGTATTTTGAAATATTTCTTCACTATTTGCAGTTGTTGATGGCTGTCTTCAGGCTGATCTTGAAGTACTCTTTTAAGCTCTTAACAACTGAGGAAGTGTGTGGGATTGGATATAACCTGATGTGTCAAAGACCTGAAATTTCAAAGCTGAGGGAGTGACCACCTTCTTATAGCACTAGAATAACTGCAGAAGTACAAATTACAGATACGGGAGCATATTTATTACAAAATTTCTGTTCAGCAATAGCTTACTGTTTTCTTCGACATTTTATTCCCAAGATACTATAACTTGTATTAGTAGCCTGGTCATTAAATACAACTAAGTGCTGTCAGATGCTAAGAATTCTGCCCTATCTCAAATGCTGCCTGCAGTTCTTCCTTGCTCAGTTGATTTTGCTTTGTCTGCTTTCAAAAATTCAAACAGTTGCTTTTTGCTCTCTCCCTTTCTGCTCGTGTTTGCAGAAAATTATATGGTACATTAACTTATCTTGCCTCCCTGGCATTAACAAGTGAACTTTCAAATACCACTCCTTTATGTTTCTCAAATAAAATTTTAATAGCCCCAATTGCAGAGAGAAATAGAAATTGCCATGCAGTCCTGCCTCAGTCACCTTCTACAGCGCGTTTCAGCCACCCGCATGGTGCCCCTGGATGCATCGTTGAGAAATGATCAGTCTTTATGTGTGTTGGGTTTGCATGGCAAAATTTTGGTAGTGGAGGACTACAGGGGTGGCTTCTGTGAGAACCTGCTGGAAGGTCCCCCTATGTCTGATAGAGCCAATGCCAGCTGGCTCCAAGATGGACCCGTCACTGGCCAAGGCTGAGTCCATCAGCAATGGTGGCAGCGCCTCTGATATCCGAGAAGGGGAAAATGTTGCTGAACAACAGTAACTGCAGCTGGAGAAAGGAGTGAGAATATGTGAAAGAAACAACTCTGCAGTCACCAAGGTCAGTGAAGAAGGAGGGGGAGGACGTCCTCCAGGTGCCAGAGCAGGGATTCCCCTGCAGCCCATGGTAAAGACCGTGGTGAGGCAGGCTGTGCCTCTGCAGCCCATGGAGTTTAATGATGGAGTAGATATCAACCTGCAGCCTGTGGAGGACCCCACGCTGGAGCAGCTGGGTGTGTCCAAAGGAGGCTGTGACCCTGTGGAAAGCCCATGCTGGAGCATTCTGTTCCTGAAGGAATGCACTCCGTGGAAAGGACACATGGAAGGGACCCACACTGGAGCAGTTTGTAAAGAACTGCAGCCCATGGGAAGGACCCAAACTGGAGGGACATCTGTCTCCCACAGGAGGAACCCCATGATGGAACAGGGTAAGAGTGCGAGGAGGAAGGAGAAGCACAGACGTGTGATTGGCTGACCACAACTCCCGTTCCTCATCCCCCTGCACCACTCAGTGAGGAGAAGGAAGAGAAATCAGGAGTAAAGTTGAGCCCGGGAAGAAGGGAGGGGTGGGAGGAAGATGTTTTAGGATTTGGTTTTATTTCTCATTACTGTATTCGACTTTTGATTGGTAATAAATTAAATTAATTTCCCTGAGTCAAGTCTGTTTTGCCTGTGATGGTAATTGGTGAGTGATGTCCCTGTCCTTACCTCAACCCATGAGCTTTTTGTTGTATTTTCTCCCCCCTGTCCAACCAAGGAAGGGAGTGATAAAATGGCTTTTGTGGGCACCCGGCATCCAGCCAAGGCCAATCCACCACATTATGTTAGAGTGTCCTCTCTGCTGTCCAGGTGGAGGCTGTGGGGAGGTGCTGGGTTTTGGGGAGGGGATGTGCTCCGGCAGGCAGTCAAGCAGGCTTTGGGGAGTCTTTCAGGGCACTGGTGCTTCTGCCCTTTCTGTGTGGAGGACACCTACCGCTGGTGTTTTTATGGCCATAGTCCCAAACACCAACAGGGGGTTAGTGCTCCTTGATGAGATTTTACTTGCTAATTCTTTCAAATTTTGTGTCGAGCCTGGGCTGTCTTGCACAGTGACATTTATTGTCTGGGTAAGTAAATTTAAAAAAGGAATTGCTGATTACATTTACTACTGCATCGGCAGGAGGCTGTGAATTAAACAAATCTGAGTTGTGCAAAAACTAGTGAGTGTTTCTGATGAAATCCAGACCAAATATGAGATGTTTCACTTACATACAGTTGGAGGTGAATCAGAAGGCAATCTGGATCCAGACACGTCCATGAAGTTATCCAAAGTCCAGAGACAGAGATCTGCAACTGCAAAACTCATTGTTTCAGACTGGAGTAAAGAGAAACCAGGTTCAGAAAGCTCCAACATAAGGATATTTTGGAAGTTTTGAGATTCAGGTGAGAACTATATAACTGAAATTTGTTTCTGTTTCTGATAATGCTGCTTTATTTCACAGCAGTATTCAAATTACGTGTCCACTGTACATGGATGTCAGTGGTGAGCTTTCCTGCCATTATGTATGTCAGTGTTTGCTTTCAGATGGCAAACAAAAAACACAGACAGTCCAGTGGGGGGCTGCTCTCCTCTTTCTTGGTGTAATTCTTGACTTCATGTGGTTCCTTACAGTTAGCAGTAGAAAAAAGGGCAAAATGTGATGAATGGCTGATGAATAAAAGACTATACTGTTTCTTTTAAAGCAGAAAACTGCATTGCCTGCTTTTCCTTGTGAATAACAAGATAATCACATGGAGATAGATAATAACTGTCTTATTACTAGGACCTCATGTTGTGCCCTAGACGTTTTGATGGAAGAAGCCTCCCATCAGGATCAGCTGCAGCTCCTTTGTCTTCGCCTCCCCCCGCCGTCCCCTCTCCTGCTAAGCAGCCGACGACCCAGTTCACAGCGGGGCCAGGGCTGCTCCCCACCTGACATCTCCGCCGAGCATCTGGGTGCCTTCACCCATGGTCTGGCAGCTCTGCTGGCATGCAGCTGCTGGGAATAACTGGCTGAGGAAACTTTCCTGATTTTCACAAAGCAGATGAGGAACGATAAATTTGCCCAGTCCTGAGCCACCCCTTCCAGGCTGGGATGTGCCAGTGAACTGGGAGCACAATGGGTGATGGGAGCATGCTGGAAGTGCTCACATCCTTTCCCTTGTGTCTGTTGCACTTTGGGATAACATCGTCTTTGGAAGCAGTAGTAAATCTTATCAGAGCTTTGGTTTTGCCTTTGGGGTCTTTTATTTTGATATTTGCTACAACATGTTTGCTACCTGAGCCAACTACCAACCATTTTTTTGCAAGGCTTGTAATGATTGGAGCTCTGGAGCCCCCAACATAGGAAAGACATGAACCTGTTGGACCAGGTCTAGAGGAGGGCCACAAAGATGATCAGAGGGCTGAAACACCTCTCCTATGAGGAGAGGCTGAGAGCGTTGGGGTTGTTCAGCCTGGAGAAGAGAAGGCTCCAGGGAGACCTTATGGCTGCCTTCCAGTACCTAAAGGGGGCCTACAGGAAAGATGGAGAGACTTTTTACGAGGGCATGTAGTGATAGGATGAGGGGGAGTGGCTTCAAACTGGAAGAGGGTAGATTTAGATTAGATATTAGGAAGAAATTTTTCACTTTAAGAGTGGTGAGGTGCTGGAAGAGGTTGCCCTGAGAACTTGTGGAAGCTCCATCCCTGGAGGTGTTTAGGGCCAGGTTGGATGGGGCTTTGAGCAACCTGATCTAGTGGGAGGTGTCCCTGCCCATGGCAGGGGGATTGGAACTAAATGATCTTCAGGTTCCCTTCCAACTTAAAACTGTTCTATGATTCTATGGTTGAATGACGTTAGATCTTCAAAAATCTCTGGAAAGATATTCTTATTATTGTAGTAACTACTGTTTATGCCCCAGTGGACAATAATTCTGCATTTGCCAATTTATCAATCAGCTCTTTTTTAATCTGGTTATTTTAGGTTCTGTGACACAATATCAATATTTCACCCTACAACAACCTTGCTATTTGGTTTGTAAGTTTCTAATATAAATATGATATAAAAATAAAGTCAACTTTATCTACAGCATCACTGTGATGTTTTATTGTTGAGTTACTAATATGTACTTAAAGCCTACATGCAAGCAAAGATAAGGTTATCTGTGGAAATAATTGCAAAATAGGGAAAGGGAGGAAGAAGGACATAGTAGTACTTGCAGAAGAAATTGAGATAAAGGTGGTAAAATACTTCACTCATCTCTTGGGTCCACAGAAGCTGTGTAGTTGTTGTTGCACCACTAGTAGAATAGCCAGCCCTGGCAAGAATATTGCAATTGAAACCCCACTGTTACAAAAAATAAACTCAGTTTGTGTTTATCACAGTTTTGCATTCATGTGATGGTCTGTTTCTCTCCTATTAAATCTCCAGACTGAAGTACTTACTGTAAAGAGTCTCATCTAATGTCATCCATGTGCCAGGGCTTTCTTGTTTTATAACTTAAGCGGACAACTTCTTTTGTCACAGCGGAAATCAGTCCTTCATTAGTTTTGTATCTTTTGAGAGTTGTGCCAATCCTCTGTGTGAAAGAAATCTAAGTAGGGCAAATAAAAGACTACAGAGATTCATCAATGCAGTTGCTAAACTGACTAATATTTGAACAAATTGATCATTAATATTTGAACAAATAAGTGAAGAAATAGCAAGGAAAGTTGTTAGGAGGTGAAGGCATAAAGATACCAACGGTACCCATGTGTAAAAGCCAGCCTGCTGGAACTGTAAAAGGTTCTGAAAACTGCCTTTGACAGGGGTTACCATAGGAAACATTTTCTGGGAGGGGCTGAACTTCTGCCTACATCTCTTGTTTCTGTCTTGATGCAGATACTCTGGGGAGCAAATGAGTCAGCACTGGCTTAAACTCTGACAAATAGCTCATGAGTTTGTGTGCCTCAAGTTGTTTGGACAACCCCACATGTTGCAGAGGTCTGATGTTGCATAGGGCAGGTACATGGTGAGTCCAAAAGACAGATCTTTTTGATTAAGACACCTAAAACAGTGCCTCTTCCTAGGTGACCAAGGTGACCAAGGTAAGCATTCTCTATTCACTCAGAGGGGACAGATGTGGACTTCACCATCCCCAGGAGACAAGATCCACCCAACATCAATGCCACACAGGTTCACATAACTGAGAAAGTGGGATCCTGCCACCCTACCAGGCAGCATCACTCTTCTGCAACACAAAGTGTTCTAACTGTTGTGGGGTAAGATGAGTGATGGAAGGCAGATTTCGGAAGACCACAAATGGTATGACAGCCAGAAATAAAAAAGACACAGCCATTCTCCTGCTGAACTGCTGCATCTGTATTCACACTCTTATCCTGGGAGCTCTGTGTACCCATGTGATTATTTGCTGGGTGTTACAGCTATCATGTAGATCACATACATTCCTTCTGTGCTGCCATGTAAGATGCAGAGTGACAGGCCTTTGGCACTGGCATATGACCTGCTGCCCTGACAACTGCTGGGTCTGACAGTCCTGAGCCATGTCTGGTTGTGCCCAGACAGTGATCCTGCGGTGTGCACAGCAGAACTGCTACTTCTTCTGAGGAAGTCAATGCTGCATCATTGCCAAGCATGCATTTTTTTGCCCCATGCTGTATACATATATGTAAATATCTTGAGAGCACCATTTTGCAGATTACTACCTACAGCAGCTCTTAATCTGTCCAGGCACTGAGACAGAAAACTTCTCTGTTAATGTGCTGTGACACAGCATCTCAAGTTGGTGGGGGTTCTGGCTAGCACAGCATGTTGTTGGCTGCTGGTACACGTGACTGGTTGGCCTGTGTGTCAGAGTACATGGCTTTCAGTGCATGTAATATGATTGTGTGGTGTTGGTGCTTATAATGTATCCCCCATCGTGCCTCATGCACCTTACACCCCGTGCTAGGGATTGCTGTATTTACTCACATCCAACCTAGCCAGAGAATAGCCTTCTAGTTTTAATGGTCTGAAAAAGCACTTAAATTAAGATGCAGGAGCTCAGTTCCAAGTGGGACTGCAAAGAGCTTGCATGTTGTCAGGTGAGAGACTCACTCTCCTTTGCTTCAATGGTCTGTTTGCAAAGTGGTGCCTAATATGTTTCTATGCCCCAAGAGGATTATGAAGATGCACGTGAGGCACTTGGAAGCTATTGCCTTGGGAACCAGATAAAGAAAACTTCCAGCAGCCCACTTGACACCCAGATGTGATGAGTCTTGTTGCACAGGGACATAGGGGTGCATTAAGGGTGCAAGAGTTCCTGGTGGAATCATGCTGGAAGCCCCCTGCCCTGAAGTCTGTCTCCTGCCACAGCAGTGGAAGAGGTTTCTGGGGCGCAAATGTAAGCCCCAGCCCTCCCTGGGGCCTCTTTTCCTCCTACGACTCTACAACCATAGCTCTTGCATTAGATACGTTGGTGAATACATCTCTGAGCAGTCCTGTCCAGACCCATTTGTGAACTGTGGTCTATGCATTCATCTAAACTATTTCTGATCACGTTGATGCCATCAGCCCCAGAACCCCGTGGCAGCAAATTACAGAAGTTGCTACCTGCTGGGTGAAGAAGGACTGCATTTTATAAGGTTGAAGCTTACCTCCTACTGATTTAATTGCATGCCCCTTAATTGTCTGACTGCAGGGTTTAGTGACCAGTGGTTCCCCATTCAGCTTACCCCTTCACTGTTTTGGAAACACAGATCATATTCCACTCAGCCTTCTTCCTGAAGGGTCACAGCCTTCCCAGTGTCCCCTCATAGACAGCTGCATCATCCCCTTAATTGCTGTATTTGTCCTCTGTAATTCCTCCAACTGCTGAACCTCCTTCTTGAGACGCTGAAAAGAGAGCTGTGCAGACATGTCAAGAAGTGGGTGCACAAGAGCTTCATACAGCAAAACTGTATGAAACACTCTCTTGGTCTCAGCACACTTCCCTACAATGTGCTGTGGGTTTGTTGGCCATTTTAGCTCCCCCTGAACACTGAGCCAAAGATTTCAGAGGGCTGTTTATGGCAACTCCAAGACCTTTTGCCTAATTAGTAACTGCCAGTCCCACATTCAGTGTCATGTAGACACGGTTCAGTCTACTACCTTACATTTATCCACATGGATGCTCATCTGCCCACACATCAATTTGTCTAAAGTCATGTGGTAGTAAAATTGATATTAACTAGAAGAAAAAAAAATAATATGTAAAATGCAATTGCAGCAACCAAGGAAACCTTCTGCTGCTAAAAGTCCTCTATGCAGCCCCAACCCAATTTAATTATTTACCTAATATTAAAATAGAGAAATAGTAAATAGGCATGATTTATGTAAGATTTTATTAAGGAACTAACTACTAGACAATGTAGTTTTGTTGACAAGTAGGATATTCTTGTCAAGAGAGTGATGAGCTGTAGGCCTGGTCAGCATCGAGAAAACCACCTGGAACTGGCAAGATTAGAGGAGAAGTAGGTAAAAGGTAATTTCAGCAGGGGGAGATCATGACTACTGATTCATTGACCACCTACCCAAATAGGATAAGTAGGATATTCAACAAACCCTTAAATACTTCCAGGGATGGGGACTCCACCACTGCCCTGGGTAATGTGTTCCAATGCCTGATGGCCGTCTCAGTAAATAAATTCTATCTGATATCCAATCTAAACTTCTCTTGGTGCAACTTGAAGCCATTCTTCTTGTTCTATCATCTGTTACTTGACAGAAAAGGTCGACTCCCACCTCTCTACAACCTCCTTTCAGATAGTTGTAGAGAGTGATAAGGTCTCCCCTGAGCCTCCTTTTCTCCAGGCTAAACAACCCCAGTTCCCTCAGCTGCTCCTCATAAGACGTGCTCCAGACTCCTCACCAGCTTTCTTGCCCTTGGCACATGCTCCAGCACCTCAATGTCCTTCTTGTGGTGAGGGGCCCAAAACTGAACACAGTACTCAAGATGTGGCCTCACCAGTGCTCAGTACAGGGGCCGAGTACACCACTGACTCTTCTCGATCTGAGGTGTGACATTTGGCCCTGCTCTTTGCTTCTTATCCTTTAACTGGCTTTTAATCTGTAGAAGGGCATTTCCTCCTGTCCCTGGCAACACAGTCTTTAATAACCTCTGCTGTGAAATCATAGAATCATAGAATGCTTTAAGTTGGAAAGGACCTTGAAGGTCATCAAGTTCCAACCCCCCTGCCATAGACAGGGACACCTCCCACTAGACCAGGTTGCCCAAGGCCACGTCCAGCCTGGCCTTCAACACCTCCAGGGATGGGGCCTCGACAACCTCTCTGGGCAACCTGTTCCTGTGCCTTATCACCCTTAAAGTGAAAAATGTCATCCTAATATTCAATCTGAACCTGCCCTCTTCCAGTTTAAAGCCATTCCCCCTCGTCCTGTCACTACATGCCCTAGTAAAAAGTCCTTCTCCAGCTCTCCTGTAGGCACCCTTTAGGTACTGGAAGGCCACAATAAGATCTCCCTGGAGCCTTCTCTTCTCCAGGCTGAATAGCCCCAACTCTTTCAGCCTCTCCTCATAGGAGAGGTGCTCCAGCCTTCGGATCATCGTCGTGGCTCTCCTCTGGACACACTCCAGCAGGTCCATGTCCTTCTTATGCTGGGAACTCCAGAGCTGGATGCAGTACTCCAGGTGGGGTCTGACGAGAGTGGAGTAGAGGGGCAGAATCACCTCCTTTGACCTGCTGGCCACACTTCTTCTGATGCAGCCCAGGTTATTGTTGGCCTTCTGGGCTGTGATTGCACACTGCTGGCTCATGTTGAGCTTCTCGTCAATCAGCACACCCAGGTCCTTCTCCTCAGGGCTGCTCTCCAGGCATTCCCCGCCAAGCCTGTAGTTGTGCTATTCCCAGCCAAACCAGCCTCTGGCAACCTGAGCGACGTTGAGCTGCCAATAAATCCTCTCCGTCCCTTCTGCAGGTGGTCCCAGGCATCTTCTAGGAGGCACAGCAGCTATCTGGTCTTCTTGGTGCTGCTCAGAAGGAGTTTCTGCAAAGGCAAAAATGGGGCTCTCCTGAAGATATCTGGGCAAGCAGAAAGTGCAGGATGGGTTTTCCTATGGGCATGCCAGTTGAGTTGTCTCACATCTCACGTAGAGGAACTGAGATGGTTGGTGAGTGCTCCATGGTCAAGACTCAGTGAGGAAAACCTAATCAACGCTTTCATTTTCAGGCCTTCATTTTGTCTGCCTTTCTACTTCAGTACTGTGGGCACACCAGTTTCATTTTTCTTTTTTTTTTTTTTCAGCAGCTTATGCTAACAAGCATATAGTGGAAGGGCTTTGCAACACTTTTTAAGCTGCTCATTTAGTGTTTTAGCCAGCGCAAGAAACACAGTTTCTTTAAAGCATCCTTTGGGCATAAGTCAAAGATGTCTAAAGTGACTGGGATGCTTTCCCTAGAATTTTTTTTCTTTCTGCCTGGTGACCTCTTGTTCACTCCTGAAAACACATGTCCTCTCCTAATCGAACAATTTTTCTTACAGTCACTAGTCTCCCCAGTCAGGTAATTCTGTTTGTCAGGTGATCTGGTCCTTCTTTCCTGCCTCTGAGGATTTGGAGTGGGGAAACTGCTTTGTGCATCACTACCCCAACAACCTGGATGTCCTCCAAGCTCAGTATGCTGTAGGTGGAGCAGGTCTGAAATTTGAAAAGGGTGGCATCTGTGCTCCCAGTGCTCATCTAGGAAGTAGGCCAAGAATCACCAGGTCACCTCTCTTCTTCCCTCTTTTAGTCTGAGCAAATGAAAGGAAACATGATAGCAGATTTGTCAAGCAATGGTGTGTGAATCTTGCAAGCTTTGCAGATACTTATTCTTCTCACCCCAATTAATTCAGCTGAGGAAGAACACCTGAACTCGAAAGTGAGGCTTGCCCAATGTGTTGGCATCAGTCCAGCTGCCGTGGACTTCTGCTGACTCCACAGTCCTGGTGACACCAGGGGTTTATCACTGCAGTCCAAGAGGGGTTTCCTTGTGTTATCGCATTGTTTTGTGTTTGCCACATTTAAAACATGTATTTATTCTTATTAGCAACACCTGCTTTTATTCTGCTTTGCAAAGAACTCATAGCTGTGGCTGTGGCTTTCCAACTTGTCTTTGCTCCTATGGGGTTCTGTTGCTTGTGGTGACATCATCAAATGAGATCAGCATGTCCGTAACGTGGAACCTGTAGTTACAGGGTTGCTTCAGATTGCCCACAGACTAGTGCTGCCAGTGCTTACTTGCGATCACCTTGCAATTGGCAATGGAAAGCTGCATTTAAAATACAGTAAGTGAGCGTATATTTCTCTAGTATCAAACTCATTAGAAATCTGGAGAGAAAGCCTTGCTACCCATGTTTCAAAATTAAGGATACTCATTTGCAAATGTGATATTTTCTGTTATGGCAAGAGGTTAAATGTTGTCTACTGATTCATAGAAATTCTTTGTGACAACGTCTAAAGATATTTCCAAGAGGTTTAGGCTTTTACTAGTGGGCTGGTGATTTGGAGTCACCATAGAGCCAGTCCCAGCCGGACCCACACATGTGCAAAAGGTTTTTGTGGTGATGGAGGGTACAAGTGTGTTTCTGAGAGTTGTTTTCCCCACTCGCATTGATTGTGTGAAGTGCCCCATTTTGTATTAAGAGCAGTAGGATGTCGGGCACAAGCAGCCATAGCTGCAGCAAGAGGGGAGGTCTGTCAACTGCAAGAGCGGTGGTGATGGACTAAAACCTCTCTCAAACATACTGTCGCAATAAGCTCTGCTCCCTCCAAAGAGAGGTGAACAAGGAAGCAGAAAAGATTGGAGAGTTTGCTATGCATCTCCAAAGCACGCCTTAAACCTTTTATTTTCCCAGTTTTCAGGTCTGACCAGATCTTGATTATTTTTTTTTCTTTTTGGTCTGTGTAGGAACAGTCTATAAGCATTTAACAGGTAGTTTTGCTAGTAGTGTTTGGGCTCTGACTGTTCTTAGGGCTGAGAATGTTTATACCCCCCAACCCTTATGGGTTTAAAGGAAATCTCTCTCTGCCACACTAAGTACCATAGTATGAGAGCTGATGTTTCAAAGTGGTTTCCTTTATTCTAGATTGAATTCTTCATGTGTAAATTCCTTAGTCATGAAAGATTTGCTCATGATCCCTTGCATCGCAGAGTGCAGCAGACCAGTGTGTACTAATCAGGCTGGTACTTGACTCATGCGCACAGATGGTCAGTGGACCCTGCAAACTCTGCTGCTTCTTATAGAAGCGTGACTGCAGCAGCAGCACCCGGATCACATATTAATAGAAAGCAGCATGTAGAAATCTGACCCCATGAAGGCTACAGTTATTTTGGTTGGATTAAGAAATGCATGTAGGCATAATTGCAGAGCAAACTCTAGCTGTTTCAAAAGATACTGAAATGCAATGGTTTCATGAAAGGCCTGATACAAAGCAGATGAATGAGGCAGTCATAGTAGATGAGGAATGAATGAAACCACAGACAGCAGCAGTGGGGCTTTTGCTAAGAGATACAGCAGTATCTTTTAAAGTGTCTTTGCTGGGCTACAAGCAGAGCAATAACCCTAAAATTGTACAGACATAAAATTTGCACAGAAACTTTCAGCAAGCTATTCAATAAGTGTACCATGTTGCAAAGAGGTTGTTCATTTATGTTCAGACCTCACACCACCCTGAAGGTCACTAGGTGCCCCACAGGAGATGCCCCTGCACGTCTGTGTCTCACTGGCAGGCAAATGTCAAAGGGCAGGGAAGAGTGTCGGCTGCCAGGGTTGCTCCTGGGGGCTGCCAGCATCTGGTACTACTTGGATAAAGTATGTGGGAGCTCTTGGTTGTGGCCACATCTGCACTAACACACCGTGATGCCAGGGCTGGGCAGCACATGGAGAGGGTGAATGTGCTTTTGTCTTCATCACCTCTGAACTTCAGCAAGTTTTAAACTTTCCCCGCCAGGTCAGAAGCAAGTCCCATATTGTAACACCTCCACCTGGGGTGATGTGGGAACGAACCAAGTTGGGATGTCTGATTTCTGCCTATGTGGAGGGCACTGATACCATGCCTGGGCTATAGCCACAGATCTTTCAGCTGTATTTGCTACTAGTTGCCCATTCTTTCCCTTCAGATATTTAAGCAATAAAATGTAATTCAAGTTTGAATCCATAGATGACAGGTGAGATAAGGAAAATGAAAGCTGTCCATCATCAGCTTAAAAAATCAGATCTGAGCCAGGACTACAAATATTCAAATAATAGAAAAAGATGTCCCCAAAGTCTTTTGGCAGATAAGGATGGCAATTTGGCTTGACTGCTTTGTCTATGATTACAATAAGCGCAGTACGCTGTGGTGCTGTATTCATGAGCATGTTTGCAGAACTGAGAAGTTTTACAAGGCCAAGCACAAGTGACATCCATTTGAAAATTCATACCCAAATGTTCCCTATTTCCAGTTCCAGACTCATGATTAGTTAATAACCTATTCTAAAGTTTGCTGTTCAGGCAGGGGAAGGCAGCCAGACCCTGTGACTACCGTGATCAATCACATACTGGGAAACGAATAGCTTGACATAGACTGATCTTGCACCCCTAAAGTGGAGCTCAATTTGCCCAGAGCCCTGATGTTCTGAGTCGAAGACATAGAGCATGACAGTCACCCTCCCTTCACGCCAAATACCGACACCATGCAGGCTGCAGGGAGGGGAAATGCCTCCTGAAATTAAATGGAAAGGAAGCTAGGGCAACAGTTGATGGAGATTTGCTGTTAAACAAGAGGTGGGCACCTGCTGTTCTCTCCGACTAATGACTGTGCTGAAGGAAAACGTATCCTGAGTTGCCGGAGGCTGAACTTAACAACTCCCCAGGAAAGTCTCAGACAGAAAGAAGGTTTGTGATATGGCTCGCAGTACAGAAACAGATCTTAAAAGCAAAACATTGCCCTACCTTTAATGAGAGGATTTGCAGTTGCAGTTTTGGCAGTATTGTTATAGCATGCAGCTGCTTTGACCTAATTTTATATATATGTTTGTATATGTATAAAATATGTTATATATAATTTCTTGCAGATTTGGCCCAGCCTTTAAACAAGGAGGAATATGAAAGGAGATTTCCTTTTCTTCCTTTCTCTCAGGCAAGGGCTGCCTCAGGGCTGTGAACTGCTTGCATAGATGCTGCTGGGAGCATGGTTGGAAAGGAGCAGGCAGCACGAACGTCGGTGTGGGTATGGACCCAGTCTCTGCACAGGCCTGCAGAGTTATCTCACCTTCAGGGTTACCGCTGCAGGGATGGTTTGTACTGTGAGCGGGGGTAACTACAGGTTCTCAGGTATTGCTTCCTGAGAGAGGTGCAAAGATTGTGTCAAGACCAGAACTCTCTTTGCTCTACTAACAGTTTTGCTTCATCTATAAAGATACCGAAAAGAATTCCTTCTACACTATGTAGCCCAGTAAATTTCCACTCAAAAGAATTATAGTGCACATGCTGGATGCTATCAAATGTGCCCATCTAAGTTACAGAGGGTTGCCTTCTTTTCAGTCTCTTTTCTCTTTTAATCCTCCCTCATTCTTATCGCAGTGAAGACACCTGATGGTGAGTCAGGCTGCTTTACTGCTTTATGATGGAGATCCCTCTGATGCACCCATTGCTTGAAACTTTGACCTGTACTGTAGAGCTGTAACTTTTTCCCCTCTGTTTTTGTTTTCTTTTTGTTTGTTTGTTTTCTTTCTTTTTTTTTTTTTTTTTTACAAAAAACCTCAGACAACAACAAGCAAACAAACAAACACTGGTGCTTCTGAGAGTGAAGCCAGTCCTTCAGTCCCATGTTTGGTCTCAGGCCCCATCCCAGACTCGGCCAAGCAGCAGGGCAATACAAATGTAGGAAGTGAACCTCTGGCCTTCAGAGAAGCAGGATTTGATGGCGGTCAGGAGCCAAATATTCCTGCAGGACTGCAGAACCTTAGCGACTTTCACTGGTGTGTAGGGGACAGAGCATGGGAGAGAGACCTTTAGGCTGCTTTCTTCTTTAGAAACAGTGTTTACAATCACTTGAATCTTCAAGTGAAAAAGAATATATGTTGTTGTCGTGGTTTACACCAAATCGGCTACTGGGGACTGGGGAAAAAGAGACTTATGAGTTTAGAAGGAACTAAACTGCTTTAATCAAATATTAATAATAAAATAAAAAGAAATAATGAAATATATACAAAACCGTATCAAGCTCCCGAGATGACAATCACATCACCGGCTGGCACTGGGCAGTCCCAGGCTGGACTCAGTGATGGACGAAAACTGGATTCCGGATCTGGATTCAGGATTGGGATCACAGGCAGACAAACACAGTCCTTCTCAGATGTCGGCCGCTGAAGGAAGAGATCTGACCCTTTGATCTCTCAGCTTTCATACTGAGCATGAGGCAGATGGGATGGAATACCCTGTTGGTCAGTTTTTGGGTCACCTGTCCTGTCTGCTCCTCCCTGCAGTTGGGACCCCACTGTGCTTTTCCGCTTCCGACCCTCCAACGGGGCAAATAACAAAGTTGGTTGGCCTTGGCTGTTATAGCAATAAGTATAAGCAGGAGCCTCTCTGCATACCATTCCTTAGCATCAACTATAAACATTGGTCTTATCACTCTGAGAGAGTGAACATTGGCTGCACAATATGCAGTTAATTTCAGTAGTTAGAGAGACCGAAGTGAAGTTACTGAACAAAATTGGTTCTGTTTTACCTCAAACCAGGACAGTTGTTTTGGTTTTGTTTTTGTTTTTGTTTTTCTGAAATATATTCTCCTTTGTAAAGCAATATTAATTGTGGTAAAAAAAAGGTAAAACATATAAGATGTCTGAAATATGAATGGAAAAGATGTTCAGTGATGGAAACGGAAAATGTTTTAGTTGACCTAGATCAAAATTGTTTCTGGAGTTGCAGTTTGACGAAACTTGTCAGGTTTTAATTTTTGTCTTCGGAAACTCTACAGCATTGCTAGAGGTTTAAGAGACTGGAGGGATTCTCTGTCTGGCTGTCTTAGCCTCCCATCCACCTAAGAGCAGAGGTGGCTCTGGAACCATGTGGTGTGATATGTCCAGAGCATCCTCCTCCAGCGAACAGGATGGAGAAGCAATGCAGCTTGCCCTGCAAGCGTTCCCCTTGTTTCTGTGGTGATCTGTTCAGTAACAATGGTAGTGTGTAGCCAGGGAAGGGAAAGTGTGTTGCCCTTACCTGTTTCCACAGCACCTCAGAGCAGAATCTAAATAATATGAAGCCTCCTTGCATTCTGATACATATGAAACTATATTTGATAGGAAGGAAGCCAGTAACTGCCTTTTAAAAGACATAAGAGAAACTGATTGAAATTCTACTTTTTTCTTTCTGGTTTACCACAGGTGGCAAGATTTTTGTGCTACGTGGGAATGATGCAAACCACAGCTGCTCCTTTCTTTGGTAGATCAACTTCACGTGGGAAGTGGATTTTGACTGTGCCTAGTTCGACACCGGCGAAACAACAGGCTGTTTGTTTAACCAGACTAAAACCATGTCTGTTTCCCTGCCCAAAAATGTCTTTCATAACTTATCTTGTGGCTGAGGTCAGCCTCAGATAACTGAGTCCTTGTCTGTGCCTTGCTGCGGCGTGAATGAGCAGGCAGAGAGGAAGGTTTGCCTTTATTCCCTCGGTTCACACCAGGCTCCCTGTGGCCCGTGCAAAGCAAAATGTGTGTTATGTGTCCCCAGGCCTCATGGTGAAATTCTGCTCTACTCCTATTTGCCTAAGGCCCCCCTTCGTTTCAAGCATCACTCGCACTGACTTCAACAAAAAACAAACAAAGGAAGCCTCCAGCTCTTGCTTTGTAACAGTGCTGCAGTACCACGGGGATATTATAAGCACAGTAACAAATGAGGCACCAGCAAATTACATGGGCTGCTTTAGCTGACAATTTTCAAGAAGTCTCACCTTTGAATTTTTACATGCTTTTTTTTACTCAATAGCAAATAACTTCTGGATACATGTTGCTGAGAAGTAGAAACGTGATTTCCTTTTGAGTCACAGATATCTCAGCAGGTTACATACGTGGATAGAGCGCTCCTGAAAAATTTCCTCCACTCAGCTATGCAGGTAATGGAAATTGTACAACTCTGCAGCCACTATAACCTGAATGGAGATTATCTTTTTTCATGTTGCAATAGCAATAGCAGTATATAATAAATCAATGTATGGAACCTGGCTCCTGTTTAAAGAAATCATATTGTAGGTCACTGTAGCATACTTTTCCTAACCACATGAAGTTTGCAAACTTAGAGCAGGGCTGTAAGTAACTTCAAGCAGTGCTGTAAGTCTTTGGAAGCTTGAAATAGCTTGAAAGACTACTGAAATTTTGGATCTCCATACATTTCTTACCCTTAGTATCATATCCAGTCATCTGGTTTAATGGCAAGTTACGTGTTTTCCATGTCTTTGAGAGAGTCACCAAAGGCATTGTCTGGTATGCTTTAGTTGACAGTACATTTTTATTGGAATCTGGAGGCAACTGTGGAGAAAAGACATTTTGGAGCTGGATCAATACACAGGAGGAGTCTCTTCCCGTAATAAGGACTGAGACTTCTAAGCAAGTGTGTCTTGGCATGTGGCATAAATGGTGGTGGCTGGAGAAGTCTTTGCTTCAATTATTTGCCCTTTCTAGTTGCTGCTGGATATAAAATAATTGCAACAGAGATGCTCCGACATACCTTAAACTCATCTCCTCACTCTCTTCTGCACGTAGCTAAAAGGCACTTGCAATTTGCTCACTATGAAGGAAATATGGCTGCAGTGTACCACCACCACCAACTGGCATGGCTCCCTTGGCTCTCACAGAGGTACTTGGAGGATGCAGTCCTTGCGACCTGGACAGGCTGATTTTTCAGCTGAATGTGATTGAACTGCAACTTGAATTAGTGATTTCATGTTCTGAAACACAGGTACAGTGTTGTGCTGTGTTCGGTGCTTGATATCACAAAGAGTATGACAGTTCCTATTAATAGTATAAATGTGAAACTGCTGCTAACTAGCACAATGTGTTCATGCCATATGTTTGCCGTACCATATGAATTAGTTTGGTCCAGTTTCTGATATCCTAATTTTTTTTATGATATATGCTCACTCAGACAAGGGTGGAAATTCTTCTGAGGAGATGGGGTTTGTCAAAAAGGGAGCAAGGCTACTCCTGGGGTTTAAAGGGAGTTCTGGAGCTCAAGTCACTCCCTTTCATTTCAGAAAAAAGCAAATGTTGACTTTTATGAAGCCATTTCTACTTGCTTTTTCAACCAACATTTATTTTGCGCAGCAACTGTTGAACAAACAACTTTTAATTCTGTACAAGATGAAAATTGCTCTGAGACTATTTGAAGACCTCTGCTCCAGAATTTGCAACAGCAACAACAACAAAAAAAAGACTACTGAAAATGATATGAAGGCCTCAGGGTTTGGCTCCTCATTTCTTAATGCACTGGAAATGATCAGCAGTGAATCTTTTGATGGATGAAAGGGAATGTTTCAAACCCCACTCATTACTATTCACAGATCGTTTGGAAAAATAAGTACCTAATGGCTTGCTGTCCAGAAGGGCACATGCCCTTATTTCTCTTGTAAATTTGCCCAGGGAGCATTTCACAGGACACCAGACTAAATTATATTGCTCCTGACAGTGATGTCAGAATAAGCAAATGCTGAGGTCATCTACAAGAAACGCTGCCGGCATGGTACAGCACTCTTTATCTTGTAGACCAATGCTTTCCCTGTCTTAAGAAAAACTAAAGACAGCAGAATAACTGCCTTTCAGCTGTACGGTCTGATTTCACAAGCCTTTGCCTCCGGCTGCAAACAAGCAGGGCTCCCCGGACACCTGCCTGGGTCCGAGGCTGCCTCCTCCAGGCACTGCTGAAGGAGCCAGCAGCCTGTGGGGACAAATGGCAGGGACAGGGGCAGCCCTGGCCCCTGGAAAGGCTGTCTGCAGCCCTGCTGCCAGTGCTGCTTCTCCCAGGCTTTCCTCCTGATCGCTGTTGATGTCTTATGTCTCCAGGAATTGGTCCCACAGTGACCTGCTTTGTTATTTTCTGCATTTCCCATGTATTCCCATTCCCCTGAATTTCAAAGAAATACCTGCGCTGTAAGTGGTCACGGATAAATGTGAAGTTTGCCATCCAGGCCAGGCCTCAGTGACTTTAAAATCTCTTCTCCACAGCACCATACTCCATAAGGTATAGCTGGTAGCAAACTGCTTACGAACCCGGCACATCCATAGACAGCTGAGAAGCCTGGTATTGCAATATGCAGATGTCAGTAAAGAAAGAGCTAGGTGAGGCTGAGCATCTGGGTGGAGGTGCATGGTCACGGGGAAAGAACTGGCTGCAAACTGACTGGTTCCCATCAAGCGATGGACGCGTTAAAGTGCAGGGTGCCTCGGCAGAGAGGGGCGTGATTTCTCTGAAGCAAGACTGGAGAAGAGCCGTGGTGGAGCAGGATTTTAATCCCATCTTCCCCCACCTCTCCCTGGTTTCATTCACTGCCAGTTTCACTTCTGACTCAAGCACTGCTGTGTGGTACTCCGTGTTGGCACGGAGCCGCTCACATGAGGATGAAACATCAAATGATTGCCCTGCTGCCTGCCTGCCCAACTGTATTTCACTGCTTCTTTCACCCACTGGTTGGGGTGGGGGTCGGTGGAAGTGCAGCCCACTTCGCTGGTGAGTACATGGTGAAGGACAGCCGTACAGCAAGGGCATCTTCTCTGTACAGCTGGCCTACTGGAGAAGGATGGGGGTGTATGCTGAATTTGAGTGGTTTTTTTTCATTATGCCAGAAAGGAGAGGAATTTTCATCATAACTGCAAAGCTCTACTCTACTGATGAAGGGAGAGAGAAGGATGCATTGTCCTTGTGGAAAGTGAATGGTAAACACCATTGGCAGCCACTAACTGCAGTGAAAACTCTCGGCATCTCCGATTGACCTGCATGTCTCAGATTGCCTGCCCCAAAACCTGCAGCATGGAAATTTCAACTGCTGACTCCAGTGAACCCAGTTATACTGCTTCCAGTATTTTTTCAGAGTTATTTTTTATACTGGAGACATCTTGTCCACCTCCTGTAGTTCTTTGCTTTCCAGCCTCTCCAGCATTTCCTTGCTGCTTCCATAGTACCAGAGCTAAATTAATCCATATTTCACCTAATGTAAAACTTGTCCCTGAGCACCCCTGTGTCTTTCCGTGCTTCTGCTGTGCAATCCTGAGTCACAGCAGCATGCTGCTATTTTGCTGTAGAGGAAAGTTAAAGCTTTGCCCTCCCTGGTGAATCTAGCACTGCCTGCTGTGAGTTAGAGATCTACCTAGGGATGCTGTGAAAGCGGAACTCTTCACATATTGCATTTAGAAATAATAAAAAAAGGTCTTTAGGGAAAATAATTGCTAAAATTCATAGAAGAAACAAGAGTGGGTACATTTCTAGGTGTGTGTGTGTGGTGCTATCAGAGGTGTGAGAGCAACACAGGTTTAGGGACCAAAGCCTGCTCTGGCCTGGTGAGATTAGGCATTTGTAGCAGCAAAGGAGGAGAAGCACTTAGTGCAGGACACACAGTCCACAGGATTCTGCAGCTGAGAAAGGATTTTTCTACCTGCACTAAAAGCACAGTGCTATGACCACTCTGGTAGAAACACACAAACTAAGCCATTTGTGCGTGTCTACATGGGAGCACTCACTATGCAGTGCTGAGACTCCAGCTTTTCTGGAGCTGTAAACCGCTCTGTCACTGGTGTCCTCTGTCAGAAGCCACTCACTGCCTCCACCCTCAGTTGAACTAACTGGCATAGGCCTGGTAATACTCTGCTTTATATGTTTTTTTTTTTTTGTCTGCCTTTGACAAGACAATGGCACTACAATATTGAATATACTCTCTAAATTTAGTACAAGAACCTGGAGTACTAGTGCATTACAGCTCTTTGAACTGAGGCAACTCATGTAATAGAGGGTTCATGCCGAAGTGAAGCTGCTGTTGAAATAGAAGAATTGAGTGTCATAAATATCCCCAAATGCTGGAGAAGTCAAAACCACTGCCTTCTGTTCTCCATGTTAGAGCTAAATGCAGAAATTCACAGAGAAAACATCTTGTCCGTGCATACCTAATGTGCTGTTGAACTGTTTTGTACCCTGTTTTGAATTCAAGAATGTAGAAGCGTGAGATCAGAGAGACATAAATGCTATTTTTTTTTTTCTGTTGATAAGATACACCCTGTGGCTCCTTGTTCCTTACAGCATGGTGGGTCACTTGTGATCTCCAGCCAAGGTCAGGCTCTGTGTTTGCTACCTGCTCTACAAACACATAGTAAGTAACAACATCTGATAAATTTACAGTGTTAATAAGCAAGGTCAGTAAAGGATCTAGAAAGACCGCGTTGTTTTACAGCCAGCTATCTGAGGCAGGGAGGAATTAAGTTACTTGCCCAAGGTCACATCAGAAGTCAGTTGGAAGATGAGGCAGCTTTCAGAAGTCCACATCCAGATCCTCTGGCGAGCACCCAAAGAGATCAACTGGCCTGTTTTGCCACACCTGAAGTCCCAACTGTATTTTGTGATCGTACATGTGGAAACTGTTCATCAAACTCATCATTTTGTAAGTACTATGAACAGTATGGGGTTGGTTGTTTGTGGGTTGCTTTTTTCTTTTTTTGCATTTGCATTCTGAACTGTGGTGTTTACAAGCAAAACTCTAATTTTGCTTTCAAAGCCCAGAAGCTATTAGCAATATGAAGTCAGATTTTATTTCTGTAGGTAACTGTGATGAGTTTGGAGTTATTGCTGAATCTCAAGATCTCCTTACAGTCTTGGTGGTCGCTGTTACCAGCCCCCAACCAGGGCCTTACAGGTCAGCAGAGGACTGCCCTATAGGGTTGCTGGGCCTCCTAATCCTGTGAGATGTGCAAGGCACTTCTCAAGCCGTCCACCCCTTGCTGACACATTTGCCACCTTCTAAGTGTGAAGCAGAATCACAGAATCACAGAATGGTCAGGGTTGGAAGGGATCTTCGGAGATCATCTAGTCCAACCCCCCTGCCAGAGCAGGGTCACCTACAGCAGGTTGCACAGGACCGCGTCCAGGAGGGTTTTGAATGTCTCCAGAGTGGGAGACTCCACAACTTCTCTGGGCAGCCTGTTCCAGTGCTTTGTCACCCTCAAAGTAAAGAAGTTCCTCCTCATGTTTAGATGGAACTTCCTATGTTCAAGTTTGTGCCCGTTACTTCTTGTCCTATCACTGGACACCACTGAAAAAAGACTGGTCCCATCTACCTGGCACCCTCCCATTAAGTATTTATAAGTATTGAGAAGATCTCCCCTCAGTCTACTTTTCTCTAGACTAAAACAACCCAAGTCCCTCAGCCTTTCCTTGTAAGAAAGATGCTCCAATCCCTGAATCATCTTTGTAGCCCTTTGCTGAACCCTCTCCAGCAGTTCCCTGTCCTTCTTGAACTGGGGAGCCCAGAACTGGACACAGTACTCCAGATGTGGCCTCACCACAGCAGAGTAGAGGGGGAGGATAACCTCCCTCGACCTGCTGGCTGTGGCCACACTCTTGATGCACCCCAGGATGCCATTTGCCTTCTTGGCCACCAGTGCACATTGCTGGCTCATGGTCATCCTGTTGTCCACCAGACTCCCAGGTCCCTTTCCACAGAGCTGCTCTCCAGGAGGTCAGCCCCCAACCTGTACTGATACATGGGGTTATTCCTCCCCAGATGCTGTACCCTACACTTGCCCTTGTTGAATTTCATTAGATTCCTCTCTGCCCAACTCTCCAGCCTGTCCAGGTCACACTGAATGGCAGCACAGCCTTCCAGTGGGTCAGCCACCCCTCCCAGTTTTGTGTCATCAGGAAACTTGCTGATGGCACACTCTATTCCTTCATCCAGGTCATTGATGAATACATTGAACAGGACAGGACCCAGTACTGACCCCTGGGGAGCACCACTTGTTACTGACCTCCAACTAGACTGCACCACTGACCACAACCCTCTGAGCTCTATCTACCAGCCACTGTTCAATCTAACTAAGTCATCTAACCCACTCTTTTTAAGCTTGCCTGTGAGGATGATGTGGGAGATGGTGTCAAAAGCCTTGCTGAAAGTCAAGGGGGACAACATCCACTGCCTTCCCCTCATCCACCCATTCAATCACACAATCATAGAAGGCTATCAGATTAGTCAGACATGACTTCCCCTTGGTGAATCCATGTTGACTACTACTGATAACCTTCTTTGCATTCTGTGTTCTGTTTCCTGGGGACAAATGAAGGACAGAAGAAACTCAGTATGCTGCTTTTTGTCAAAAAGGGTCAAAACTTATGCTGGCATATCACAGAAATAGGTATGAAAACAGAACACTTCATTAGGACTGCATTTACCAAGAAAGGCCTTCCCCTTTAGGTTTGCTTAGTGACCACATCTATTGCTTTGCTTACACCTCTTATTTCTTCCCAGCCTCTTCTAGCACTATCATTTGATGATAGAGATTTCATTTGTACGTTTAATAATTTCTTTTATAAACTCTGCAGACTTCATTCTTATACAAACTTCACATAAAGATCTAATGTGAAATAAAGCCTGGTGAATTTGGGTACCTGCTGCAGACATGGTGCTCATCTTATGGGGAGGCTTCTTCTGGGGCCCTGCCTCAGCACACTGGTTATAACGTGGTAACAAACTTTTCATGGAAACACTTCTGTTCAGTGTCGAAGACTACCTCTGAAGCATCTCTAAAGCACCCTGACTGCAAACTCTACCTGCGAGGCTAACACCCCTCTACCTCCTCATCAAACCTTCAGACCTGCTGCCACAAATGGGTCTGTGCAGCAGCAGTGCAGCAAAGCTTGGAGCAATGATGACACAGCTTGGTAATCTTTTCCAAAATGGCATAAACTCAAAGCCAACACTACCACGTAGCCCCTAAGGACCTTGGTCTTCTGGGGAGTGGAGTGGGTTGCTAGCATAATTGCTTTCCCCCTCACTCTTCTTGATGGCTTCTCTTTAAGATTAAATACTTCATTCTGGATGTTCAATAGGTGATGCTGATAGCAATCTTTCTTGCTTGTGTTATGCTACCAGTCAATGTAATTGTGTACAAAAGGAACAGAATCAATAACTGCTCTCCCCTCCACCATGTGTTGCATAAAGTAAAACAATAAATGATCAGACTCCATGTGGTGTGGATGTTGCTTCTGATTTTGATTCAGGATCACCATGTCTGTAAGACCAATACAAATATTTCTGGTGAAAATTGCAAAAAAATGGACCACTTCAAAGCCCTTGTTGCAGTTCACCTTGGCTCTGTAGGGGATTATATGACACGTGAGCAAGTTCCTTTGGATCCAAGATGAAGCTAACTTTTACAAGAATGTCTATGTCTCAGGTGCTATCTCAATAGTTGATGTGTACTGATCTTCTTCACCCTTATTGCTTCGCTATTGTTACTTTTGCATACCTGATTTTTTGCACCGATGTATGTCAGGAAGTATTTTACTTAGTGACATTAGTAATATTAATTTATAATTGTATTCTAGAAACAGTAGATCTTTGAGACATCTAGCAGGGGCCACCTCTGATCTAGAAAAGCTGCCAGGATAAGGGAAGAAAGTCAAGTCTATGACACCAGGCAAAGGATGCCCTCATTCAGCAGATCATATACGTAGTGTTCAAGCTGGCACATTTCATGAACGTGCTCAGCCATATGGAAATACCTGTGTGTGCTGAACGACATATGCTCATTGGCACAGGCACAGCAGCTAACGCTATGGAAGTGTGCATTTTGTAAGGTCTTACAATTCACAATCAGGGAGATCTTATGGAAAACTAATGCTGCATTTCAGTCCAGATTTAGTAAATAAAGCACCAGCCTGGGAGAAATTTAGTAATGGTGAGTAGTCTTCCTGCACTACCCATAAAAATGGGTCTATTTTGGTGAATTATATATTAAACATTACAGTTTATGGAATAAAGTCTAAAATATTGATCCTTTTGTCCCCAAAAAGATCGTGAAAGAAAGACATTGCTGTCTGCTCATGTACATTGGCTTGGACAAATATGTCAAATCAGCTAAAATATGTGTCAGAAACATATGTATTACATGTATTCATAAGAATTGATACAATTTTTATATTCAGTCTGTGTGATATGTACCTACTTAATTAACCATGTATTTCATATCTGATACGGCATATTTAAGAAATGTGTTTAGACATGTAAAAGCACCTGCATAAGCTGGATCGCACACGTGCATATCGATATAAGCACACACAGAGCTAGGTAGATCAATATGATATGACAGAATGACCACAATGGCAAACTATTACAGAAATATCCAATGCACAATACAAAACAAAGTAAAAATGTAAATGAGACATTTTAGAAAAATAATTAATGCCTTCTATTTCTGCCTTTGGAAGCTGAATGTTGCCTTGCTCTGGGTCTGTTTTTCCCAAAGGTTAGCAAAGTGCTAATTAAAAAGTCTGAGGAGCAATCAATTTCCTAACAGAATTTATTTTGAAACAATTTTTAGTCTGAGCCTCCAACCCGCTGTCTCCACAATTTACCCTCTTCAGTATTGTTCCTTCACGTTTTTTGGAAACAGTCTTTTAAGAACTAGGAAAGCTTCAGCAGAAGAAACCCATCCAGAGAAAGGGTATTTCTAAAGTACTAAAACTGTGTAACATTTCAGTTCAAAGAAACACTCAACTGAATCAATCAATGGGGGATGAAAAGCATTGTAAAAATAGCCTAAAAAAATAAAAAAGTTTTAAAAGAAACTTTCAGGGATTGAACCCATGCTTATTCAGTTAAGCAGCAGATTTTTCTGACTGAAATAGGAGCAGAAACAGGCCCAGTAAATCAAATCATGATAGTGAATGAAGGAAATATCTATGTCTACGGTTCGTAGGTGACACATTTTTAGCATGAATGAATTTTCTAGCCTGGAAAAGCTCTCCCACAAAATCTATAAGTTTAAAAAGTCAGAACATTTTGCAAGCAGACTAATAAACCTTTTTAAAAGGTTTTTTGAATGGGCCATAGAATATAAAGTGAGGTTAAGGAATCAGGGGCCAGTCTAGTCTCATGAAGTATGTTACCTATGTCAGATGTCACCTGGGCATCAGGGCTGTGGTGCTCTGCAGCGCCCAGAGGGGCGGGTCGAATTCTCCAGGGACAGCAAGAGCACACTCAGTAAGACGAAGGAAGAAACCGCAAGTCTTTAACCCGAATCCTAATTAAAATACTGACCACTATAATCCTGTTACCTATTATTGCTGACAATGGTTACTGCAGGCAGTAGACGTGGCGATTCACATGTGATGTGGAAAATGCTCAGTATAAGAGAGGAAAACTCCCAGACCCTATGTACTGTAACACGACAGGGAAAAGGCATGTACAAGTCAGCCCAGGCTATCCCACAGTTAATAAGCAAAAAGGTGGAAACGACTGCAGATATGGAGCAAGACACTTTTAAGGTACTAATGAATTAATTATTGAAGACAAATGCTAAAAGAAGACAGGATAATATCAAAAAGCTTTCAATTATTTACACTTTATTGCACTGAATCTGTAAGTGATGTGTCATGCTTTGTCTCATACCGGGGCTGCGTAGAGAGAGCAACGACCGGAATAACACTACCAGCAATTTGTCTCCCATCAAATTTACGGTCATATAGATCCACTTCCTCATTAACAAGTGAGATGTCACACAGGGATGACTTACTGAAAAGTCACCTGCTGGGAAAATAGTTTCATGATCACTGGTCTGAGTGTGCATAGGCATAGCAGGCAGCTAAAAAGGTGTTATTCAGAAATATCCTTTATTATTAAAAGAAAACAAGGTTTATGCAATCTTTGCCATTGTGAAACATGGCTGCTTATCTGGCTTTTTATTTTTAAGTAGTATTCTGATAGCTTGTTAAGCATACTTCATCCTATTAAACTGGGCTATGACTTCTTGAACTCTGACAAAATGTCTGATTTTTTTCCGCTGGTAGTTCTTGCACATGCAGTCCCTCTCTCCCCTCCCCACACTTTGAGGCAAACCCTACATGACTGCAGCGTGCCAGTGATGTTTGGCTTTGCATGGAGAAGAGCATATATCATTTGCATTAAGGAGATTACACCCACTTTAATCATCTGTATTTTACTTATGCGTAAGTTCAGAGTAGACCAGAGAAATTATTTTATTCATTGCAGAGAAATCAGAGCCCAGTTCTGACATTTTGGTTCTTGCCTGAAGCCATGGTGTGTCTGTTGGCTATTTGCTTCCAGCAAGGTGGATGCTTGCCTGGGGCAAAACCTGCCTGAAAGTCAGCACCTGCAGGTATTCCGGCTCCGGTCCTTTGCTCCTTACCAGGTCTCAGGCCCCAGCCCTTCCATTCACTGCAAGTATTTTGGGGATCATGTGGCTTCACTGTACTCATGGAGGCAGTGTACCCTGAGTGTTCTCCTTGCACCGTGGTACACTTTTCTCCAGGAACCACAGAAGGGAGTGCTGGTTCTCTCTTGACAAAACAAAAATTGAAGCTTCTAGTTGAAAACCTAGCAACAAAAGAGTACTATAAGAATAAAATTTAAATCTCAATTCTAGGTTAAATTTAAAATGTGTTTAACAGTCTATTAATTAATGCCTGGCAATGCAGGGGGGGGTGGATGCTATGGCTATGTGACACTACATGCTGTTGCTCTTTTATGAGTCCATCAGCAAGCTGCTCCCTGGCCTGACAACATGATGCCTGTCACAGGAGCTAAAAGGCTGTGATTATCCATGTAGGTCAGTAGAGCCATGGTTTCTGAGAGGTAACCAGCATGGTATAGAGCACACACCTGATACATAAACGACACTGATGACAGACTGAGTAACAACTTCCTTTGCACCAGCACATTGCATCTTCTAGCTCGAAAATATTGTGGATTCAGGATGAAGATTTTACAAAAATATTGAGTGCCTCGATGGAACTCTCCTTTAGAGAAAGTGGCAAATGCTACAACTTTTTTTACCATACCAGAACCGCAAAATTTGAAAGGCACTTTCATATTTCCCTTGAGTCATAAACCCCCCAGCCTAAAACTATTTTCAAAAGCCCTGAGATATTTTATTCTGTACTAAATGTGCATTTCCTTCAAGCAAACGATTCCTTTCTTCCTTGCAGTGGAGAACAGGGATTCAGCCTGCTGGGCTCACCACCTTTCGTGAGCAGCTCTTGGTGTGCCCGGAGTGAGGCAAGCCTACGCTGCCAACAGATGTTTCCCTACTTCTCCTAATAGGCGATAGGAAGCCCCTGAGCGCTGGCTGTGACTTGCGGATATCCCTTCCTCATTGCTGTCCCAATTTTATATCCTTTCATGTTTTTTGGTGTCCTTTCCTTAGGAACAAATGGATTTCTTTAATTAGTACTGGTTTTAGGCAATTTGCTGCAGGTACCTAACCCCTGATTTATAGAAGCATTGGTAAGCCCTAATTCATCCTCAATGACAAAGGTACATTGGTCTTTTAGAAGGAAGTTACAACCTAAATTTAACTGAAGTCAACAGGAGAAATAAGCTGAAGAGCCTGCTTAAATGGTGCAAACTCATTTTCTGAACTGTGTGAAATCTTACTGACATCTCTGGGGGAAAAGAAACCACCGAGATGAGACTCTGAATGTGAAACGTTCATCCTGAATATTACATTTCATTCAGAAAGTGGCAAACACATGAAGATGAGGGTTCCAAGTGAAAACACCTTTCTTTCTGCCCTGAAAACATTTCTGGTGGACTGATAAGCTTGGTGTGTGCATGTATGCAGTGAATGTTTGCGTATGTGTGCGCACACACACACCACACACATACACACACACACTCAAAGAATTACCCAACAGCCTTTCATTTCGACAGGTAATACCAGACTGGATACAGAGCAATTGTGACATGCCCAGAGCTGACATGTGGGTGCAGGCAGCTGACATGCTGACATCACATTCATGTTCTGCTGGAATGAGGAATGAAGGAAGTGATTTTTTCTATCTTCGTGAATTGCTTTTTGATGAATTGCTTTTTGACAGGGAAGCTTTTCTCCAGCGGGGGTGTGCGCAAAGTCCATAACACCTAGCACAAGTGCATGCCTGAAAAATACTATCAAATGTTTTATATCTTGCTGCTGGTGTTCAGGTCTTCCATAAATACAGATACTGTGATTACATCTCATTTGAATAGCACCTGTACACCAATCAGGGCTGCTGGTCAATCAGCAACACACAGGAATTGCACAATTATCATAGGAATCTTCATGAGCTCTTGCTGAAGATAATGAAGTACCATGTTCTTCTCCTATCATGTGTACCATATTATTTGGAGAAACGCTGAGATTTTTCAAAGTTGAAAGCAAGTCCAATGCCAATGCATGCATGAGAAGGCCTAGCTCTGCCTTGGAGAATGGCAGCCTCCTGTACCTTCAGCCACCCTGGGACTAAGTGTTTCAAACAGTGCTTTCCAAGCTCCCTCTATTCTCCAGTTATCGCAGTGTCTGCAATTCAAGTTATTCACCAGTTAGGGATCATTCACTAGAGAAATATACAAATGCTTTTTCTAAACCAAATCTTAAAAAACAGTTGTAGGTGGTATTTTTGCTTCAGCTGTGCATTGTAATTCCCATGCCCTTGTAATTTGGACTCTCCTGAGCGCTGCCTGGGTGAGGATTTTGATTTTCAGAAGTGTTGTGGTCATATCAGTGCATGTTCCACAATGGTTTAAAAATACAGCAGAAAGATAGCTGCGAACTGTTTTATCTGTGACTCTCACAAGTCTTAAAGGACTGTGTACATTTCCACACTCTTAATCACTTCTGCAAAGGCAGTTTGTTGTCTTTGTCCTGTGTCTGGTGAACTTTGGGAAGAAAGGGCATCCCTGTAGGTGTTCAAGGCCAGGCTGGATGGGGCTTTCAGCAACCCGGTCTAGTGGTAGGTGTCCCTGCCCGTGGCAGGGGGGTTGGAACTAGGTGATCTTTAAGGTCCCTTCCAACTCCAACCATTCTATGATTCTAAAGTAGTTATCAACAGCAGAAAACATGTTCATCAGCAAATACTGCTTGCATGAAAATAACTCAAGGCACACAATGTACTGGGTAGCACAGCCAGTGTACCATGGGGAGTTATGACCTCCCTCTCCATAGCCCTGGGTGAGACTGCACCTGGGGTTCTGTTGGGTGGGTTTGGCCCCCTGTTCAAGAGGGATGAGAGGAACATGGTGAGGCTTCAGCAGAGACCCTCTGAGACTTCAGGTCCTAAGGCACACAGAGAGGCTGAGGGAGCTGGGCTTGCTTGGTCCGCAAGGAAGAGTCTGACGTACAGTCTAAGAGTTGCGTGCAGTTGTGCAAGGGGTGGCTGCCAAAGTGTGGGGCTGAGAACGAGGGGTAGTGGCAGCTGGTGAGATGAGGCTGCAGCATTGCAACTTGAGAGCTCAGACCAAGCACCCTACTCACTAGGAGGTGGTGCAACACTGGCACAGGTGGCCCATAGAGGGTTCTCCATCCTTAGAGGCTTTCAAGGCCTGGCTAAGCAAAGCCCCAGCAAACTGTCAGAGAGGGGGAGAAAGTCCTGCCTCAACTGGGAGGTTAGAGGAAAGATGTCCAGGGTGCCATCCCAGCCAGTGCTTTTGTGATCCTCTGATGTTCGAACCTATGAGCCATGCCACTGTGCTTCAGACTTTAAATGCACAAAATATTTCATTTCCTTATTTAAAAGTTGAATTCACACATGTTTTCTGCTCGTTGCTCTACAGTCCTCAGTGCAGGATGTGTACAGCAAACCGATCCGTCTGCCCCTCCCCCGGACTGTGTGCGTTCAAATAGATGTCCCTGACAGAGAGGTTTCTTGGGGGTGAGGTTTGCAGTTTGTGCAAGGCTCACCCTCTCTCTGATCTGCCAGGTCATAGTTGTGGAGGTGGATTTTAACACTTTGAATGCAGCTGAAGACAAATTACAGATACAGCGTAGGTGCAATTTTTGCTTCAGAGCAACAACATATCTGCAGCAGCTAGGTGTCCTAGTAGCAGAATTAAAGGTTTTACTTCTGCTTTTTCAATCTGGGAGTTCATGTGGCTGTGAGACAAGGGCAACGGGCCTGAATTTCTTGAGCAGGATTGAGTCTGTTGTGGTACTAGGGAAGAAGATTTCCCCAAGAGAACAAGGGACAGGGATGCTGTGAAATAGTGAAGCATGTAGCAGGCTTTCTGTCTCTGACTACACAAAAACATGTTTGCTCAAGTTTTCTGAGATGCAGAAATTAATCTACAGGGTAAGTGATGAATCAAGATCACACAGACCCACAGATGAAAATGCCTCAAATACAAGGACAGAAAGAGTATCTATATGTCTATTTATATCTATTTACCTATCAATCAGTCATCTAGTAATGATACTTTCATAGCAACATCAGAATTACATCTGAAATCAGTCTACCTAATGCCTGCACCTTGATTGCTCAGAATTACTCTTACTTCAATCAATCAGCTTCTGCAGCTGCCACTGGCATGAACCACTTTATTAAGACAAGCCAGGTGGTTATCTGCATGTGAAACTCTCCATCCAGGCGTTTGTTCATTTACTTTCATAATTTTTATGGCTTTTTTGTCATGGAAAATCATCTGTGAAGACATGTTGGCTAAGGCTACAACGAGAGAGGAAAAGCAAAAGCAATCCCCAATGGGCAATATTTCAGCTCCTGCTGTAAAAAGGGATTAATTCAATTACATTAAATATATGGCATACAAGAATAGGGGTCAGGGTCAGTGACAGGAATAAAGTGACAGGATCTAGTCTTTTATTAGCATAGCAGTGGTGAGAGAGAGGAGAAAAAACCTATGGCAAAGACGTAGGAAGCAAAAAGCACCCCCTCAGACAAGTATTTGGGACTCACTTACCTTTAAGATTGTCACTGTATAACCTTCTAAAGTAATTTATAATAACTTAAGAATCTCCCATCTTACTGAGCTGCTATTTCTGGTGGTTCTTTGCAGTTACTTCCTAAACTGATGTGGATGGTTGCTGCCCTTCTTGTTTGCCAGTGTTTCCAGTCTATCTCCTCTTTATCATATCTTTTTTTCTTGATAATTGTTAGTAAACATAAATGTTTCAAATTAGATCCAAGTAACCACAAACTTCCATCCTTTACGGTAGGAGTGAATTCAAATCCAGTACTTGTTCTCTAGGACTTAACCTTAAAACCTACAAGTACTTCACAATGGAAGGCAATGATAATGCATTATGATTGAAATCTATGTATTTTTTTCATGTATAACGTGGATTTTGCAACTCCACCTGCATTTAAGCACTTAACTATCATCACAACTTTTAGCCAATTCTGCAGGAAACTCCAGAAGAAAGAGGAAAAAAAACCCCCTTTCCCCATACTTTATTTCTGCTAATATAATCAGGCATTTCTCTTGCCTTTTTCACCCTTGTTATTAGCTCTGACATGAAGTATTAGAAAATTCTAGACTTTTGCTTAGAACTCACACCTTTCTCACAAAAATTGTCCCATCACCTTTTGCAAGCTAACAAAGGTGGATTCACAGCATCGGGCTTTTGCTACAAAATTTACTGCAATACCCCATTGCAAAGCAAGAAGTATCACAGATGTGACCATAAGACACTTCAGCTTTAACCTTGTTTTTACTCTAAGTTATTCTTTACCCATCAGACAATTTTCTTGCCAACGTTTCATTACGCTTCTTGTCCACAGCTACCTTCAGAGCAGGAGTTGGCACACTCTTTTTGCAGGGATGTGATTGAAGTGAGACACCTGCAGTTTCTGCATAGTGTGTGCTCTTGAGATGGAATTTAAATATGTGCAAAACATACTGTCTCGGTTGAGGGATATGGAAAAAAACTCCTTGCTTTTTTAAGTGGATGGCTATTTTAGCTCTGACTGCTGTCACTAAAAGGGTCCAGCAAGTGTGTCTCTAAAAATACAGAGATTATTTTTCAGCTATAAATAGAAGCTTTGAGAAATGAATACAAACCTCAGAGAGATTTTAGTGGTTGCAGACACATGTAATGGCTTGCCCCGTGGTAGATGTAAGCCACCTTGCACTTAAAGCAAGAGGTAGGAATGTGCAGCCGGGTGATGGATAACCACTGATGAGCTGCGTGTTCAGCCCTTCGCTCAGTATTGCCTGTCTGGGTACCTGGCCTGAGTCTTTTGAATAAAATACAGCTACGAGCTTCCAGCCAAAGATGGCATGAAAGCGGGGTCGAACTGAGACCCCTCATGTCAGCCCAGTTGGTGAGCTGCTGAGGGTTAGCTCCAGCAGGCCAAGAGGTGTCAAGCCCATAGTGCACCCACCCGTGCAAAAACTACAGGAAAGTCTGGGGGATGCAGAAGGGCAGTGCTTGTCCCCTGCTTTGTGACGTCTCCTTTACAGCAAAGGTCAAATAAATCAACTGGTCACAACCTGAACTGTATTGGTTATCTCTGCCATGGTTTAGAAACATGCACAAATTTTCATAAGTATGCATCTGGCAATGTAATGAACAGTGTTATGTCTTGAGCATGGCACAGTCCCCAAATAATGACAGCTTAGTCTTTGTTCATTTCGGTTTTATTTCTCCAACAACCACCACAACAAAACTGCCAAGGAACTAATAAGGATCCTCATCACCAAAATGGAAATAACCAAAATTCCCAAAATGCCCATCAAAGTGGTCTACTATTTCTACACAAAATGAAGATGTGACAGAAACTCCTGAGAGTGCATGAGGGACTTTGCTAAAACTTGTTGATTTATGTGGCAAGCACTGAAATGGCAGAGTGTTTTAAATACCTCTGATCAATACTGAGCTTGGCTTGCTGAAGCCCACAAAGGATGCTGGGGCTGGAAAACAGGAGCCGCTGACTCCCCTGTCTGTTGCTAAACTGCTAGCTCATGTCTTTCTATTAAAGTCAGTAGTATTTTTAGAAACGCTCCATGTTACTCTTTTCACTTACCCATTCAAACATATTTGTTTTCTCTTGACCTATTGGCTGAACTGTAGTTGCTGTTTTCACCTTTTACAGCAAAAGTGACCAACTTGTGGAGATACTGCAGCATTCCTCTTGATGTCTCCTGACTGTAAACTAAGGGCAGGCTACCATAAAAACAACGTCTGTCGTCCTTGCTTCTGTTCATCACTGTTTCTTAATCCTTAACTTTTACTAGGTCAACTAGTTTCTGTGTCTTGTCTGGTGCAGTTTGCTGAGAGAGGCTGTTTAGTGCTTGTAAAGATTTTAATTAAAGGTTAACTCAAATAGCAGGGTTTAACAGCCTCTAGAACTCAATTTACAATATGCTGATCTGTCTGACCTGGCTAATCATGCTGTGGGCTAATTAGTGCCATGATGGGCACAGTGCTAGCGGGGGCATGATGGGAGAGGGAGAAGCTGCGTTGTTGTACAGAGAACCAGTTTTGTTCCGTGATGGTGGGAGGAGCACAGCTCTTTCACACAGCTTTACTTGGGGTAGAAACTGACCTTGTGAAGGATCAGATGACAGTGAGCCTCATAGTTGAGCCTGCTGCCTGTGGAAGATAGAGGTTTCTTTCCCGAACCGGCTGGGAATATTTTTCAGCAGAGCCTCCCCTTTTTTATGAACTTCTGATGGATTGTCAAAACTGGAACTTTTCATGGGGAAGGGACAGTTTCCCTTAGTTTCTGGACTGAAGACACTACTGCTATGTCCACTTGGAAATAAGATCGTAATCTTCTACTAGACCTGTGAAAGCATAGAAAAACAGGAGTGGTCCAGAAAACAGATTGAATTACTAGGAAAGAGGACAGGAAGAATATACTTGTGATGCTGTGTGACTCCCTCGTGTGCCCACTGTGCAATTCTGCTTCTGGGTCTCAAAGCAAGTATGGTAGAAATCAAAAAAGCCCAGCCATGGGCAGGCAATGACCAGAGGCAAGGTAAAGCCTCTGCCCAGGGAATGAGAGGGTTTTATCTTGGAGAGGAGCTGGCAGGGTGGAAGTGAGAGAGTCCTGTGGACATCCAAGAGCTGCAGACATGTGGGGAGAGGAATAATAGCTCAATGCCTTTTCCATCATGTGCTGTGCTGCAGGGACATGGATCTTCACGCAACCTGCAGCTGAGCCAGGAACTCCCGGGTGGAGGATACAGTAGGTGCTAAAATCCCACAGTGATGTAAAAGGCACCGAGCTTCTCAAAGCAAAAGCCACCGAGAGCTGCTAATTACAAACCCAGCAGCCCTGGCTGAGGAAGTCCCGGGCTGCTGGCTGCTGCCGGGGCAGTGTTCAGGGGCGGCTTCATGACACACTTTCTCTGCCCTGTCCTGAGCACTGACATTTGGCAGCTGTCAGTGGTGGGACACGAGGTGAGATGAATATTTGGGCTAAGCTGGTACAGCAATAACTTTTTTTTAATTCCTTACCTGCTTTGTTTTGATGCTTCCTCAGCAAAAATTGTATGTTTTCCAGAGAGAAAGTTTTTGGTTCAAAGAACAAGGCAGTTTCAAAGGACAAAAATAAATAATAGCTGATATCTGAATGAAATGTTTGGAAATTATTCTTTGCACATTTTTTCCTTGGTATCAAGGAGATCCTTTGTAACCCAGATGAACAGGGCTGTGTGAGGTGCTCAATGAGGCATGTCAGAGGTTTCTCAATTCCTAAGCGCTTATGTTTTAAAAGTCTATTAAAAACTTCCAGCACACTTCTTAGTACGAAAGGTTTCTGCATAAAGGACTGTAGTTTGCTTCAATGGGAAATGGAAACAAACAATTCTCCCTGTAAGGAGCTCTGCTTTTTCAATGCACGCATCTTTTTCTACATGCGCAGTACCAGGAACTGCCACTAGATGAACTGCCTCTCAGACATACGAATGTAAAACTTACCAAGCATTAAGCCAACAATTGTGTAAATTGGAGACTACAAGGCTTATATGCTTCTCAAAAAGTTGAACTGACAGAATATCCAGTCAAGAATTTTGCACTGATTGATTTTAAAAGGGAAAAGATACAAATCTGCCAAAATGGGAAATCCTGTGTTCCCTGTAGAATCAAAACTTTTTCTCAACCCCAGCATGCGCAGAGGAGGTAAGGCTCTAACTGCTGTTACACTGGGGTGAAGAGAGTTTACTATAAAGAACATTATGAAGCTATCATGGGTGCAGCCTCATAAACCCACGTCAAGCTGCTTTTGTGGCAATGGGCACAGCTCAGGATCTGACACGAAGTGCAGTTAGGAAAGCGTGTTGGAAGCAGCTGTGGATACCTATAAACTGTAACTTGCTAGATTCATCTAAAGCATATCTCAAACTGATAAGAGAGGAGACAAAGACAGGCTCACATGCTCATATTCTCATCAACATGTTGCCTACTGGTTTTGAACAAGGAGGATGCCACAGAGTTATTTTCCTTTAGGAAAAATCCCAAGGGAGAGTGAGCAGGGTAAACAGCACCTGCCTCACCAAAGGGACAGGCAAGGCAATCCCTGTGGAGCACAGCCTACAATTAAAAGCCTCTGTGACTGGTGAAGGGGCACAGAAATTGCACTATAAACTGCCTCCTGTCAACTGTCTATAGAGAGCATCCTGCTGTCACAGATTACAAGAAACAGGGCCACATGTCTTTTAATTGCTGAAGGATACTGTTTGGTTTTTAACCGCAGGGATGCGAACAGTTGAGGCTGTTGTTCCTCACTCACGTTGGGCAGGCTCTGGTGGGAATCTCTCCCATGCTGACTGTAGCACAGGTCGCTTAAGCAGGCATGGAGATGACCTAGGAGGCCAACTAACAAACCCCCTAGGGGTTTACCATAGTGAGGTTGCCCATGAAAAAGTCTTCTGCAAACGCCATCCAGGTTTGAACGTGCAGATCAATGCAGAAAATCTTGGTGGTGGATGGCAGGATTCACTCCGACTGGATGGCCAGCATGTCCAGAGAAGCACAAGGCTATCGTCTGGTCACTGAGATTTATGGTCTTACATGATGCACTTCTGAACCAAGGACAGACAGCTGCCAATTCCAAAAGGAAGGTGAAATGCCCTCTTTCCTAGTGGAGGTGGAATTTTCTTCTGATAGCATTTAGCAAGAAACAATGTCACATGACAACCCTTTGGTGCAGTTACCTGCTGTTTTGGGAGCTGTGCGTAACATTTTGTTACTCTATGTAGTTACTGAGTCCTGATGGTGTTTTATGTTTACATGCAAGCAGTCTTTGCTCTGAAGAGCTGACCAGGTCCATAGCTCTAGTAACTGCCACAGTCTTCTGGTTATCTGCAACACCCATTTTTGCTTTTACTCTAAGTCCGTGCTTCCCCCTTTGATTGTTTGTTAAACCTTATCTTTTTTTTTTCTCACATAGCTCTTGCTTTGAAATACTTTTTTCTTTTTTTTTCTGTGCTTTTTTTTTTTTTTTTACAGCACTGGATAATTTCTAGTTTCTATGCTTATCCCAGGCATTGACTGTATTTTATTTTTTATGTATTTTCATTACATTTCTTACATTAGGTTTTTTGGAAGCTCTGTGCTAAGCTCTCACCTTGCCAGAAGTTCCTGCTGGGAAGACTCCCGTTCTAAACACTCAAGCTCCTTGAAGGAATGTGGCTTTGTCCAACCAACGTCTACCTGGTCCTGGTGGCCAGACAACAGGGACAAGTTGTGCTTAAGGATTTGCATACTGGAGCCTTCATCACACTGCACATCACGAAGAGGTTTGGGGAAACAGAGGAAAACTGGGAAGATAAAGAAGGACAGTGATAAGGAGCAGGTGGGGGCCTGATGAAACAGAGCTGACAGATGATAATGGCTGATAGTAAGAAATGAGGGAGCATCTGGAGATGGCCTGATATCTTTGCAGCAGCAACTGGGTGTCTGGAGTGATGCTAGTGCTGTCAGTGGGCAAAGAGGGCCCAAGGGACCATGGCAGCAGCTGCAGACCATGGGGGGGCAGATGGCCTCAGGGGAGGAAGAAAGTGGCTGAGCTGTGCAATGCCCTTTGCTCAAGGTCCCAGCGGGGAGGGTGTTCTTTCCCAAACTTCTCTCTGCCTTTGAATGTCTTTCCTAGGCTTGCTGGTTTGGTCTTTCTCCTGGTAGCATTTTGTTCACTGTCTGTGCTGATTTCTGGTGGGTTGGTCACCATGCCTCTTCTTGTGGTGCAACACAGGCTAGCAGCTTGCCGCAAAGATGGGCAGCTCTCTTCAGGCTGGTTCTTGGCACTGTCAACCACACGGGCTGGGGACCCTGTCCTATGGAAGCACTGTGCTGTGCCTGGCCACTCTCATAGACCTCCCTGGGCACCTGCACAGGTCTCTCTTGGAGACAGATGGGTTACATGGACCTTTAAGTCAGACCTGCAGTGGCTGCTGTCATGGTTTTGTAACAGGGCCCTAGGACTTAACTGAGTTATTCCTACCTCAAGAGCTTAACTCCTGACAGGTCTTTAGAGAAAGTCAGGGAGTTTTGATTTAAAACATTGAGGTGAAAGCATTGGCCTAGAAAATTGCTCTATTGGTTAATTACATTTGCTGATTTTTAAAAGGAGCCCTTTTTTTACTATGAATTCAGCTGGCTTCTGCTTCTAGCCATTAGATCTTGTTAAATCTCTGCCTCCTGAACAGGTCTCTGCTAGTAGTAATCACCTCCACATGCTGCTACTCCTGGACAGGGATCAAGTCGCCTCTTAACCTTTCCTTGGCTAAATTGACTAGACTGTGCTGCTTTGGTAAATAGCTTTTCCTGGACCTCTCATCATTCTCCTAGTTTTCCTCTGAGCCCTTTTCAGTGCTGCAGTGTGTCCATCATGGAGGCTCTCAAGTGGCTGTACAGGTAAACACTTCCCTACTTCTTCCAGTTCTAGTCCTGTGCTTATTACTTATTTTTTTTAGACACTGGACAGGGCAGGGTCAGTGGGTTACCCTGCTTGACTCTGAACCTTTTTGAGTCCTGCCTTTCCAAACTATGACTGTATTTGTGTGTACTATAGCCTTCACTCCTGCATGCATATATAGAGAGAGACATAATGCAACATATTAATATGAAGTTGTCTTACCATTGGGATACAGATCTGACAGTAGTCATGACCCAATCTCTTCACCATTCCACCAGTTCTGCCTCATCTTCCAACTTTTCCAGCCATATGTTTGCCATCATCGAGAGGAAAATTCATCAAATAGCACTGGACCATGAACAGACTCCTTTAGCACGCCAGAAATACCTCCATTTATCATCTGTCTTTGTAACTTTGAGATCTAATAGCAGGCAGACATCTGAATATGGGTCTATCAGGCTGATAAACAAAGGTATCTTCTGGCCAAGTTTATACTGGTGAGAAGGGTTTATCCAGTGTCTGACTCAAAACTGGATTGAAAACTCTGCTGAAGTAATGCTTGGTAGAGATCCAGGATCTGTGTACGTCATAATTCATTCCAGTCTTCAGACCATGGCCAGTCCCCTGTGGCTGATTAACAGTCATTTTCCAGGAGTTAAACTACCAAGTATGTTATGAAGGCATGCTTAAAAAAAAACCCAAAAAACAAAACAAAAAAAAACAACCCCCAAAAAAAACAGCTAAAAACCCAAACCAAAAATGGAGAAACAACCCCCCCCAAAGGAGCCCTTCCTGGATTTGGTAGCAGCAGAGTGAGAGGCTCTAAGGAATAGATGAGCATAGAAAGGCAAGCTCACTAGGCATGGGTCTCTGAGCAGGACAGAGACACAAATTAGCCCAGCTGTTACCAGCTGTGTGGGGTGGGTGGGTTGATTGGTTTGGTTTTACACCTACTGACCTGAGCTCCTTGCTCAACTCCTGGGACTGCTGCCACCCAGGCAGCTGGGGCCAGGAGAGTCAATTAGTTTTGTCCCCTCTGCCCTGGATCCAGCCCCACAATACGGGCATGAAACTTTCTGCCCCAGGCACAGAGGGTGCAGAGGGCGACCTGCAACTTTTGCTGAAAGTAAAGGCTTGGTAGCTCTGGCAGATCTAAGCAGGCAAAAGCCTGCTTTGAGGCAAGAAGGGGAGCTGGCGCACTGGAGAGTTTCAGGATGGAGAGGGGCTGGGAAAGATAAACAGGTAGCGGTACGGATGGGGAGGATGAGCAAGGGTGCTTGTGATGGAACAGGAGGGGACGGGGCTGGGGCAGCAGACTGGGGCTGGTGGAAGAGGTTGTTTTGAGATGGAGACAGTGCTGAAGGAGTGGAAAACATCCAGAGCATCTCATGAAATAATCCCGCATCTCTGAATACCTGATGCTTTTACTCATGAAAGTGTCCCAAGAAACACTTGACAGAAAAAAGGCGTTCACTGAGGGAAAAGAGGGAGTCCAGGCAGCATATACTTCAGCCAAAAGTCCTCTATCCTTTCAGTGGGGAGAAATAAAAGAAAAACTAGACCTGGCTACTGAGAGGTGAGCGTTTGAACAAAGGGAAAGTTCAATGGGTTTGTGCCATCAAATGATTTATACCTTCTCAGCTTTGTTGTGGTGAAGATAACAAAATAGAAATAGGTCACTGTGGTTTAAAGGTGAATGATCGCTGGGAGGTTATATATACTGTGTTTTTCTTAACGTACGTACTGAGAGCTTCACTGATTCTAGGTATTTTACACATAACTGTGCTTTTTTGTGGGGTCTTATCTTTTATGTGACAGCTCAATTATCTATAAAGTCAATGCAAACAGCTAGGGCTTTTTTCTCCGTAGACGTTTAGATTCAAATTACTGGTCATCAAACTGAGACCTGCTGGACTTCTGTGCATGTGATCTCTTCACCTCTCCTTCTTCTCAATGAGCGGTAGACTGACTGCTTAAATGCAGCTATTTTTGTCTACTCTTTTTTGTTTTTAAGCCTATACTGCTTTTTGAGTTCTTCCACAGGGATAAGAACTCATGTTGCTGCTAAAATGAAGCTTAAACAGTCTGATATGATTGTTCATTTATCACTTGTGGAAATGAATTTCCAAATAAAGCCTCGTACATTGTCCTCCATTCAATGGTGCAAAAGCAAACCTGAAGAAATAATAGTATTTTAAAAAAAGAAAACAAAACAGCACACAAACCCACACAACAAAGCCCAGCTATTTGCTGTGGAGTGTTTCCTCAAGACAGCAAAAAAACACTGAAGTCTCATTAAAAAGATATTCCATATCTCAGAGGCAGCCTGAACAATCGTATGATGTGGCAGTTTCTATAGTGACTACTCACTTCCCTTTGAAAGCTCGCTAGGCGGTCAGACAAAACCAGAGCGACTGGCTGAGGTGTTGTGTATTTATTTCCCCCTGCCCCCTCAACAAAATACTTGAATACACAGATTTTCTACCCTTGAATTGAAAGTGCCCCTCCCTGTGAAAGAGCCTTTGTTGCACGGTAGAAAGGAGGGGGAGGCTTCAGAAGCAGCTCAGCAGTAGTGTGGAGAGCAGAAAATTAGCCAGCTATCTGAACCGGCTTCTGGCTTGTGGTCTGGCATTTGGCTGGGTCCAGCGGGATCCTCGGTGAGATGCCTGCCCGGCGTGCCATCCCTGCCTCCCGTGCCATCGCAGCCATATCAGCCTCCCCGTCGTGTGAGGCAAATCACCGAGCAGAATAGTGTAAAGAGCATTAAAAGAAGCACAGTGTTATACTTGGTCTTCCTGAAAACCTCGGGGCTGTGCTGTGGGGTGACACAGGGCAGTTACAAACCTTGGGAGAGAGATACATGCTGGTAGTTTCAAGGAAAAAGAAAATAAAAGCTGCTTTTCTTTTTTTCCTTGGAGCCCTTTGTTCTCTTCCCACATCTTGGCCCTACTTTTTTTTTTTTTGATAGGGGTTTAACAGCAACAATTTTTGCTTTGTGATATGAGCACTCCATGGCAGAGCACTGAGTGAAACCACGTGCTTGATTCCCGCTGTAAGTTTTCAGCTGATTTTTATGAATGCCTTCTTGAGCGCTAATTCCTAGAGAACGGAGAATCAGAGACAAGCTCAGCAGAAGTTTAATTTTTTTCCCCTCATGGCTGCTCCTACTATGTTAGTTGTGCCCCCCTTGACGTTGTCATTCAGCACTTCAAGAGCTGCCAGACAATCCCCTGTGGCTGACTGACAAGAAGTGGGTATAAGCACTTTAGTCATGGGGAAAAAAAAGCCAAACCACTCGGTATCCAAAGGAATATGACTCACCTGAGAGCGCAGGCTGCAGTAACATTGAGTTTAACCTCACCTCTAAAGCAATACTGCTCCAAATATGTCCTGGCTGGTCCTGAGTAAATAATTCAGTGGTGCCTGATTTATTCGATTTGTTTCAGCTCTCCTTCTGCTTACAGAATGCTGGTGATTTCCTACCCTTGAGTTTCTCAGTAAAAAATCCCCTTTCTTCCTGAGCTCCGGGTTTATGGCAAACATTTCGCTGTGAGAATTCAGTGCTTAAGACGGGAGGCACGTTGACCACAGCACCAATCACGTGGCATTGCTCTGTTGTGTTTTGGTTTTGTGCCTTTTCTGGATGGATATAGCTTGTGAGCAAAAGCTTGGGAGACACTTTTGTTCAGAGAGAGGTGTTTTGGGTATCAAACCTGTGAATATACATTTGCTCTCTGCAGGTACTAGGGGAATAAAGCAAAATTGCCCCAATAATCATGGGAAATAACTACAAAAGGAGTGAGTGTATTTCAAGAAATAGTTAGAGAATAACACGCATACCTTTTCTAGTGGCACTTTAAAAGATAGGTTGGCACACTGACCGTGAACTGTTCTTGCAGTAATTGGTTTTATTGTTGCCGAATGATGTTCTGGTGCTAAAACTGATTACAATTATGCTGTGTCTTTGGAAGGACAATTCAGGTTTTGATGTATTAATATTCTAATATAGAATAAGACAAAATCTTTGAAAAGGAAAAAGGAATGCTGCAGGGTGGCTTTTTGGCAAAAGAAGCATCATCAAAATTGTTGCTGCTTTTAACATATAAAGCACTTAGATAGTGTTTTAATTTAAAAAAAAAAAAGGAAAAGTGTTATCAAAGTAGATCCTAACTGCCTTTAAAATGAGGAGAATGAGTTGTGAATGAGATTATGATATCAGTAACTCATCTTCAGTCTGATGCGGTATTTTGCTTCTGCATCTGTGACAAATCCAGCTGTTCTAGACAGGCTTCATAAAAACGGACCATAAATTAACATTGTGTCCACACATAAATACTGAAGAAAGGGTGACTAGCTGGTAAAAATGTTGGTTGCAGCAGTGCTCCAGGAATTAGAGAAGCTGATATTAATATCTGACTCTGCCACAGAATTTCTCTGAGATCTTGAACAGACCTTTGAAGCGTGGTCAACACAAAGCAGTCTGGTGCACAGTCTGAGCTGCAATACTCACTGATACAGCAGTCCATAGGGCACGGTCCAAAGTTAGGCTGGCATAAGGTTCTTTATACTGGAAAGGCTTATTGCCTTCTCAGGGGGAAATATACTTTAAAGGTATGAACAATAGTGTTCGTGTCTGGGATTCTCAGTATTTCCCAGAGTTGACCTAATTTTTTTTCTGTGGGATCAGAATCAAGGTAATGCAAGGTGGCTTTGAAAATCTAGCCTACAATGTCATTTCAACATTAGTGCTAGCATTAACTGGTTTGTTTGCGACAGCAACAGAAAATGCCATCCACATCATTTCTGTGACTTGTATATTGTCATTGTAAACATGTTTGAAGAATATAAATAAATAATTTCATACCAAAGTTGGTTGGTTCACTACCTGCCAGGGTTTGTTTACAGATTGTAAGTGGATGTGCTAAAGAAGAAGTCAGCCGTGTGATTTACTGAAACGTTTATCACCTCAGCTGATTTTACTTAGAGCACAGATGCGTTTGTGAGATTTACACGCAGGCTGGAGAGGAGCTTGGAGAGACCTTGCATTCTTTTTCACGATGCACGGGCAGGCTTTTGTGTGAAACAGCATGTTCGTTTCAGAAATTGCCTTCCCTGATACATATCCAGTCTTCTCAGGAGAGAAGAGCAGCAGCAGACCTTGCTGCTGTGACTCATCTGACTGCTCTGTAACTCCGTGCTCTCTGCTACATGGGAGTGAGCTGCCGCTTCAGCATTTTCTGGGCCTGTAAGGGGTTGGGTTTCCTGGATTGTTTCCTCCCTGGTCTCAGGCCGAGTCCCTCTCTCACAGCGTAGTGCTCTGTCACCCACCAGTGCCCAGGCAAGGAGTGGAGAGGGCTACTTTTTCTCTTGCTCTTTGAGCCTGGCCGTGCTGATGACAAATGCATCTACACATTTCTAACATGTAGGGGAGGAGCACTGGTGAATTTAAACTCTCATATCTCCCTAGGTCTAATGTCCGCTTCATTCCACCCGAGGTAATGCCTCACCCATTGCATTTTCAGATCTTTAATGCTTCATTTTGCAAGTATAAGTGCTCGCTTTCAATGAAAGCTCACTTGTTTCAGTGTCGCAGAACTGAGTTTTGAAGAGCTAGCAAGGCTTTGTCATCAGTTGAAATCAGAAGAGATAAAAATGATAACAGGATCTTTCAGCTTACTAAATGCACCTTTGCAGGTTGCCCTGTGCAAATATGTCTCTTCACATGGGGTAATAAGGTTGCAGCGACCGTACAGGCAGGTCAGATGGGATGCAAAACAGGCAGCGCTTGCTTCAGGCAAGGGCAGGAGAAGGTTGTATACACGGTCTTGACTGATGTATATCTGGCAGGGTGGAAGGAGGGTTCATTAAAAGAGAACTTTCCTGAGCTGCAGGTGAGCATTGGGGCCCCTCCGAGGTAATTGCTGTGCCATGTTGTGTGTCACAAGGAGGAGCCTGGAGCCTGAGGGTCATCAAATGACAAACTGATAAGAGACAGGAGGCACACTCACTGCTATGAAAGCTCCCACCTCAGCAAAATCTTACTTGTTGCAGAGAACAGCCTGAACCAAAAGCTGAGATGCAAGTGGTCATGAGTGCAGAGGAAATATGGAACCAAAGGTTGCAGCTAGCCCATCACGGGGAGCATAGGAAGCAGCATACAGGACCAGCCTGCAGGTACAGGCACCCAAAGATGTCATGGCCCAAAGCTCTCTTTCCTGAAGTATTATAAGAAACTCTGATATATCTGGTATTAAAGAAATAACCAGTATTATAAGAAACTCTGCTTGCAATGACATTTACATCACGCTAGTGGTTAAAATGTCCTGTCCGCAAAACCCATTAATTTTTAGCATTGGAAAATTGTTCTGTTCCAAACAACAAGGCAGAAGTATTTGTCTTGGATTAGGTGGAAATATGCTGGTATCAAAAGAGGGATCTCCCAAATTATTGATGAGACATCATTTGTCTTAGCTGATAATACTTCCAAAAATTGTTTACACATTGAATTATCAAGGAAGTTTTATAGCTAACTGTGGCTCTCTGTAGATACTTTTAATTTCTTAACAGTGAAACAATATTGTTCTGTATTGTGGGAGATACTAAAAACCTGACTGGACATGCTCCAGGGCAATGTGCTGTCCCTGACCCTGCTGGGGCAGGGGGTGCAACAAGAGGGTCTCCAGAAGTGCCAGCCAGTCCGCACAGTTTTGTGATTTTTTTTTCTGAATGCTAAAGCTGCTATTGTTCTCCCCCCCCACCCCCCCAAAATAAACAGATTTGATAGCTGCATTTGTCATTTCTTTTAGTGAGCTGTTATCAATTAAATAATTAAATTATAATTAAAAGGGGATAAATGGGATTTTAAACTTAAAAATATAAAGACTAGAAAGAAAACCAAGGCTGAAAACAGTAGGTTAAAGCAAAAAGACCTGAAATGAGATAATTCATTCCTTGAAAAACCCATCAGAATATTCTGACAGTAAGTCAAGGGAAACTGAGGCAGCCAGGATGGGCCCAGGTTGGTAAAGATGAGTTGTTTTTTTTTAAAAAAGGTAACATTTCAATGTAGACAGAGGGCTTCCCACTGAGCCCCAGTGGGGTGCTGCAAGCCATCTGCTTTGTTTGGCTCCATCCTGAGCTGTGAGGTACTGACTCAGCTGTCTGGTTCGTTCTCTTTCATCGGCTTGTCAGACTGGCTGCTTCCAAGTATGGGGCAAAACCCTGATGGCAGGTCATGGCTGCAGGTCCAGGGCAGGTTGACCTATTGGTCCTTGAAGTGGCAAAGCTGCTGTTGGGTGCAGGGGTCCTTCCTCCAGTAAAGGCATTGGCAGGATGATTGGGGGAAGGGAGAGTGGGTCCCGCTGGGCCATCAGTTAGCATGAGTTAATTGTGCTGCTGCTCTGCTGCTGATGTTCAATTAGCACTTGTTGGGACTGTACTATGCCAGACCTTAGCCCAGGAGATAAAGGCAACCAAGAGTAAAATCACACATTGCTTTTAACTCAGTGTTCTCTGTTGTTGAAAGAAATGTACCATTCTTCATGGGTAGGTGCTGATTATAGGACTTGCAAAGGAATAAATGGAGTAAGATTTCTAAGCAATTATCCAGATCGTTAGAGAGGCAAATGCTCATGGAGCAACTTCTGAAGTCACTGGAACCAAAGGAACAGGAGTTAAATATGTCACTCTTCTTGCCAATGGCACCGGTAGAATGTGAAATCTGTCATTTTCCTTGTGCTAAGAATAAAAGACAAGTGGCTTTGACAGTCTTGATTAAAATCCTACCCTGAAGCAAAAAAGCAGGGTTCAGACACTTGAATTGGTGATTTCACCCTGACCAATCTCTCTGTAAGGCCACCAGTGCTTTTATCATTTCTCAGTTATCCAGGATACCTCTGTTGGGTGGCCACGTGGGAAATGTCTTTGCATGAATCCTCTGCACAGTGAAAAGCTGCAGATCTGTAGTGGTCGTAGTAACCGTAGTGGAAATTCGTCTCCACTTGTTAGGAATAGATCCATGCCCTGGAATATATAATGTACGGGATGAAATTTCTGTTACCAGCTGTTCATGGCAAAACAGCCAGCAACAAGTCTAATGCAGTGTGTCTTGCAATGAGAATTTGTTGTGAAATATAATGAAAAATATGCAGAAAGAGGACAAAAATCAAAATAACACTCTGTTGTTCTTGATGTCTGATGGATGTTTGCAAGAAAAAAAATCGTTTGTGGGAATTAAATTAGAAAACACTGACATGCATCATTAAATTTTAACACTCAACCCTAATAAAAAGGGGAACGCTAAAGGAAATTGGGTAAGTGATAGATGCAGGCCTGGCACACTTCAATTCTATTAAGGCAGTGAGATGACTGGTAAGCCTGAAATGCTCTGTCAATGCTACTTCAATTAACTTCCCAACTCTTCTCTTGCTCTTGCAGCTGTGCCGAGTCCAGTAGCCAGTGCGTGGATGCTCCTGCCATGGTAAGAAGCAACACTGGCGGGTGTTGTTGGGGAATCGGTTTGCGACCATTCCTCCTGCATGGCAAGATGTCCCGCTTCCCTCCAAAGAGGGGGGTGGGAAGTGGGGGGGAGGTGGTGAAAACCCTCTTCCATTCTGATAGCAAGATTTATTGATTCTTGAGAATATTGCCTTTACAGTGATCTGCCTTTTCCAGTTAATGCAACTTGAATCCGAATCTGGAAAATTTATGACGGCTTTTTGGATCAATACAAGCCTACTCAGAAGCACATCTTTTATGCAGTGACCAAAAAAGGGAGAGAAGACAAGGTTAGGTATTTCAGCTGCAGAACAAGGAACAATAAATATGCTTTGGAGATGAAGCCTGATTTTGCTACAAGGTGATCCAGCTGTTTGAGACTCCAAGAAGAGAACACAAAATATGCCGCAGCCTACAAGTAAGATTTTTTAACTGCAAACAAATATTTTGAGCAGGGACAGCATTGCAGTAACACCCTTAAAACAAACAAAAAAAAAAGGCACCTCAACTCTTTCGTGCAGTGCCAGAAACAACCTGCGCAGTTTTCTAAGAGAAGACAAGCATTGGCCCTAATAGCACATCCGAGTCGTGAGGATGAATTTTTCATATAAACATGCAGTTTACACATTTCAGAAATCCTCTCTGCTGCTGAGATCCCAATCCTTCTTTGCCAATGGGCTAGTCCAGATGACTTGTCTACACCTCTACCAGACTTGCCTTCATCCTTGAGGCTGCATCTCAGGATCTGAGAGGTAAGAATATATGTCCCTTTAATGCAAGTTATATCATAATTGTCTATTATACTTTGGGGTGTTTTGGTTTTGGTTTTGGATTTTTTTTTTGGGGAAGCGGGGGTGGTAGATCAGACCATTGCCTGAGATAGCCTGCCAAGGCAAATGAGAACTCATATGAACAGCTGGAAGAGTCCTGAGCACTCCATACATTTTAGGTTTAATTATTTTGTTTCAACAGGGTGCCATATTACATCCACAAAAATAAATGCACTGATTACATATGGTAACCTTCCATGGTATCTCATACCAGATGGAGTTGCCTGAACAGTGGTGTGTGATCAACAAATAGTTGAGCGGTGTTCTCTCTTAATTTTCTCTTTTTTTCCCCTCTTCCTTTCGTAGCTATAATGATGGGAATCCAAATTTTGAATATCTCTTAGCAAGGGTGTAGAATCAAGTGAGAACCACTCCCTAATCCTCCACCTCCTCACCCCAGCTTAACTTTGATGAACTGATGTTGCTCTTAGCCTCAAATAAACCCTGGTAAGCATGGATCCCATGTTTTACTAGGATGCAAACTTAACTCTCAGTTGCATGGACCACACATAAATGCCACTGTCAGCTTCTTCACTATGGTTCTCTATTTACAGGTTTTTTTACCCCAGAAACATGTTCCAAACATACCTATCACAGAATCACAGAATCACAGAGTTTTCAGAGTTGAAAGGGACCTCTAGAGATCATCTAGTCCAACACCCCTGCTAAAGCAGGATTGCCTAGAGCACATTACTCAGGACTGCATCCAGGCGGGTCTTGAAAGTCTCCAGAGAAGGGGACTCCACAACCTCCCTGGGCAGCCTGTTCCAGCACTCTGTCACCCTCACTGTAAAGAAGTTTTTCCATGTATTTGAACGGAACTTGCTATGTTCTAACTTGTGCCCATTGCCCCTCGTCCTGTCACTGGGAACCGTTGAAAAGAACCTGGCTCCATCCTCCTTCAACCCACCCTTTAGATACTTGCAAGCATTAATAAGGTCTCCCCTCAGCCTTCTCCAGGCTAAAGAGTCCCAGCTCTCTCAACCTTTCCTCATAAGGGAGATGCTCCCATCCCTTAATCATCTTAGTTGTCCTTCGCTGGACTCGCTCCAGCAGTTCCCTGTCCCTCTTGAACTGGGGAGCCCAAAACTGTACACAGTATTCCAGTTGTGGCCTCATCAGTGCAGAGTAGAGGTGGAGAATGATCTCCCTCGACACACTCTTCCCTGTGCAGCCCATGATTCCATTGGCCTTTTTGGCAACAAGAGCACATTGCTGTGTCATGGATAATTTACTGTCTACTAGGACCCCCAGATCCTTCTCCTCAGAGCTACTTCCCAGCAGGTCCACCCCTAACCTATACTGGTGCTTTGCATTCTTTCTCCCCAGGCGCAGGACCTTGCACTTGCTTTTTGTTGAACCTCATTAGGTTCTTCTCTGCCCAGCTCTCCAGCCTGTCCAGGTCACGCTGGATGGCAGCACAGCCCTCTGGGGTGTCAGCCACCCCACCCAGTTTGGTGTCATCAGCAAACTTGCTGAGGATACACTCTGTCCCCTCATCCAGGTCATTAATGAATATATTAAACAAGATTGGAACAAGTATTGACCCCTGGGGGACACCACTGATTACAGGCCTCAAACTAGACTCTGTGCTGCTGATCACAACCCTCAGTTCTGTCCCGCAGCCAACTCTCAATCCACCTCGCTGTCACCTCATCTAGCCCATACTTCCTCAGCTTCCTAATGAGGATGATATGGGAGACAGTGTCAAAAGCCTTGCTAAAGTCAAGGTAGATGACATCTACGACTCTCCCCTCATCCAGCCAACCAGTTATAACATCATAGAAAGCTATCAGATTGGTCAAGCATGATTTACCCTTGGTAAATGCATGTTGACCACTTCCAATAACTTCCTGTTCCTCAACGTGTTTGGAGATGACATCCAGAATGAGTTGCTCCATTACCTTCCCAGGGACAGAGGTGAGTCTAACTGGTCTGTAGTTCCCTGGGTCCTCTTTCTTGCCTCTTTTGAAGATCGGAGTGATGTCAGCCTTCCTCCAGTCCTCAGGCACCTTTCCTGTTCTCCATGACATTTCAAAGACGATGGAGAATGGTCTAGCAATAACATCTGCCAGCTCTCTCAGTAATCACGGGTGCATGCCATCAGGGCCCATGGACTTGTGAATGTCCAGCTTGGCCAAGTGGTCTCTGACCCGGTCCTCCTGAACTGAGGGAAAATCTTCCTCAGTCCCGACCTTCCCCCTTGCCTCCAGGGTACGGGATTCGTGAGGGACAGCTTTAGCAGTGAAGACCGAAGAAAAGGCATTCGGTAACTCTGCCTTCTCTGTGTCTTGCACCACTAGGGCACCTGTCTCATTCACCAGTGGGCCTACGTTTTCCCTAGTCTTCCTTTTTCTACTGATATACTGAAAGAGTCTCTTCTTATTGTCTTTAACTGCAGTGGCCAAGCTGAGTTCTGATTGAGCTTTGGCCCTTCTCATTTTCCCCCTACATAGCTTTGTTATATCTTGATAGTCCTCTGTCCTGGTTTGAGGTAAAACAGAAGCAATTTTGTTCAGTAACTTCGCTTCTTAGCTGGGCCTCTTCTAACAACTGAAATTAACTGCATATTGTGCAGACAGTGTTCACTCTCTCAGAGTGATAAGGCCAATTGTTTAGAGCTGATGCCCAGGCATGGTATGCAGAGAGGTTCCTGCTTATACTTATTGCTATAACACTCAAGGCCAAACAACTTTGTTATTTGCCACGTTGGAGGGTCGGAAGCGGAAAAGCACAGTGGGGTCCCACCTGCAGGGAGGAGTGGACAGGACAGGTGACCCAAAACTGACCGACAGGGTATTCCATCCCATCTGCCTCATGCTCAGTATAAAAGCTGAGGGATCAAAGGGTCACGGGCTCTTCCTTCAATGGCCGACGTCTGAGGAGGACTCTGTTTGTCTGCCTGTGGTCCCGATCCTGAATACAGATCCGGAATCCAGTTCCCGTCCGTCACTGAGTCCAGCCTGGGACTGCCCCAGTGCCAGCCAGTGACATGATTGTCATCTCGGGAGCTTGATACAGTTTTGTATATATTTTTCATTATTTCTTTTTATTTTATTATTAATATTTCATTAAAGTAGTTTAGTTCCTTCTAAACTCATAAGTCTCTTTTTCCTCCTCTGCCTCTCTCTTTGTAGAGGGGTAGAGAGGAGCATCTGTCGGTCCTGTCTGGGGTCCCTCGGGTCCCCAGTGGTGGATTTGGCCTAAACCACGACATCCTCATAAGTTGTCAACCCCCTTTTCCAGAGAATGTAAGCTTTCCTTTTTTTCCTGAGGTCCAGCCAAAGTTCTCTATTTAGCCAATCTGGTCTTCTTCCCCGTCTGCTTGTTTTTCGAGACACGGGGATGGTCTTCTCCTGTGCTTCTAAGAGCACCTGCTTCAAGTATGCCAGCCTTCCTGTGCACCTTTGCTCTTCAAAACTGCCTCCCAAGGGACACTCTCGACCATGCTCCTAAACAGGCTAAAGTCTGCCCTTCGGAAATCCAAGATGGCAGTTCTGCTGGCTCCCCGCCTTACTTCATCAAGAATTGAAAATTCTATCATTTCATGATCACTCTGCTCAAGGCAACCTCCAACCTTTACATCCTCCACAGGACCTTCTTTGTTAACAAACAGTAGGTCCAGTAGGGCACTTCCCCTAGTTGGTTCCTTCACCAGCTGTGTTAGGAAGTTGTCTTCCACACACTCCAGGAACCTCCAGGACTGTTCCCTCTCTGCTGCGTAGTATTTCCATCAGACGTCTGGGAAGTTGAAGTCCCCCACAAGAACAAGGGCAGATGATCGTGAGACCTCTGCCAGCTGCTTATAGAATACTTCATCGGTTTCTACATCCTGATTAGGGGGTCTATAACAAACTCCCAACACGATGTCTGCCTTATTGGCCTTCCCCTTAATTCTTATCCATACACACTCAACACTGTCATTCACACTGTTAAGTTCCAGACATTCAAAACTGCCCCTAACATAGAGGGCCACCCCACCACCTCTCCTTCCTTGCCTATCCCTTCTGAAAAGTTGGTAGCCATCGATTACAGCACTCCACTTGTGTGTGTCCTCCCACCACGTTTCTGTGATGGCAACTATATCATAGTTTCCTTGCTGTACAATGGCCTCCAGCTCCTCCTGTTTATTCCCCATGCTGCGTGCATTAGTATAGATGCACTTCAGCTGGGCTAATTGTCCTGCCACTTTCTTGGGGGGACAAGCCCTAATTCACACCTGATCATGCTCGGACACTACTGTAGTTACCAAATTATCACTACCCCTCATGTCTTTGCTGCCACACAATTCACCATCCCCCACCATCACTGGGACAGGCCGCAAGACCTTGCTAACACTTTTACCCAGAAGCACTGGTACGCTGCTCCCAGGCACCACTTTTGTAATCCTGGTTTCATCCCCACCCCCCTTCAAACCTAGTTTAAAGCCCTATAAATGAGCCCTGCTAATTCTTGTCCCAGGATCTTTCTTCCCCTTCGGGTTAGGCTTCCCCCACCTGTTGCCAGCATGCCTGGTTTCCTGTAGATCAGCCCATGATCAAAAAAGCCAAAGTCCTGCTGGAAGCACCAGTCTCGGAGCCAGGAGTTAATTTCTTGGCTCCTCCTATTTATCCCCTCGTCAACCCCTGCAAATGGTGGGATAGAGGAGAACACTGTTTGTGTTCCCGATGCCTTAACCAGCCATCCCAGGGCCCTAAAGTCATTCTTTATTGCCCTTAGACTTCTGGTACCTACCTCGTCACCACCTACCTGAAATATCAGTAGTGTGTAGTAATCTGGTGTCTTAACCAGGGAAGGGAGTTTTCTCCGTATGTCCTTAATTCTGGCCCCAGGGGGGCAGCTGACTTCTCTGTGGGATGGGTCTGGTCTACAGATAGGGCCCTCTGTTCTCCTCAGAAGGGAGTCACCTACCACAGTTACCTTCCTTCCTTTCTTGGTTGAGGAAGTCCTGAGGCGTGGGGGTGAGTGCCCAGCACTGGGCACCTCACTGGATGGATCATCCTTTCCATCCTCAGTTGCCTGGTCCTCGATTTCCAAAGCCCTGTACCTATTCTGCAAGGGCAATTGGGATCGTGAGGGGGGCTGTGACGGGTTTTGCTTGCCTCTCCGAGGAGGGATCTGACTCCACTCCCCCTTATCCCTTATCCCTTAAGTTCTCTCCTTCTGCCTGGTGACAGGAGGGAAGGCGATCATCCACTTCCGATGGAGCCTCTTCCTGCTGCCTTTGCCTCAGGGTATGGCTCCACCAATCTATTTCGTTTTCACAGTCTCTGATAGTTCTTAACCTTTCTACCTCTTCCTTCAGTTCAACCACCTGCCTGAGCAGATCATTTACTTGATCACACCGTACGCAGGCAGTGTCTCTGGCTCCCTGTGAGAGCAGTGCCAGGCTCAGGCATTCGTTGCAGCCCGAAACCTGCACAGCCACATGTTTGCGTGGGAGCTCAGTCTGAGTTCCCCCATTCTTTCTTGCAGCAGCCCTCAAAGCCCTCCAACACCAAACCTTCAAGCTTAGTAAAGATGCTGTTGTTGTTCTGACCAGTGCCAAGGTCATTAGAACTTGTATGATATGTCAATACTTGGCATATAGCTAGATGAAGAGCCTAAGGCACCAGCTCAGTAGCCAGGTAAATAAGAGAAAGTGTGTGTCACTGACTTCATTGCTCATTTTTTGTGTTTCAGACCTTTGCCAATCTGAAGGTTGTGCCCATTTAGGGGAAGCCGCCACAAGGTGTCTGTTCTGCTGCACCCAGAAGACCGAAGATATCCGTCTGTGTTCTGTGATGGGGGCAACTGCACATGGCCTTGCCACCACACACTTCCAGAGCATTACTAGTAGGGTGGGAGGCAGCAAGCAGAAAGTTGGCTTAACCTGTGGTTGTCCTCCGCAAATTACTTAATCCAGTGTCAGCTTCCACCTAAAGCCCTGGAAAACTGTTCCTGAATGGCACTTTCAGTTAGAATTTCCTTAGCTCCGTGTGTGTGTGTGTGTGAAGAGGCTTTTGTTAGGGGAATATCTGTGGCAATAACATACCTACACAAGCGGTCTCATACCCATCCCATCCTCCTCCTGGTAAGTGTACTAAACCCTTCCCCTTGTCAGGGGCACTGGAGCAGAGCTCACCCTGCTCTGCTCTGAACTCAAGATGTGTGCATTTCTTAAACCAAGAGCATCCTTTAGGCTGCTGGGAAGCAATGCAGATATAAGAACCTGAGTGGGTGGGGTCTGATGAAATAAAAGCAAAATGGCTTTTTGCCTCTGTTTTGTTACATGTGATGTCCCAGCGCTGCGGTCGGGTCCTTGCTGCCAAACACTGCTGAGTCCTGGAACTGACCCAGTCCCCATTCAGCTTCTGAAACGCTTTGTGCAAGCACCTAGGATCCACTGAGGAGGACTGTGATTCACAGGAGCAGTAAAGACATGGAGGAAAGGACAGACAGGCTTTTAAAAGACTGAAAAATCAACAAAGAAAAGTGTTAGGGAAACATCGAGATGTCCATTCCCAACAGGCTTTTGTTTTTATTTCGGTGAGTGTTTGAAATGTGCTTGGCCTTCCAAAGGAAATTTAGGGTCCTCCAGAATAAACTTCTAATCTCAGACAGTTTATGGTTTTCCATCACTGCTTTCCTGATACAACTGCAGTGGATTGCAAAGCATTTCACAGATGCCAAACCCCTGTGATTCAACCCTTCCGCCTGACAGTCTGCAGACAAATGCGTTCATTTTCAATAAAGGTCATAAGTTAAAGGGAAGCAGGAGAGCTATAAAATGAAAATGTATGCTATCTGAAACACTGTGACAGAAACAATATAGCGCAGATATTGGTAATGCAATGTAAACATTGGATGCGAGCCCAGTAACAAAGCTAGAAAAGCAGCATTTCAGCTGGTAAAAACCTGAAAGAAGAACTGGAACTATGGGAAAGAGTTTCAAGCTTGTCAGTCTCTGGTTTGCCCTGATGGTTTGAAATTGCAGCAGCAAGGGTTCTTGTTTAGAAAGGACATCCTTCATCTCCATGCTGCTACTCCAGGGGTAGTGAAAGGCATCACACACTCATTTTTTTCCATGGCTACTTTGAACAGCGAGGCAAATCAGAAGGGAAGGTGTAGCAAGGACCTTTGTCAAAGTAAGGGTGAAATGATGTGGGATAACAGGCAGTGAGCTGGAAATTGATTTGCAGACCACTCTCTACGTAGCCAGACCTGCTTTCATTTGTTGCTGCTTTGTGCTGGAGGGATATTTCCCTGGGGAAATGTCACGTGCATCTGTGTGTGCATGTGCGCACGTGTGTATGTGTGGGCGGGCATGTGGTTATGTCTTTGCTTTTCTTATTCGGCTTTCCCAGGAGTAGCCCGCAGACAGCAGCTGAAAAGTCCCTGGTGGAGGTCCTGGTTAGCGGCCCCAATTTTGATTGGGGATGTTCACTTGCCAAGATTAGAGTTTATTTAATGTTTGATCTAGAGGTTATTTGCTGCTTATTAAAAGTTAGACACTATGATGTGAGTATTTGGACTCAGTTGCAAAAGTCTAGAGTAGAATTATTAATTGTCCTTAGTTTATAAAAAAAACGTTCGTAAATTTTCAATTTTATCTCTCCGAATGAATGGTAATTGTGTCTGCTCTGTTTCAGCTGGGATTAGTAACATTTTGAGCTTTCATCCAACATAAATCTAAAATAGCTTAACTCTCTCAATATTTAAATGATTGCCCAATTTCAGTAGTGTCACTTATTGCTTATATTTTGGATGAAAACAGAGCCTTCCCCTCTGCTTATTTTTGCCTCTGAATTTGAGCTGGTGAGTGGTAAAGGTCAAAATGCCAGTAAGATTCAGATTGATATTTGAATTCACATGTCCATATGCTGAACTTTCCTTTATTTCTCCTTTGAGAATTAGCATTTGTGTACGTGTGCAAAGGCCAACTTGGAAGTATCTAACAACGAATGTATGAATTCGTGTGGATGAATACCCATTTGCACGCAAAAATACATGCCTGTATGCTTCACATACAGTTTTAGAGGCAGGTTTTTAACAAATTGTACTGAAAATAGAACCTTAAAGTACGCAGAAGTGGCAAGAGGCTGGAAACAACTTGGTATGATGAATACAAATAACTTCAGAGCTGTCATGAAACAACATGAAAGGAAAATGTAGCAAGGTGGGCATTGGTCTCTTCTCACAAGTTACGACCCATAAGACAAGAGGAAATGGTGTCAAGTTGCACCAGACGAGGTTTAGGTTAGACATTAGGAAAAACTTCTACACTGAAAGGGTCATCAAAGACTGGAACAGGCTGCCCAGGGAAGTGGTTGAATTGACGTCCTTGGATGTATTCAAAAGCCATCTAGATATCGTGCTCAGGGACATGGTTTAGAAGTGGGCCTGGTAGAGTTAGATAACAGTTGGACTTGATGATCTTAAGGGTCTTTTCCAGCCATAATGATTCTATGATTCTAACATCTGTGGTATCAAAGGTGACTTGCATAAGGGTGAGTGAAAGCAAAATTCCTATGAGTGGTTCAGTGGGTAATGAATTTCAAGTTTTTAATGCTGTGTCAGTCATGGAATATACTATTACATGGCTGAAGGGGGGTGATATGAACAATGATTAAATCTTATGACCCTTGAAGCAAATTCACTGTTAGGGATGCAACATGCCAAATCTGTAACTGCGTGTTACACTGATCTCCCACTGACTTTTGTGGCAGTTCCTCTTTCAGGGTGATGGCAAATGGCCAAGGGCTCTGAGCCAGGTGGCAGTGTCCCAAAAAAAATATTACAAATAGAAATATAAGAAAATGTTGTTATCAAGCAACTTTAGGCATGCTGGGATTCAAATCCTGCTGCTATCTTTTAATGGGTCTTTGTGAGAGATACTCTAGGAAAGTACTTCATCCTCAGTTTAAAGACTCCCCAACAATGGAAAGTGAACAAATCTGAGAGTCTCCAAAGATTCTGGTAGACAACACCAAATACATTGATAGAAAAAGAGCCCAGAACATCAAAAGTTAAGTACAATGCTTTTGAAATGAGAGGGGTGGGTAGAGTATATGAGAAAACTTTAGAGGACAGGGCAGGCAATAGGACTCATCTTCTTGTCATTGCATCCAGCCAGCGTGTGAGAGCTGCCTGGGCAGTGTCTTCTCTGACACCCCACTGTATGAACGCCCTTACCTGGGAAAAGGCTGCAGCGACAGGTTTAAGATGCTCCCATTTCATCACTGTTTTTCTAGCTTGTCCTGAGATGCTATTCATCTGTAGATTTTGTTTCATGCAAGTAGGGCCTCTATTGTCCTCATTAGTTGGTTTTGTAGAGCTCAGGTGCTCCTCTCACATGGCACGCTAGGGTGGAGGGTATCATTTCATTACAGATCCAGTGTGACTTGTAGTTTTCTGTTTTCTTGCATTTCTCCTGGGGGCTGTGTTACTGATTATTGAAATGTCCTCTTATTAGCAAACATCCTCATCTGTTGAGAAAGCAGACATCAGCTTCATTAAACAAAATTTCCTCTACAAATTTTGGCAATTAGAAAGTCATTAGAAAGCACAGAGAGCAAAAAGTAAGTTAAAAAGCTCATTTAGCAAAGTGGGAATATTAATATAATCATTAAAAAATTGGAAGAAGTTTGATCAATTTTTAAAGTCCCTGATTCGTCACAAATGTTTTTCTGCTCAAATTCTTTCTATAGTAAGCATGCAAAGTAATAGTGGTTGAAAATGACAGCGTAGACAGTATCTAAGGCTGTTAAAAAAATGCATCTTGGAAGTGTCTCGTTAGGAAAGAGAAGAGGGGGAAGAGAGATAAGTGGCATTGAGAGAATATGAAAGATGGATTGAACAAAGTAAAAATCAAACACGGCAAGATGGAAGAAAGCAACAGAGATGGGGAAGGTGACATTTACAAAACCCACACCTGAGGCTTCTCTGCAGGCAGAGGTCATCTAGGAGGCTGATGGAGGAGGGTGTCCCCACACTGTCACAGAGCTCACGTATGTATTTATACGCAAGCGATGGACTCTGCTCCTCTCCTGTTGTTAAGTGATGAGCAAGAGGACCAGATGCCAATGCTCACACAAAATCCTCACAGGCCTGTGCAGGTATGGTATCCCCTGTAGTCTTTCGGATCTTGGTATTTTTTCCCACCCTGGCTTTTAAAGGAGATTGTTTGGGGCACGGAGGGTATGGGGGAAAGAATAGTGTCAAGGGCAGTACCTCCTTGACTGGTTATAGCTGAGAAAAACTGGAAGGAATATGTTTGTGGCCTTATGTTTTGAAGGGCCCTTGTGAAGCCAAAAGGGTTCTGTGGAGTGTAAATTAGCAGTCAAAAATATAGATGCGTCCATTTCTGAAGTGTAATAATAAACATATGGGGTCTGAATTATTCAACTCTATGATTTGCTTTCAAAACTCATAGCAAAGGATCACGTTTGCTTACAAAAACCCTACAGCTACGAGGGTGTGAATGGAGAGCTGGGGTATCATGCGCTCTTGAAGTCAATTCGCTTTCATTGCTGATCAGTCCATGCAATTGGAAGCAAACCTGGGCTACCAAATTCGGTATTTGCAGGCCTGGGAGACCCTACTATGCCTATGACCCTTCCTGCTCATTCATATTTTGGAGCTTAGAGGATACTTATCTCTGCTTGGAAGACAATAGTTTTTATAAAAGCTCGGTGGGGGTGATTGAGAAGTGTGGGTGGGAGAGGGTGAGCTGGAATTTCAGGGTAGTAAAGGCCCTTGCCTCTGGAAGGAGGAGCCATGGTTCAGATCTTCTAGGGAGAGCTCTTTGAGTCCAGGTCTGAAGGTTACAAACAGGAGCCGTAGCCGTAAGAGTGAAAATGCCATAATCTGTTACATTTTTAGCCACTGGTTTATTTTAAGCAGTTACTTGCAAATGTAATTTTAAGAGTGGTTAGTCAATATGTTTGTTTCCTTCTGATACAAAGCTGAATAAGCAACTCGTGCATGAAATATATCAAGACTTGTTAATTTTCCATTAATTCTACAAAAAGGGAATTTTCCCTACAGGCAAGATGTTTATTACATTAATTAATAAATAATGTGCTGAAACCTAAATTTGGATTTCTACTGCTGTTTTTCTCTCATGAATGTCCAGGTATACATTTTTAATATACCTTTAAAAGACTGTTCATCCTACAGAACCCTGTGTGGATGCCCATATATAGAAAAATGTGTTTGTTTGTGTTTATTTCTGAGCATGTGTGCACATGCATGTAGGTATATACATGTTAGTCTCTCTACATAGTATATACCTTATATATTTAAAGTACCACAGTGTGAGTGTACTTATATTACAATACTGTATTTTTAATGTTGCTGAAATGCAGCTGTCATGATGGGGTGGAAGGAGGACCATTAACAAACCATTGACCAGGAAACAGCCGTTTCAGCAAAATGCATCAGGCAAATTCTCACTCCTTTGTGAAACCCAGTGCTATCTTGACCGTGCAGGTAGTGAGAAGGCAGGTGGTGAGTTAAACTGTACACAGCTGATCTATGTGAACACGCACTCAGGTTATCCCTCCTTTATCCTCCTCCTTATGCAACTATTTGTTTCGGGTAATTGTTTAATTCTATTATTGGTGGAAAAACATTGGCCTTGAGTACTGCATAGTTCATGCTTTTATAGGAAGAGCTAAGATTCAGCCAAAGAAGGACAATTTCATCTGTCTGACATAGTCCACTGTCGATTCCTTTCAGATTTCTGCAGCACCCAGCACCAAACTGTTCACTGTGGTTTTGGGCTAGAGGGTAATGTTATAACACAAATGAATAATGATAATAAAGATAAAATACTTCTGAGTGAAGATGAAGCAAAACTGAATAATTCAACAAAACCAACAACAACAAAGAAAGATTTTCCAAGGGAAACATATACTTCTAGCCAGGTGGAGTAAGTAAGGGCTTGTGACCTCTGTGTGAATGACTTTGCTCTACACAGCACAATGTGCTTGTTTCTTACATCAGGAAACTGTATCTTCTTTATCTTGGCAGACTTTCTTGAAGACTGGGGAATTAAGAGGTTTATGACTTCAGTGTGGCTATGAAAGCAGGGTGAAGTTCACAGGGAATTTTTATTCCCAGCCCCTTTGTAGTGTGTAGGGGGATGGATTCTTTGCTGCGTTTGAGCTTTCCCAGGACATTGGGTGAGCACCATCCCCTCACACATACACACTAGACTGGGAGCTGGGCAGGGGCCAGATTCATGTCCCAAAAAAGATGCAGGAAAGCACTGCCTGGAGATGTTACCCACACTTCCAAACTCCCGCTTGCTCCCCAGGTGTGCATCCAGGGAGCCCACAATATACCATGCATCAGACATCACCGGATACTCATGCCTGATACTCTATTGTTGCCACTGGTGGAGCTTCAGCAGGGATTGCATAGGGGAAAAAAGGCTATTGTCCAGCCTGGCTGCAGCTGTGGGATGAATGCAAGGGGGATGGGCAGGGGGCTGCACAGCCACTGGGGTCTCCCATGCTCCTGGACAAGTGTGGGGCTAGTGTGCATGGGTGTGTGGTAACACAGAGCATGTTTCCATACCTCTGCCTCCTCATCTTGTAGAACAAAGGACACACCTGATGTCAGGCACATAGCCACTCAGAGGGTGGGGGAAAAGGGATATCCTTGGAAGGCTGCAGAATAAAGTGTGTCTAATACAGAAGATCAGTGTGCAGTGGGAAAAGAAAGCGCATATAGAACCTCTATTATTCTTATCTTTAGAATAACAATGCAACTATTATATATAGTATACTACATACAAGATCCAGGCAAATAAGCTCGCTTCTGATTTTTTTTTTTTTTTTGTAAATGAGATGGTTTCTGTGCTATAGAAGTCACTTTGAAGTTAATCCATCTGTATATAAAAGGCTCCCACAAGTTTCGTTTTAGTATGTTATCCTATTCTATATTTACAGTAGCTTGACATACAGCAGGCAGAATTTTGATCTCATTTCTACCAGCACGAATCCAGAATAACTCCAGTGGCTTTGATGTCAGCACATGGCAATGAGAATCTGACAGCACAGTGTGCTCATTTATTTACCAGCTGTCACCGATTAATTGTTGGTCGTGTGCTCCTAAAATATTGCTTAACCTTGAGAGCAGCAGGGCCGTCCTACTCAATCCTATGGCCTTGGGCCTGGGTTTTGCACATGTGCGATGTAGTGTACATGCAGCTGTACCTCTGACAGGATCTCTGTGCCTACGCAGAGCCACCTTGTGATCTTAGCAAAAGCTGGTTCTGGGCAGCGCATCAGGCTGAGCTGCTCTACCCACACCAGGCTCATTGACCCTGCCTGCTGTGGGCAATGCAACTATCGTTAGAGCAAAAGCTAGGTGCTTGCTGTAGGACAACCTTCAAACTGTTGGTTTCTTTTTTTTTTTTGGGGGGGGGGGGCGGGGGGGAAGGATAAGCATGGAGATGAAATGGTACTGAGTAGGAAAGGCTCCTTACCAAAGAAGAAGAGATTTTAACATAGTGGACAGCTAAATGCATGTTATCTTCTCTGATGGCTCAAAAAGTCATTCTTGTCTGAAGCCCTCACATTCTGAAGAGCAGGGGTCAGTCAGCTCTTCAGAAATCTTTTAAGTCACTTCAGAGCCCTTGAGACCCCCTTTTTAAAAATCATGGCAGATGGGTTTTCTCTGCCCCATGTCCTAAACTTTGCTGAACCACTTCTGGCAGCTCAGTGTAGTCTCAGAATAACATCACAAAGTGGAAACCCTGCACTGTTTCTCATTTCATGAATAAGAATCTGACAAGTGGTGTAAATATTAGGATCAAGTCCAGCTCCATCATGATTCCTCCAGGAATTTTCTGACTCTGCTGCTAGTAAACTTCATCTGTGTGTGCAGTTAAATAATGCCTGCTCAAGGGATGGGATTAATAAATTAGGATAGATCAGTGCAATGTCTTTTGAAAGCTATGCCCAGCCTCACACTGATGTGATTGGCTCTGGACAATAAGACAGTGGCAATGTTTTTCCCGACAGAAGAAAGACTGCTCTGTAATTCTGCTCCTGGTGTTTCATTCTGGTGCATCCAAATGCCCACCAACCTCCTCCTGCGTCCGCTGAAAAGCAAGGGTGTTGTACATAAATGAATAAATAAAAGACCTGGCCAATACGTTGGCTCCTAAACATTTCATTTATTTTCTATTACTTTAATGCAGAAGCATGGCACAGAAGCTGTAGCTGCTGCGAATCAGTGTGTCATTATTTATATGAAGTGTATGTGTCTGTGCTTTGAAAGAACACACCACACACACCAAAGAAACTTTGCAGTTTCTTTTCCTTCTGCCAGTTGTAGCATTAAAAAAAAAAAAAAACACACAAAAAAAAACCCACAAACCTTAATTTTTTTATCACCCATGCATTAAATATGAGAGGTAAACACCATTTATCAGTAAAACACAATATGATTTTCCATTTTGACAGCCAAAGGTTATAATCTCTTACATATAGGAAGATCCCTGTATGCATCTATGTGAACCACAGCAGAATGAAGATGTCAGAGTTTTGGTAAATCAAGTGAAAGACTTTGCTACATTGGTAACGGATAAGAAATCATACCATTCAAAAGTCTGTCTTAACAGGCTACTTTTGAGTGAAGGAAAGCAAAGTCTGTAAGGTAATGATTAAAGAAACAAGGAAAAAGCACAAATAATAACATTTCACTGTGCTTCAAAGTTATCATTAAAAATGAACAAACAGTGAGTCTTCACAACATCTGTGAGCTATTTGTTGTATGAATTGACAAGCACCATATAAACCAGTACCCGTATGTAAGGAAGTGCTAAATGACATGCAAAAATGCAAGTAAAATGACAATGCAAAGACCGTGATTCTATCTTAAAAGGAAAGAAAAAAAGGGACCTATAAAGGCAGGAGTATGGAAGTATTCCTTTCCAGGACCTTAGATCATAAGCTCATGACTGCAGGGTATGAAAATCAAAATTGCAAGGAGTGACATGCTACAACCACCAGCCTCCTGGGATATCATTAAATTGATTGAGGACAAGATCAAAATCATCTGGATAGTCATTTTTTGGAGTTATACTGATGACATCCATTCAACAGCTCCAGCATCAGCCTGGTTGCAAATTAAAGGGGAGCTGTCAAAAAGCATCTTATGGAATCCTAGACCACTGTTTTGTGTTAAAAGCTTATACTTATACAAAGTAAACTTTATGTCACTTAATTTTTTTCAAACATTGAATGCTGTTATACACACATACCAAGCATGCCCACAGCCTTAAACCATATTTTAGCTCAGCTATCACCAGCATATCCCATTATTTTTTGTTTCAGTGGAAGAAAAGGAATAATGAATATGATGGGTTTAAGTGAAGGGAAAATGATACCCATAGCATATGCCTCTTGTTTAGTAAATGCAGTCTTGGCAAAAGAAAGAATGGAATATTCCTTCTATATTTATATTGCTACTGTAATATAAATTCTAAACTCTATTCTATAACTATGTTAGCAACAAAAGGAGGGCTAAGGAAAATCTCCATCTTCTATTGGACGCAGGGGGAAACATAGTCACAAAGGATGAGGAAAAGGCCAAAGTACTTAATACCTTTGTCACCTCAGTCTTTAACATTAAGACCAGTTGTTCTCTGGGTGCCCAGCCCAGGGAAGCTGGAAGACAGGGACGTGGTGCAAAATGAAGCCCCCATAATGCAAGGGGAAATCATTAATGACCTGCTACAGCACTTAGACACACATAAGTCTATAGGGCCAGATGGGATCCACCCAAGGGTACTGAGGGAGCGGGTGGAAGTGCTCACCAAGCCACTTTCCATCATTTATCAGCAGTCCTGGGTAAACAAGGAGGTCCCAGTTGACTGGAGGTTAGCAAATGTGATGCCCATCTACAAGAAGGGTTGGAAGGAGGATCTGGGGAACTACAGGCCTGTCAGTCTGACCTCGCTGCTGGGCAAGGTTATGGAGCAGATCATCTTAAGTGCCATCATGCAGCACATACAGAACAAGCAGGTGATCAGGCCAAGTCATCATGGGTTTATGAAACGCAGCATCTGCTTGACTAACCTGATCTCCTTCTATGACAAGGTAACCTGCTTAGTGAATGAGGGGAAGGCTGTGGATGTTGTCTACTTAGACTTTAGGAAAGCCTTTGATATCATTTCCCACAGTGTTCTCCTGGAGAAACTGGCTGCTTATGGCTTGGATGGGCGTACTCTTTACTGGGTAAAAAATTGGCTGCATGGCCAGGCTCAAAGAGTTGTGGTGAACAGAGTTAAATCCAGTTAGCGGCCAGTCACAAGTGGTGTTCCACAGGGCTCGGTATCGGGGCCAGTTCTGTTTAATATCTCTGTCAATGATCTGGACGAGGAGATTGAGTGCACCCTCAGTAAATTTGCAGATGACGCCAAGCTGGGTGGGAGTGTTGATCTGCTTGTGGGTAGGAAGGCTCTACAGGGGGATCTGGACAGGCTGGATTGATGGGCTGAGGCCAACGGTATGAGGTTCAACAAGGCCAAGTGCTCGGTCCTGCACTTGGTCTACAACAACCCCATGCAGCACTACAGGCTTGGGGAGGTGTGATTGTAAAGCTGCCCAGTGGAAAAGGACCTGGGGGTGTTTGTCGACAGCCAACTGAATATGAGCTGGCAGTGTGCCCAGGTGGCCAAGAAGACCAAAAGCATCCTGGCTTGTATCAGAAATACAAGCAAGAAATACAAGTCAAAGTGATTGTCCCCCTGTACTCAGCACTGGTGGGCTGCACCTTGAATAGTGTGTTCAGTTTTGGGCCTCTATGACAAGAAAGACATTGAAGTGCTGGAACATATTCAGAGAAGGGCAATAAAGCTGGTGAAGGGTCTTGAGCACAAGCCTTGTGAGGAGCAGCTGAGGGAACTGGCATTGTTTAGCCTGGAGAAAAGGAGGCTGAGGGGAGACCTTATTGCTCTCTACAACTACCTGAAAGGAGATTTTAAAGAGGTGGGAGTTGTTCCCTTGTCCCAAGTAACAAGTGACAGGACAAGAGGAAACAGCCTCAAGTTCTGCCAGTGGAGGTTTAGATTGGATATTAGCAAAAATTTCTTCACTGAAAAGGTTGTCAAGTATTTGGAAGAGGCTGCCCAGGGAATGGGCTGATTCAGCATCCCTGGAGGTCTTTAAAAGATGTGTAGATGTGGTGCATGGTTTAGTGGTGGTCTTGGCAGTGTTAGGTTTACAGTTGGACTCGATGATATTAAAGATCTTTTCCAACCTAAATTATTCTATGACCCAGTTTTGGGTGCCAGCAGTGAGAGGTAGACTATTCTGGTATCACCATTCTGGATATCCTGTGTCCTGACTACTAAACACTCTGCTTGGGCAAGTGACTAGAAAGGTATAATTGGGTATCACACTGGAAAACAGAAGTGAATAAACATGCATTTAAAACAATATAGAAAACATTCTGGTAACTTATCTCATTAAAAACAAAAAACAAAAAACCCCAACATTTCATTTAACATCCCTTTGCAATGTCCCTGCCAAACCATTTTAATCTGAAGCAAAATAATTTCATGACCATGGCATTGCTCTTATTTTCACTGATGAACCTGGGGATAGCTCTGGTCCTCATCTACAGTTGTGCTTACCCAACCCTGCAAGAAATGGTTCAGAAACTCAAAGCTGATATTTGACTAAACTTGATTCTCAGCCAAAAAGTTGATTCATTGAAGTGGTTGTGGTGCTTTGATTAGGAAAAATAAGACCCAGTAACTGAAACAAGACAGGATGAGTGATCAGAGTTAGAGATATTATGGGGCTGAAAGTGTCCATGACAATACCAAAAAAGAGGCTGTATGACCCTCACTTTATGTCTATTCTCATTCTCCTGTTCATTTTGGCAAAATTTGGCCCGTGGTTTTCTATTAAATTCAAGAGGCTACAGGAGCACTACTGAAGAGACATATTTGGCCCCAAACAGATAGGATGTTCCTAAGTGAAGGGATTTGGGAGTTTATGTACTTATTTATTTTGAGCCTGTATAGATTAGAGGCTTTTTAGCCTATTGGAAGGTTGCATGTAATCCCCAATTTTGGCTGGAATATTCTTTATTGCTTCTTAGTAGCATGAGAAGCCACTCAATGTCAAAGCTGTGCAGTGCCTCCTTGGGTACAGAGTGAAGTTCACATCCCATCCTGGGGCTGTTCCATGTGAGGTGGTCCAAGAGCGATGATATTGTGTTCATTGTGCAGGCTGTGTGCTTTGTCAAGGAGCTGTTGCAATGATTCTTTCTGCACTGGCTGCTGTAATCTAAATAAAGACATTCAGACTAAAAGCATGTGTGAGCTGTGAAGATTCATAATACCAGGTTCCATGGAATAATATAACAGTGTTGGTCTGGAATTTCTAATGCAACTGGGGGCTGTTGAAAATCAGAGGGTAAACTGTTTTCAGTGAAGTAGTGCAACAAACCATGGCTATTGTTCTAGCTATAGGGCGGACAAGGAACAAACTTTACTATCGGGCTCTGTGAATGTTCTTTGTCAAAACCCACATAGTTCAAATTACCAGATGAACGTCTTTTTGTGGTTGGTGACCCCGATGTCAGGACTGCTTTGATTTTTCTCATGCATTGAAATAAAAAAGACAATATTCCTGTCTGCTAGTGAGAACAAGGGAGCCATAAGCTCCTTGAATAAGTCTTCTCAAAAAGCCCTGTGGCGAAGTTCTGCTTCAAAAAACTACACTGAATTAAAAAAAAAAAAAGGAAGAAAAGAAATAATTTTAAGTTTTTTTTTTTTTTTGGTAATCTTTAATCTTTCCTCAAAATTTCAGCTAATTAGTTGGCTTTTAAGAGTTCTGCGTTGCTCTGAATGTGGTATTTCTGTTCTTGTATGTACTGGTGACCTTACCCTTAAAGTTACCCTTACCTCTATTTTGTCAGCTTGATGGTTCAGGAGTAACCTGGGGGCTACTTGTCCAATCTCAGATCCCTCCAACACTCTGGTGGGGTGATAAAATTTACCACTGTTGTAGCACTTCTCAGAGTTTTTTACCAATGGTGAATTAAACTAACAGCACTGAAAAGAATGAGATTTGAAATTGGCTCTTGCAGGAGAAAACCTTTAAGTCATGTTGAAGCCCTTTTTCATTCAAAGTATTGGATATTGGGAAATTAATTTTCATCTAGGATTCACCTAAATGCATTTACCTTAACAGCTCAATTCACAGGGGTGGATATGTGATCTTAGTAGGGAGATGAATTTCAGGTTGGTCCCTGCGTGATAAATACAGTGCAGGAAAAGGGTCTCGGAGGCAATGGTAATCTGCAGTTCATCAACTATTTATATTTTTCAAGACTACAGAAACAGTGATTCACTCTACTGTACCTCAGAAAAAGGCTGAAGCCTGCCTTCTTGTTTCACCTTTCAGGCCATAAATGGATGCTGACGGTATTTAGCAGATGATTGGTGGCTTCTGAGAATGCCTAGTGGGGAGGCTTGTTTTTTCCGAAGCACAGTTTCTATCTTGAGGAGAGATGGAGGGAGCCGAGTTGTGCTGCATCACTCTCCTTGCAATCTGTTCTGGCACAACTCCCTGTGCTGTGCAAGGGAGTTCAGCCATCCTCCAGCATTGCCTTCAGATGCAAGTTAGGTCTAATGAAGACTGAGAACTGAAAGCACTACAACAGGAAAAGGTGGAAATAATGACATGTTTTTCAGAGGCGAAGGACAAAAATATTGCCATAGGTAGCCCCTTGTTTTGTACCAGACTGATGCTGGAATGCACTACTAACCTATTTTCATAGCAAGGTATGCGTGAGAAGACTCAAGGTCCCAAATTTCACTGGTCCAGATAAAACATGAGAAAAGCAAACAGTACAAAGGACATCTTAAGTGCTGTTGTTTGAGACAAGCAACCTTCCTTGCCTGCATCAGAGAGACTACTCTCTGTCTAGCTGAGCTAATTGTAAGCTTTGCTTTATCATCACTGCTGAGCCTCCAGTTGGATGGGGTCCTAGAGCTAAAAGCCTGAAACTTCCAGAGAAGGGGCACATTTGGCAGCAGTTGCTGATGGTATAGCACCTTTCAGGGCAACTTGCTTCTGAGCAATCAAACTGGAAATTTCTTCAGAGCTGGTGGTACAGACTGGGCTTTTCTTCTGCAGCCACCTGCAGAGCTCTGGTTTTAAACCAGCTCATGAGCCCACCATGCCACCAAGGAGAGTAGCACAGTGGGAAAATCTTCACTTGTCTTCTTTTTTCCCACTCTATTCACCATTTATGTTTTATCAGAAACTTCACGGATGGTATTTTCCCTTGAGCTTACAATGGCAAATTAACACTTAAAGTGGGGGGTTTGCTGTGTTTGTCTGTGCTCTCTAGCGCTACATACTGTGCCAAAAGTTTTGATAACAAAAAGGAGAAGCCACGTTGGACTGGCGGTAGTATACTCACAGGCTATGTTTCTTCTAAGCTATCAGGGAAGCAAGAGGCAGCATAGCTATTCAGGGCAGGGCCAAAGCTGGGAAAAGGAGAGCTGTGGTAGCTCCACATATCTTGTGCAGCTCTGCTCTTGGAAACACAGTTTGCAAGCCTCTGGTGGCTGTGTTACTATAGAGACAATGCCCTGTACCACTTGCCCTTTCACTGCAGTCAGCAACTTGCATGAATAAAGTCTGCCAAAAGATTTCTGCTAAGTGTTTTCTCTAAGATGGAGGGTCTATACGACATGTAAATATACATTCAGAGGCACTCCTGAATAATCCTTACGCAAAAATTTTGCAGGTTTCTCATTTCCCAAAGCAGGTTATTAGCTCTACTTGATTTTTTTTTTCTTTTTGAGATTGATTTAAATGGCAGGATAATACTGTACTCCTCCAACTTGTTTATGGGCTCACAACTCTCTGCCTGCAGCACTCATCTATTTTTACTGCAGCCTGATTATTGATCACAGTTATGTTGATTTTTTTTTTTTTTTTTTTTGCCAGGTAATTACTTTACTATGTGCTACATCAAGTACAATACTAGCAAACCAACAGACTATATGGTCACAGGTAAGAAATCTAATGGCATCTTCTGTCCCGATCCGGTCCCTCTGCTGTAATCCACCGGACCAAGGTGCAAGAGCAAGCCTTTCTTAGATGATCACCTAAACTGGTCTGATGCTCGGCTAGACAACCGAAACTACCATTGCATGTTACAGATTCCCTTCTGTGTTACAGCAGATTTCAGACACTGGTGGAATTTGAGCTGTGTTTCCAGCTGGGTTTCGAAGGGTGTGGGACAGGCCTGATAGCACTGTCTGTTTGTCTGTCTGTCTGTCCATTTCCCGCCTTCATCCTCCCAGTGACTTCTGGACTTCTGGACAGGTTTCAACCAAGTTTGAGAGAGTGGATGATGTTGCAAATACAATTAAGTTCTGCACATATGATAAGAATTAGTAGCAGGGTAGAGAGAGACAAATTAGCGCCCCTGTTTCAGAGAAAGGCAGTAAAATGTGATTATTTTACACTGCTCGGCAGTAATCTGTGGCTAGTCTGTGGCTGTATGCTGCTCAGCTGTGTGTGTAACCCTTGGCTAGACTCGGTAGGTGTACTCAGGTGGCAGAAAACATAGTGAGGGAAAGCTGGGCTCATTGTAGCTGGATTGAAATAAAGGAGGCAAAAGATGCCAACAGGGGCTTAATCAGCCTTCTTAGAATATTTAGCATCTTGTAAAGGAAAGTGCCTGCTCCTGCAATCCTGTGAACATGAGACTGCTTTCCTTTAACTGTTTCTGGCTTACATGCCTTTTGTGAAAAGCTTAGAAACAAGACCTATGAGTTTCAAAAAGCAAATTAAAACAAACAAACCCAACGAACTTTAAAAGTTTCTCTTTTAAAGTCTCTTAATTTATAACAAAAATCTCTTGATCTGGGGTGAGAGGGCAGAACATATTTCTAATGCAGTAAATACACTTCTTTCAACTTCATAAAAGAAAATCTTTATCTAATGCTCTGCTGAGTACAGTAACACATCTGCAATCAAGCTATTTGCCCATTTACTTCCTTGAGCTGAAACCTGCTATCCTGTGTGCTGCTCTACAAGGAGACACTGAAGGAGCCGATGGTATGAGAAGGAAAATTTAAAGCAAGAAGTAAGCTTGTTCTTCAGAAAACGTATTAAAAACAAAACAAAACAAAACAAAACAAAACAACAACAACAACAAAAAACCAACCAAGCCCAGTTTATAGAGCTGGTTGGAAAGCAAGTCAATAAACCTTATACACAAAATTCCGGCATAATGTTTATGGTCACCAAATACTGTATATAGATGTAATAATGAACTAAAAGGTAAGCAATTTTGGCTCTAAAGATAGAAACAATATTTTATTATATGTCAGCTTCATTTAACTTCATGTTAGGAAACAATATTTTTCTTGTATGTGTGCTGCTTTTAAGTTACAAATTTTAAAAACCTTTCCAGTTTTCATAGTGTGTTATCTGAAGACTGCAATTGCTGAAAACTATGCCTTTTTTATAGATTTTGTGTATATGTAGAAATAGAAAGCAATAAAAGCAAAATGCATGGAAGTTTAGAAGCAGTGAAAAAAGGGAGTTTACTTTTAACATTCTTATTGAAGTGTAAAGTTCTTATTCATATCTTGAAGACAGTTGAGTCAGATTTCCAAAACACTGCAGGTGCACAAACCCCATAGACACAAATGTGTTCCCTTGTTCACTGATGCTCCCTTCATGGCCATGGTTGTGCAGAGGTTTGTCATTGACTGCCCATACTGCCTGGGGCTGTTTTCCCCCTTGAGCCTTATTGACCATGCAGACAGTTAAGCACACAGAGAATATGTTAGAAGACCAGGACTTCAGTCTAAGAACTTTTATATTTTATTATATTATGGGGAGGGTGTATACCAAATGGAGGATAACTGCAAAGATGCGCCAATGCTTGGGTTGAATATTTGACCAAGAAAGTGCTGGGACTCAGGAAGGTTCAAAAGTTGCTCTACGCTTCTGTTGCATTGAATTGTGTAATGAGTGGGAATTTATATTTATCTATATTTTATTTGGGAATTTTCTTAGAATCATAGAATCATTTAGGTTGGAAAAGACCTTCAAGATCATCAAGTCCAACCGTTAACCTAACATGGCTAAGTCTGCCACTACACCAAAACCCTAAGTGCCACAGGTACATGTCTTTTAAATATCTCCAGTGATGGTGACTCAGCCACTTCCCTGGGCAGCCTCTTCCAATGCTTGATAACCCTTTCAGTGAAGAAATTTTTCCTAATATCCAATCTAAACCTCCACTGATGTAACCTGAGGCCATTTCCTCTTGTTCTATCGCTTGTTGCTTGGGAGAAGAGACTGATGCCCACCTTGCCACAACCTTCTTTTAGGTAGTTGTAGAGAGCAATAAGGTCTCCCCTCAGCCTCCTTTTCTCCAGTTTAAACAACCCCAGTTCCCTCAGCTGCTCCTCAAAAGACTTGGTCTCAAGACCCTTCACCAGCTTTGTTGCTCTTCTTTGGACACGCTCCAGGGCCTCAATGTCCTTCTTGTAGTGAGGGGCCCAAAACTGAATATAGTACTCCAGGTGGGGCCTCACTAGTGCTGAGTACAGGGGGACAATCACTTCCCTAGTCCTACTCACCACGCTAGCCCTGATCCAAGCCAGGATGCTGTTGGCCTTCTTGGTCACCTGGGCACACTGCCAGCTCATATTCAGTTGGCTGTTGACCTACACTCCCAGGTCCTTTTCCACTGGCAGCTTTCCATTCCTCCCCAAGCCTGTAGCGCTGCATGGGGTTGTTGTGACACAACAACGCAGAACCCAGCACTTGGCCTTGTTGAATCTCATACCACTGTCCTCGGCACATCGATCCAGCCTGTCCAGATCCCTCTGTAGAGCCATCCTACCCTCTCTGTTTGGGCCTAGACATCCAGCCAGTATTTTACCTAATGAAGAGTATGCCTGTCCAAGCCACGAGCAGCCAGTTGCTCCAGGACAATGCTGCAGGAAACACATTCAAGAAAAAATGTTGATTTACTACACATTCTGCTGTGGATCTGTAACATACCTATTATTGATCAGTTTTTTACTCTTCGTTTATTTAAACCTGAATAAGCAATTTACAAGACTCCAAGGAAAAAAAAGATTACAGAATAAAATGCAGAGAGACAACAGTGTTGACAGTGGGATATGTTAGATGTGTGGTCTTTTCCGCTTTCAGTGTCTGTAACTGAATTACATGTTGGCATATGTACAGACAGGATTTTATTTTTTTTTTTTTAACAGGTGTCCCCAGTAAGATTTCCTTGCCTATAGGAAGCCAGTGGGGAAACTCCACTTAAAAATTAGATTATGCTTTAAATACAGATATGCGTCTCTAGCTTCAGGACCATCTCTTTCAAAATCTCTGCTCTGATGCTCCCACAGTTTGACACAGGCCTGACTTGCATCAGTTTATAGAAGTATTTTCAGAAAACACGGTCCTTTTTGTGCTGACATGAAAGCACAGCAAATCCTCTCAGTGCACACATGTCTATGATTGTCCACACACACACTTGCATCTGCAGACATTCGCCATTTTCCTCATCCTGTGCTTGAGGCTCAGAGCACGGCAGCAGGTGTCAAGCTGAGGTTGCAGCCAAGTGCCACCTCTTCACAAAACTGCTGGCTCCAGCCTTGTCGAGGAGCACATGCATAGACCCATGGGACAACAAGCTGATCAGCGAGGTTGGCCCCATCTGGCACTGAGGTCCCAGGGCTGGAGGGAGCTGGGACACTGTGTCTGGATCCCAAAACCTTAGATAAAGCAGGTGAAATATTCCCAGGAAATACGACTGCACTGCTTGGGAGTTTGTGACTGTGCCTGAATACAGCCCTATTAGCCTGAGACCAGATATGAATTAAACTTTGTACTTACAATCTGAAATGTATTAATGTTGTATTGTGACCTTGGAATATGCAACTGTATTAGTACTAGCCAGCGGGATTCTCAGGATAGGAATAATGAAGAAAAATGATGCAATGAGGAGGAAAGACCTTCCCACAAATTCTTGGGAATTTGTTCAAAGATGGTTTGGTGAACAGCTGATCCAAAGGGCTTGGCTTGAAATAGGTGGTGAACTACGGTGTAAGGAGCAGAAAACTGTCAAGACAAAACTTTGCTATGTAAAAAGTTACTAATTTGCAAGAGTTGTCTGGAAGCTTTTTTCAGGAATTAGACAACTTGTCTGGAGTCTTTCCCCTTATTTTATATCCTGCTCTGTTCCTTTCATCAGGCTGATCAATACCATATTTTAAGGAATCTAGCATATTGACCATCAGCCACAGACTCACAAAGGCAATAATGTCAATACTGGACCCAGTCAGGCCTCCTGGGTAAGGATGGTCACTGCTCTCTTTTAGCACTTAGCATAAAAATGGGAAAAGAACGTGATGGGCTTTCTGAAGGGATAACGCTGTAGAGAGCAGAAGAAGTTGAGTTGTAGCTGTTTGCCGAACCATGAATTCTGTTAATTTATAAAACGTCTCCATTCCAATTTTAGTTAGAAATATTTTTAAAGAAAATAAACCTCATTTGTAACAGGTACATAGAATTTTGTGTTAATGTATTTACTGAATTTGCATTCGGAAGCATATAAAAAGTAGTACAAAATTATGTTCCAGAGGCAACACTCAAGGCAAAACAGCTTATAGGCCCTTGACTTCTTAAGAACAGAAAATCAATTTTGCTTCGAACACCTTATGGGGCAGTAGTTGTAAGCACCCAAATAATGGCATTATTAATCACTTCATACTATGACTCACTGGTTCATTGTACAGATCAGGAGAGAGACAAAAGCTTAGTATAGTCCCATCAGTCTTTTTTCATTAAGAAAGTAAAAACGCATGGCACAATCTCCTTCTCTTCTGGAACTGGGCTAACTTTGCCTTTCATCTGCCAAAACAAGGATTTTTAGAAATCCAGCATAATTTGCGTACTGCTCACTACATATTCACTGTAGGCATTTACATCAGAGGCCATAACTAGAAGGTTTGTCTTTCTCATCTTCCCATATAGTCAGTGTGATGGAGGGCAGGACAGCTCTTGCAGATTTCAGTTCAACTCCCTGACCTCCCCAACTGCAAGTAAGATTTAACTAAACTTTCTTGCTACTCTGACTGTCCCGTGCACCATAATGATGACAGAGTGGTGGTGCAGATCCCACCTTGAAAACATGAAGAACTAAACTGCAGTGTTGGTATATCTGAAGGAAAGAAGATTTATTGAAGAGATATGAATGCAGTAATGAATTATTCAGTCATTGTTTGCACACTTGAGGTACCTTCCATTATTCCATTAAATTTCAGTTCTGTTACCAGTGAAACTTATTTAATCGAAAACAAACCTTTTATAGAATGACCCGCATTACAAAACAGCTGTGACCTGTGTGTGTTGCTAGAGAACCAGGTGATATTCAGTGAGAACAAACCCAAATCAATATTATAGGATGAGGTTATGGGTCAGTGTCTACCAATATGACACACAGGCAGAGGAAAAAAAGGCAAACTAAACGAGCTTTCTTTCATGTAAAGTATACATCAATGTTTCTTCCCTCAGGGCATTCTGGCAGTCAATGAATATTTCAAGAAGCAAAACCAAGAGGTTCATCTCCAGTCATTTCATTAGCTACCTTTTTACTTGGGCAGTTACGTTTAGATGAAACTCAGCAATGAGACCACTGAACAAGTAACTAAGTGCTCATTCACGTCATCTGGGCTTCCTTCACACACCAGCGGTGGATATTCAATGTCTTCTAAGAACCAAAGAGTTGTCATCAGCTGAACACCCAAAACTACTTTAGCTTTCATTCAAAATTAGTAACTCACTCACTTTCCATGTACAGTACAAAATTTTAACATTATGATCTTATGTTAGCACAGTTAATTTTTAGGCATCTAATCTAGTGTCCTGAATGGAAAGATTCAGCATCCTCAGTCCCAACAAGCGGACAAAAAGGGTCCCTGCCGCAGAGTGCTGCTCAGAGCACCCCAGTTAGGCTCCTGCTCTGACCATCATCTGGTCCTCTCCTGACAACACAGGGAGCAGACAGAGATTTCCTTCCTAACCTAAAACCCCAAGTGTGGTGTCTTTCTTAGAGACCGTGACTGTTCCCAGTATTCACAGTGCAGTTTTCAAACTTAACTTGTAATGGCTATTGCTGGGAAATCCTGATGTGATCATTACCCAAAGCACATGTTTGCAGCACAAGTAGTAAAGCACAAGGGCAGACTTGTGTTATGAAGGATGCAATGAAGACAAGAGACGCAGTTATTGTGGTCTGAACTAGAGAAATGTTACAAATTTTACCCTGCTAGTGTCCTGAAGCTGTAAAACAACCAGGCCTCAATTGTCATCCCATCGAAACAACCGAGATTCTTGCAGTGACTTCATTATATCCCAGATTAGACCCAGTGAGAGCTAAGTCTTGGAAAGGTGCACGAACAAATTTGAAAATCAAGACAATTAAACTGAATATCAGAGGATGAAGAGTCCACACTGAGGATATCCCATTTTCCAGAAATGTAACCTTTTAGGACAGGTTAAGTCAATTGAGTGCAAAATCTCAAGTGTTTCAAAAAAGAAGACTGGAAGCTATTCAGGTCAATTTACACATGGTTACATCTCCTGTGAAATGCTGAGCACACATTTAAATCACGTGGTTCATGCGCACCCTATTCCTTAGGCTTACCTTATGCCTACCCAAGGACGCTGCGTTTGTCTGGCCCTTCCTCCAAACCTGAAACACCTGCAGTCAGTCTCAGCTTATAATAACACCCACAGCTGCATTTCGGGGCTCTGCTTGGGGACTAAGGGCCTATTGTTATGCCTTGTGCCATGTGTTTATCCCCGTCAGCCATTAAACCAAGCAGAAATGTTGACCCCTGATCATTATTACTAAGTCAATATCAGTCTAGTTAGTAAGCAGATGAGATTTTACCAGGGTGATTAGGATGTGATAACTGCATGACTGCAGGAAAATCAGATCATTCCCTATCACTATGCATGAAATGTGTAAAAATAAGTCTTCCAGGTGGTTCAAAGCAGTTGGCCGCGTGCCTACCAACTCACCTAGGCATTCTGGGATTGTGTAATAAAATATTACTTGTCATGTCTTATTGCTTAATTATTGTTATCAGCTTCCAGAATTTCAGTAAACTGGGCGTACTGCATAATGAAGTGATACTAAGCCAGAGGTATTGTATCACAAGTACAGAGAGCTATACTACTATATTGTACTGGATATACTATCACCCCAAACCAGTAAACTTTTCAGTCTCTTATATTTTGCCTAGGGAAAAAAACCACAACGGTTTACAGAAGACATTTCTTCAGTGTGCCTGGATCTTAAATTCTCTGAGAACAATAAATTCTCTGATACGATAAACGCCCTTTGTTAATATTATCACAGCATGCTTAAAATGTATCTGGAGAGTAGATAAGGAGACCCCTCAGGCTAGGAGACAGAAAAAGGGAAAGCAAAAGGAGAATGATCATGCTGTCATGTTATGAAATCTCACCTTCACTCATTTGCATAGTGACAACATCTCACTGCTTTTTGAATCAATGACATCAAGAGCATAAATGCCTAAGGTAAAAAAAAACAAACCAAACAACTGCATAATATTAGCAGAAAATTCCTTAAAAGCAAAATACACATGTAAGAAATTGAGCAGAAGAAAACAAATGTAAACAAAAATGCAGAGAAGAAATACCTCTGGTTTTGCTGTTCTCTAAGAACTTGTATCTACCTTTTCTCTGAGGCATTTCAAACACCTTTCCGAAACCAAGCAAATACGCTGTTTATAAATGAGAAAACAGGAGAATAATGAAGGTCAAATATATGATTTAATGTATATACATCTATGTGACAAATGTAAAATACATTTTTTCCCTTGGCAGGTGGGCTCCTCTCATTCCTTCAGAATTGCCTAAGCTTACTATCCTCACTAAAATAAGTTTTTATTAATTTTTATTGTCATTAGCAGTAGAGAACAAATTCAGCCCTTGAAATCAGATTTTATTCTGGTTTATTTATCATCAGAAGAACTGTTAATTAAATTCTCAGTACAAAATATCACTGTAGATGCATCAACCCAAAATAATCCAGCTTGTCTTTCAGTGTTTATTAGATTCTGGTGTGTTTTCCTGCTCATGCTCAGGAAAAAAATAGCAAAACAAAACAAAGCCCTAAAAAAAGCTTTTTAATGGAAATTTGTCTAGAAGCCACTGGAAAACAATTCTCATGGAATAAAAATTTTAGTGGCTACCCCTGGTCGGACAGCAAGGCGACACCAAATTGGAGATAGATCAGATGCCCCTGATTAGTCCTTGTGTACTTGCTGCTGGTGCAGTAGTGGATGGACAGGCCAAGCCACCAGTAGAACAATGCAGAGATAGAGGGAGGCAGGGGTCTGCAAGCAACCTTGAGAAATTTCTCCCCAAAGACACGAAGTTCAGAGAGATCACAGTGCACTCCGTCTGGAAAATGCTTACTCATGAGAGCATCCCATTAGCTTTTGGACTTGCAGCCAGAGCATGTTGGCACTGATTGAAAAGACGTCGAAGAGCAGCATGCTGTATAGCGATCCTGAGACATGCTGCTGCACCCCCGCTTCGGACAAACAGTGCTGTTGATTACAACAGGGGGACTGTAGGTGTGTGGGAATCTACAGGTGCCGTCTCAGGAGCTGTAGAAGGCAGCTCAGAAAATCTAGTCTGTTGTCAATAGGCTTAAAATCTCACTGTGGTAATCTACACCTCCACGGGACAGCCCATACATTTAATAAAGGCTGAAATTGGATTCAAATCATAAAGAGTTGTTTGCTCAGTCTTAAAATACTGGAGGCGCTTGGTGAGTCCATTGGCGGTCAATATCGGTCACGTTTTGTAAGTGCCCAGAGGAGAAAACGAGAGCTGTTGGAGGGATCCTGAGAGTCAGGAGATGCCAGAGGTGCTGGCTGCATGGCCGGTGCTCTGCTCCACAGGGAACGCAGACAACTGTTGCTGCAAGAAGCCGTTCTGCTTCACTGAGGCAAGAAAGTGACCCTTTTGGCCAGTGCCCACTTTGACTTACCCTTTGTGCAATGCCTTGGGGGCATTGCACAACCTGTGCAATGCCTCAGGGTTGAGGCTGAAGGGAAATAGTGCCAGAATCCGCCTCTCCCCCGTTTTTCCCCAAAGGATGAACTCCCATCCCACATCTGGGACACTGATTCTCCCGAGGAGAGTGTATGGGAAGACAAGTGATCAGGCCTAATGTTCGTTTAGATTCCTACTAACTCTGTCCAAATCCCTTCCTACGGCTGTCCATCCTTTATTTACATAATTACTTTCCAAATTCAATTGACAATGCCATGGCCCTCTTGCTACTCACCTCTTCGCTCTTACTCTCCCCCAGCAACCACAGCCTGAAAGCAGGTACTAATAGGTATTATCACAGAAAGTTGCACAGTGTCTGGGTCACCTTTATCAGCCAAAGTACACATGAGTATTTCTTGATTTCATGTTGTTCTTAGTCATAAACTTTCCCCCTTAAAAATATTGCATAGTCCTTTATGTTTATACCCTTTTCTCTGCTGGATGCTAGCAGAACATGGGCTTTGCCAGTCAGCCCTTCAGAGCCAAACCAGCATGCTAGCCAAATAACTCCATTTTCTGAAAAGACAATGGCAAAAATGTTTATCTTCAACCCTGATCATGCTTGGAGCATAACACCAAATCCTAGACTTCAGAGAATATTTCTGAGGAAGGAAATAGCTCTTTGTCCATTTTGTTATAACTTCACCAATATCCTTTTTACTTTGTCTTACAATCTTTTCTTCTTCTGTTCATGACTCTTCTTAGTACTTGGCACTGTAAGGTGGTTTTAGCAGTTCTCTGCTAGATATAGTTTTACTGGTCCTTCTACCATGGTCTTAATTTAGTTTTCTATAAAAGTGGCCATGGACAGCTGCTTTATACTCCCCACTGGGTTTGTTAATATCAAATGAGATTAAGACACTAATTGAACCCAAGGAAAATGCTGTGGTCAGACTGGAAGCCTGAGCCTACAGCTTTGAGATGTTGGAAAATGAAAAGGTAATCAGAGACTCCTCTGGAGAAAAGGAAAACTTTTAACTGACTGAATCATCTTCAATGATTTTAATGCTGTTAAAAATAGAATGTGTGAATGTAGGAATAAAACAACAAAAAATTTTATGGCCCATGGGTCATAAGGAATTGTTTGAGTGCTTTTTCTCAATAGCAACAAAAGCTACTGTGACTGAACTTACCCAGTGCAAATGGGTAAGTGCAAAGTGAATTTACTCAGTGCAAATTTTTCCGAAGAAAAAATGCAGTGCTTGAGGCATGAATGTCCAGATAAATAACACCGTTCCCTCAATTTATTAGTAAACCTATTTCCCATTATAGAGTTGACACATTATGGTTTGTGGAACAGGGATTTTCTCAGTGAAACATGAAAAAACAGCTATGACCACATGTTGCTAAAATCCAGAGCCTTTGTATGACCCCAAAATGGAGATTATGTTCTGTCTGTGCAATGTAATTCCATGACTTTGCTTGGAAAGGATATATTCATTCACATCCTTTCACAAAACTGAGTGCAGCTGCAGCATACTGTGTGTTATCCCAGGAACAGCAGCATTTCAGTGCTGGAAATATTTATTCCTATATGCAAAAAGGTGTAGTTGCAGAATTACAGGGAGGAGAAAGAGGCTTTACATATATCAGGTACACGATATACACAAATGCATATTATTGTGCCACAAAATGACGATATAATAATTTCTATCGCAAAAGTATTTGTACAGGGGGACTGTAGTAAAATACATCAGATCTAACACAAATCTTGCCTTCCTTGAGTTTTGAAGAGTAAACCACAACCTTTTAGATTTGGAACTCAAAAAGTTGTTGGAACAACAGCATAAACAGCATAAACAGAAGTTGGGGAAAAAAACACAAACAAAGAAGTTCAAGCTATCTTGGATGAAACTGAATGGAATATTTGAAAAAGAACATCAAAAATAATGCTCCTTTTCTGCATTCTGGAATTTGCTTGGTCAAGGTTCTATACTTTTGCATTGGAAATCATACTTTTCAACAACAGCTCTAACATTGTTGCTGTACTGCCTTTGCAAGTAATGAAGAAGAAAAAAACTTCTCTGTACTTCAGAAATATGGTAACAGCACTCTAACATTACCCAAAGAAGTAATCATGCAACATCTGGCAAACAGGATACCTGACAAAAATCGGGATAATTTTTAGGGATAAATTGTCTCTCCCATAGCATGGTTCCAGCTCCACAAGGACTCTTGAGGCACTGCCATGGCAGGACCAGTAGAGAGTCCCATGGGCACAAGGCAAACACTGATGGTGACCCTCTGTTTATCAGAAGGCACAGTGGTGGTGGTCTCTGACCACTCCCAAAACAGGACCCCTTTAGCAAAATGCTCAGCTTGCTGCCCTCTCTGGGCAGCCCTGCTGCACACTCTCCACTCAGGCCATTCACTAAATTCTGCAGTGTGACCCTTAGTCAGCACATCCCGACCTACTGCAAAATACTGATGACTAGGAATGACTTATTGAATTAAGAGCAGATAAAGTAGAAAGAAAGAAAAGATCAGAGGAAAAACATCCTTAAATCATCGTTATTTTTTATCAGCCTATTGGAGTGCATGGAGCAGACAGATAAATAGTAGACAGAGACCAAAGAGAAGCCAAAAAAGAGCCAAAATGATGCTGCAAAATTGTACCAATAGTAGTGTTGCTATTAAGCCACAACAGAAAGTGCAAGAAGGTGAAAGGGAAGCAGATGGTCAGTCTTGTAGGTGGTCTGAATGAACAACTCTGCAATTTGTTTTGAGACATGTAAAATGAAGTTAACTATTCCTATTGTTTATTCTGTAAGAGCACAAAGTTCTACTCAAAAAGTATGAGTTTTTGTTGTGTTGAAATGGTTAAAGAACTGGATTATTGTGGCAGTAAAACTAAAGGGTACATCAGTAGAATGACTAAAACCTGTTTTTGCAATATCAGAGTCACAAATTATTCTCATAGGAATAGGCCGCATTTCATTGTAACGGACTACACATATTTAGGTGAAATCCAGAGTTGCTGAAAGAGAACTAGCCCCATCAAAACCCTTGCAGGAAAGCAGTTTGCATGCACAAAAAACCCTGGGAAAGGGTATAAAATGATGTGCTACCCAGGTTGTAGCTATGAAATACGTGAAATCGCTGTGGCCTTGAAGAGCTGGGATGTTCCCAGGGCTGTGGTCTGCTGGACCTCTGCAGTAGGCAGATCCAGCAGTTCCCCAGTTTCCACGTTCAGTGCAGTCTGTGAAACAGTGCTTGCCAGGATTTCTCGCTTCCTGTTCTCTGTGAAGTAGCAGTATGCCATTTCTACTGCAGTGTGCTCGAGAGAACATGAGAATGGGCCCTTGTAAAATAATAACTGTCAGGTTTCTGCAGAACTAGCAGAGCTAGGCAACCTCTGCAAAGGGTTTTAAGGCAAGTCTTAATGCTAGATGAGAATAGCATGTAAAACACCTACTTGCTGTTGGGTTCCCAGAAGCAGCTTTAGATGATTGAGCCTGGGGGGAACCACCACCACCCCAAAAAACTCTTTTATATAGAGCACCTCCATGTGCTTTTGCCACCCGAGTAGCTAGGATGGAGCAGCACGTAGCCAACACCCTATCAATATTTTTCTCCCTGTGCTTGCAGTGAGTTACAAGACTTAACGCCTGGCATACAAGACAGCTGGTGGTCTTCCAGCAGGGCCACGGACAGGGTGTGCTGCCAGGGCAGACAGGTTTCAGGCAGCCTGCGCCCGGTGGTGGTACAGCAGCCAACACCACCTCGAGTGAACTTTCAGCTTCCAGCTGCCCCCCAAATTAAGCAGATGACAGTGTGCATACAGCCATTCAAACCCCACGGCTTGATTTGCCCCCCTCGTAAGTCAAGAGGGAGCTCTAAAAATGGCTTGAAAATGATGTGTTTGTTGAGCCTCTGGACTGCAGGTCTCCTCAGGCTGGTGTGATAGGAGATAAATTGTATCTTGTCCCTAGAAGCCAAATGTAATTCTGTAACTTGCAGCCCTTCAACAAGAACTAAATACCCGCAGAACCCATCTCCTGAAACTCAAAATCTATCTATCCCGTATCAGCAGATCATTCTTCTCTCTCATGTTCAGAAGGTTCAAAACTGCTCAAAGAAAGCTCAAAACTACTGGCTGATGCCAATTCACATTGTCTTACCAATGTTTTTGCCCCTGCTGATGTTTTAAATATACATCCTTTTTTGCGGTACAATGGGTATCATTGCTGTCAATGTCTCTATTATCATTTACTGCTGAACTTTAAGCAGCATTCTAATTAGTAAACAGGCTCTAATGACTTAAATCTGCCCTATTTTCTCTCCAACAGTGGAGAAGCAATCATTTTATTTTCATGCAAAACCATATGGTTTTTTTGTTGCAACTTTCAGGATAAGTTTATTCAAAATCATTAATTTCTAATTTGTCTTTTTTCATACCTTTTTTTTCCCATTTCATTCTCACTGAAGTTAAATAAAGTATTGTTCCTTTTTTTTTTAATTATAACTTCTTTTTCCACTGAACAAAAAGAGGGAAATTACTCTGATAAAAAAATAATTATTTTTTTCCATTGGGAACTAAAGCAAAATGTTACTCGGTGTTATTTTTCTCTCACTTCGAGAGATAAAGTTGAAAGTGAGAAAAAATGTTATTTTTAAAAGCAATAGTGTTGCTTTCCTCACTTTTTTTATTTTAATATTTAACTCCCTGTTTTCTATAGGGAAAGTGGGAGGAGTGGAAAACAGCCGAAATACCGACTGAAATGGATATTTCACCACAAGCAAATAAAAATATTCTTTCTTTTGCTGTTTAAAAAGTAATCATTAAAATTGAAGTAATATAATTTAAAATACTTGAAGTGAATGTCAGATAAGCAATTTTCCTCTTTCATGTCGTTTAACATAAAGCTTCCTATCTTAAAAAGTAAAGTATTTCCCCTCTTAAAGAGTCTCTCTTGGAGTCCAAGTCCCTGGCCTTTGCCATATCGCTGCTGCAGGAGAAGCTTCTCCAGCAATGCCAGCTTGAGGATGTTAGATGAGGATGCCTCCCTACCTAAAAAAATGGGGGAAGGCAAGAGGAGTTGCCTTAATGAACGACGTGGCCAAGTTCTTGCAGGGATGTGCAGGGCTCCTGAATCATCACATCATGGCCAATCTTTGCAGGATGCTGCTCTGCTGGGGTCAGGGTGATGTGCCAACTGTCCCTCTGTGCCTGTGCTGCTGCTGTGTGCTCTCCTGAGTTGCCCTAAAGGACCAATGCATGGAGGACACTCTGGGAGGTAAAGGCTGGACCATGTGGTGATGGTGGATCTGCTGACTGCAAGAAATGGGTCATACATGTGGGAGTGGGAGTATTGAGAGTGACAGTAGGTCGCACTGACAAGGCATCAGTTAAGGTACAAAACATTATGGTATTATTTCCCCTAATATTGGTGGCTTATTTTTCACTTCATCATGCATTATGAAACACTTTTGCACTGTGAGGGTGATGGAGCACTGGCACAGGTTGCCCAGAGTCTCTATCCATGGATACTCAAACCTGACTGAAGACAGCTCTGAGCAACCTACTGTAAGTGGCCCTGCCTGAGCAGGGGGATTAGAAAAGATGACCTCCAGAGGTCCCTTCCAACCTCAACCATTCTGTGATTCTCTCACCTCTGGTGTAGGCTGGCAAAGCGTCATCACTAAAATATGTTTTACCTCACTGCCTCTCCTTGTGAAAACATAGCTGCTTTAGGAACCTGCTTCATGACATATTGTGTAGTCCTTAGATTGACATTTCTCTCAGTGAAGACAGCCTTCTGAACCACTTTGCATGCAGTAAAGTTCTTAAATTGGTCTGAAGTAATGCACATGGATAAGTATTTCTTTTATGCTAGGGGTGACATTTGGTCTGGGACCTATATAGGGCCAGCATAAGGGTTTGTGCATCATAGAATCATAGAATGCTTTGTGTTGGAAGCAACCTTAAGGATCATCTAGTTCCAACTTCCCTTCCATGGGCAGGTTACTCAAAGCTCCATCCAACCTGGCCTTGGTGCATCACTGAAACCTCATTTAAAACTTGAAGACAGGACTTGAATGAAACATGAATATTAGTGTGTAACAAATGGCACACACCACCAAGAAGTATGTTCTAGTTTTAGACTTCAAGCGCTTTATTTGAAACTGCCTGTTTACTTTAAAAAATACCAGATCCGCAGGAAAAATGCAGCTTTACATGTAGTAGTTGAGTATACTCAATTGGGCGACACCAGTTTGGTACTGAACATACTAAAGGAACAAAACCAAACCGAAACAAAGCAGACAAAAGCCAGACAGTTGGTCTCAATCATTGTTTCTTTAAAACAGCAATACATATTCCATAGTCCACATGAGTTTTGCTGTTTCTTCTACTGAAGTGGTGCATCGATGTAATTTAGCTGCAGCTAGGAAGCTGGTATCACTTTCAAACAGTGAGGGTCACATGACACTGAGTCGGCTTTAGACATCACGTCTCCACATTTCACCCAGCAGTGGTTCTGTTGATATGCTCCATATTGCAGAATATAAATGGGTTTCCAGACAGGGAAAGATGATTACAAACAAAACTACCCGAGTGAAATACCGACAGGGCAAGTCACAGTGTGAACACTGACCATGGAGCCAGGAACCTGCAGCTTCCTCGGAGACACATCCAGGAGGTTAAAGCATCTTTTCTTGTCTAACTTCCATGTCAGATGAAGCGGTATATGCTTGTGAATAGATGAGGGCAGAGGTCTGCATCCTGTGAAGAGTTTAGCGCAAGACCATTTTCTTCCAAAGGCGGCCTCTTGTCCTTAGGGTTTTAGTGTGTGACACATCTCCCATCACAAGAGAGTCTGACTGTAAGAGTTCACCTTTTATCATATCATGTTCTAGCAGTATATTATTTTACAGAGCAATATAAAATAGAGGGCTACCTCAGAGGGCTATTTCAAACTTATCTGTATCACATACCAGTATGTAAGCATTTTCTTCTTTGATACACTAAATTCTTTTCACCTCTTTTCGAATTCACAGGCATTTTTCCAGTTATGCATGTCCTCATTTTTTCTTAAAATAATGAAGTGCTAAAAAGTACGCATTTTGTGTACTGTGTGCGTTTCTCAGATTAACACATTTAACCTGCTGTGCTTGTGAGGCAAATATTTGTTTCACCTTTATGTCCAGGAACCAATACCAGTCTACTCTGCAACCAGTCAGCAAGTCCCCTTGGCAAGACCCTTCCATGCCCCAGAGACCAGCTGCTCTTGGTGGTGATTGAAACAAAGGCATATCACAAAGCTGCATAGTTTTGGGATTGCAGTGGGAGAAGCCAGAAGCTGGCTTTCTCCGGTGGGCACCAGGTGGGAAGTCTTGAGGGTATCCATAATTAGAATGGGCTATTAGGGTGGGGGTTATATAGGACATAGCCACAGGTGAGTGGACGTCATTTCTAGGTAGGCATCTATACTACCCTGTGGAAACTGCCAGGATCAGTAAGAAAACATGAAAGTCAAAGCTGGGTTTAGATAAACACAGGTACCCAAAGAGCAACACTCTCTAACTATGAATACCTCGCAAACTTTAGAACTGCTGCTAGTTCTTCTGCATCTATGTCATTGCATTTGTTCCATCAGCAGTGTCAGCTCTAGTGAAGAATGAGCACCGTTGCTCTTTACCGCTGTGTCATCTCAGCCACCTGATAAGGCTGTAAAAACAGTTGTCCACACTCTACAACCTTCAGACTAATGGCAGCTCAGAAAAATAGTCTTCTTTGGATGCAACATCCAAACACATCACACTATATTTGCCAAGGTTCTCAATGCTGCATGTATGCAGAGGAACTATTAATGTTAAAAACACTAGGTGCTACAGGCAGATATAATGTTATGGACCAGCACCTACAACAATGATGCTTCAATCTTTGTGGGTGCCTCTAGGCAAGTAAAACAAATAACTTAGTAGTGACAACCTGAAATGCATGTTAAATTAGAATGAGTCAAGTGTGCTAAGTTCGCACAGCACTCTGTGTTTCTGAGCAGCAGAAGGGAACTTGAGCAGTCAGTACCGGAAGGATCTTGTCGTGGTTTAGGCCAAATCAAGCCACTGGGGATGTGGGGGCCCGCACCCTGATGGGAGCCGACAGATGGCTCCCCGCTCTACC
>NC_138908.1:59708839-59772650 GCF_965231255.1 Vanellus vanellus
GGTAGAGGGGAGCATCTGTCGGTCCCATCTGGGGTCCCCCACATCCCCAGTGGCTGGTTTGGCCTAAACCACGACAAATACTCAGTGTGAAGATTTGGGGTCAAGACATGTAGTTCCTAATTTACATGGAAGTAAACTCAGGCCTAGAATACATGGCTTTCATTTCAGTTGAAATGTCATAAATCCAAGCCAACTTTTCAGTAACACTAGTTGCTTTGCAATGCACAGAGGGTATTCTGATAAGTGAAATTAGCAGAATTTATCTTTAAAGAATGCAAGACACAAAGCATCCCATTTTTAACATGTATGTGTTTTGCTTTAAAACGCCAGGAAGAAAAAAAGATCCTGTGCGTCTCCTTTAGCAAAAATATTCCAGACTGTCTAATATTTTTTGCTGTCTTGTTTAGATGATATATCCTGCTACCATTGCATGAGTTAAAATAAAGCATTCATATGATAAATAAAATAAGATTGTGCACCCCTTTTTTCAACAGAAAGATTAGAATCCTCTATGAATTTTTCTCTAGGAATTGTGGTTTTGGTTGATTTTTTTTTTTTTCTTGTCTAGACTTGCCTGTTTAGTCTGTCATTGTATTGAATTGCAGCTTAATTGCATGTGACTGGAATTCATCAACATCTCTATGACAAGCAGTAATGAATGTGTTTTTCAGCACTGCTCAATTTTTTAAACAATAAACTGCCAAAATCTATGTTGGAAGAGCACTAAGGAAGCCTGAAACTTGGATAAAGGGAACATCCAGGAATAAAGCTAGCCCTCTTGACCGATTTCTTGTCTAAAGTTTTGTGGGAAAGCCCATTGACACTTCCAGAATCCCACTGCACAGATCAGAGGATAATTTTAGTTTCTCTCTGTTGTTGTCTGATATTGAATCTGCACGAAGCTGCTTTTCAGAATGTTTGATTTCTGCCAGAATGCCCAAATGTTGAATTTTGAGTGTTTAACTACTGAAATGGTCAACGTTTATACTAAAGAGATGGTTGTAAGTACATATTCTCTTACGGTCCCAAACTCAGAAATTCTGCAGAATTTGGGTAACTAGGTGATCTTTTGTCCAAGGAAAGTATTCATCCAAGGTGACGGAGTAGTCTGTGGGATGTAATTAAACAGCCTTTTTTTTTTTTTTTTTTTTAAGTCCTTTAAGACTGAACTCTTTATGTCATTCACACATAGGGACAGTTTACTCTTGAGGAAGGGTAGAGTCATCTACTGTGTCTGCACAGCTCCTAGGGTAGTTATGTCTGATTGCCGATTGAAGCCTGTTTGATTATAATGTTTAATTATGGTAATTGCAGTGCTGGCTCAGTACATGCTTGTAAGCTTCTCAAAGCAGCTCGAGGATACGCACAGCAGCAATGTGAAGGGTAGGACTCTTTCTCCAAAATGAAGCTTGGAGGAAATGGGGCCAATCCTGTCGCCACGCCATATGCCTGCGATGTCGAAGGAGAGACAAGCGAGAGAATGTGTCTGTCAAAGCATTAATGTGTTTTCACTTGAGGAATTTGAGGTCTAATCCTTCTCCCCGTGTAGTGAATAGCAATGTACATATTGATACTGCAGGGAGCACGACCGGATCCCAACACTCTTCTTGTGTTCTTTTCAGGGGAACGGATTGTCATGGTAGTATTTGTGCATCTTATATTCAGCTGCTGGGCAATTTATGGATGATTTATGATTCCTGAAAAATAGGATTCAGAATGGAAATGCCAGCAGATTTTTTTCTGATACCTTCTAAAGCAGCTGAGTTAGCAGACTCCTTAATAATAACAACTCTTGCAGAGATGTTGTCAGGTGTTGGTGAAAAATGAGTAACAGAGCTTATTAACTGGTTGCCAAGACAACAGGCAACATGACTTAAAATGGGTACTCCTGTGCTTGCCTCTGTTTTCTCTGTCATGTACTGATAACTTCCATCTTATGTTAACATCACAAGGACAAAAAATTCAAACAATCAATTGTAACATGTATGTGTTGAAAAAGAAACTGCATATCTCTGGTAGTGAGGCAGAGCAAGTGGAGAGTCTTGGAAAGAGCCCTGTTGAAATTGCAGCAGTACCTACCAATCCTTTCTTAATTTAAAAAAAAAAAAAAAAAGAAGAAGAAATCATCTGCATAAAACAGCTTCACAAGAGACCAAGTAAATGGATTTTGGGGTAGGGGTGTGGGAGGGTGAAGCCATTGGGGGCCCTTCAGCAAGACTTCCACACCTGCTATTTTGTCCCTCAGCTTCCACCTGGGGACACTTGACTACTGCATTGGTGTGTATTCAAGCCCTTGTCTAGATGAAATCAATTTTATTTAAATAGCTGTTCAGAAGTGAATCACTGCTAACCTTCTAAGAAATACTGCTCAAGCAATGCAATGTGGCTACTTTGTACTTTCTCCTGTTGTTATGAATAACGTGTGTCTGTGGAAGATGCATTTCTTATCTGAGCGGTACTGGCAGGTCTCCTGTTCCCCGTAAGTCAGGAGTTGGTGGCTGGTGGCTTAAGTGAGTCCTTCCTTACTTGTGCCCAAGACCTATTTTGTCTAGCCTGCCTCAAAAAGGCATTACCCACAAAAGCCTTAACAGCTTTCATTCTGAAAGTTACAGTTTCAAAAGTTACTGTTCAGGGCTGTTAGTATCTTGTGGAAAATCTTTGGATCTGGGAATTTTGGTCATCAGTGCCCAAAGCTGCATACTTTGCCAAAGTGGTGTACAGTCCCATTGCTTTTGTCAAACCACATCTAAACCCAGTTAATACCACACCTAGTAGCTTGTAATGTGAGCTCGTGGAGTCACTGGTAAAATCCTAAAGGGCATGGTTTTACTGTTGTCTTAATGAAAATTGCAGTTCATAGAAATTTTTCAAAGAAGAGGACATAGGTGCTTGAGCAAAACCTGTCACTTGAATTCTCGGCTCCTTTTCTTTCATTTTAAGATCAGATTTCTTAGCTGGTGAGAGAGCACCATTGCTAAGTACCTAGGAATGGATTTCACTTAAAATCTCAAGTAGTCTGGTATGCACATTTAGGGACATCCTGAAAATATGATTCTGCAGCTATTAAAGACTGTGCTAGCTGGAATAGCTATCAAGTGGAGTCATTTTAGCTCATTTTATCTTTGGAGAGGTTAATTTTAGTTGGCTAATGGACTTGTTTGGTGTCTTGAAGTATTTTGTAGCTTGGAAGAAAGAAAATGGAGGCAGAATAGGACTTGGGGAATTGAGCTGACTCATGCTGCTGCAGCTGTGAATGATGTTCCGCAGGGCGTTGCTTGCCAGTGGTCCAGGGCTGCAGTGGTGGGGCTGCCTGGCGGGGTGAGACCAGGGAGCCCTGGTGTCCTCGGGAGCAATTGGCTGGGGGGCACGTGCATCACTCTCATCCGCTCATGAGCTTTTTTTTGCCAAGGGATGCTAGGATTTTGGTGGCTCAGGAGAAGATCACAGTGTAATAGCCTGTGTGTTTGGATACGTGAATTGTAAGTCTTTCTTTCTTAGCACTAATCAAAATTCCAGAGATGGGCTAATAAGTGACTTTTCCTTTTTTTTTCAGTGAATAAATTGTTACACTTATGTGACAATCATTCTGGCACTGGCTTCCATTTCTGCTTTTTTTAGGAATGATCTCAAAGAAAATTAGCATGAATTTACATTGCTGCCAACACACCATGCTAAGCTGTTAGTGTGAATCAGCAAAATGACTGAGGGGTTATTTTTAAATGCCTTGTATCACAAGTACATACAATGAGTTCAGTGGTCTTAGAACAGCCCATGTTTTATGGGAACAGGTTTTTGACCTGTTTGAGGCAGCTACCAGAAGCATGGGATTAGGTTAGCTGTGAATAATGATAGAATTTTAACTCTATTATGAAATTTGAATCCCCATTCCTCTTTATTAGAATGATAATCCAGCACACCTAATGTGTTCACAGGGGTTATTTTGTTAAGGGTTATTTAACAAAAACTTACAGAATTATAATTCTTAATTTGTCCCTTACTAGACTCCTTAATCTTCCTTTCCTAACATGTGGGACGTCTGAAACTGAAGACTTAAACAATATTTTATTTTTGACCCTTGCCCAGTATCATTTACAGATGACCTACCTCTCATCTCTTCCATCATAGATTTATAACAAATGTGTAACCAGAATATCATTGCCACTTTTTTCATCTAGTTTCTGGTTGCCATGGGCAACATTTTTGTCAGATGTCTGTTTTTCTTAATTTTGTTAAAACTTATCTTTTTTAATTGCCTGGATTTTCTGTTACATTCTGGTACAGTTTATCAATCACTCGAGAAAAATATTAAAAGTTTATGATTGGACTTTATAATGAGAAAAGACTTGATCCAAAGGCCACTGAAATAATTGGATTGGTTTTTAGATTACAGGAAATCCTATCCAGTATTTTTAAGATAGAACAAGGACTGACTTTTCACATAATGAGGGGGAAAGTGAACATTTCAATTTCTTTCTTGCCAGATAAAAATGGTGCTTTATTTGCAGTGAGTTGCATACCACTGTATTAAGTTATAGGACCAGATCCAGGGAAGAAGAGTTGAGATATTCCTTGTCTGTAGACTGAGTGGAATGGGGACCGTGTGTTCATCTCTGTTGCTGACTGCAGAATGAGAGTTGCCACGGTGGCTACTATCAGCCTACAACAGCATGAGGAGCTCCAGCTGTCATCCACGTTGTAGAGACAAATGCAAGAGATGCATTAGTGCTTCTGTCTATAGACTGCTGGGAATGACCCATAATACCTCACGGTCCCTATGAGTAGGTAGGGAAGATACACACTTTAGCCAGTAATAGTCACAAATAGAAAGCTGGATAGTCCTGTAAGAGGCCTATGCTTTTGCATCAAACCCCAGATGGTCCCACCAAAAAGACATGATGGTTACTGTTGGATTGTAGTCACTGATGGCAATCTGTTCCTAGAGTCGAGACAAAAAGTCAGCGGTCTTGATGACCTGGGTTTGCATGCTGTCTGTATGTGCAGCATAGACTCATAAATGTAAGGACATGACTCTTCTGCTTCTTGGTTTTTCTGTGGGTTGGAATTAGTCTGTTTATGGCTCAAAACTAGTTGCTGATACAAGATAAAATTAAGTTCAAAAAATAGTATTAAAATAATAACTAATTCAGAAGCAAACTTGTGTGAATTTTGTTATTATTTTGATGTTGCAACTTTATGTATTTTGGTATTTGAGAGCTTATCTATAGTGGTGAGATGAGTCACTCCTGTGTCCCTATGTCCCCATCTCCTGCATAGCTGTATGTGGGAGATTCTGCCCATCAGAACTCTGGGAAGCTTAGGCTTTTATTTAAAACAAACAACCAAAAATCCCACAAAAAAAACCCCAAACAAACAAACCAAAAAACCTCTTCCAATGAGATGAGCCATACTCTTAGACTATGTAATCTCTGAGTGATTCTAATGAGCTATGGAGGCTTTCACCTGGATGTCAACTTCCCCCTGGCAAAGGCAGCTTTTGGAAGCTGTCTCAGTTTTTTGGCAGTTCTGTAGGTCTTCTGGAGAAGACTGATCCCAGCTTCAGCTCCCATGTCCTGAGTCACTAATAAGTTTTTCTAGGTCCTATAAGTTCTTTATGGTGAATTGAGTTCCTCCCCCCACCACTGAAAGATTAGAAAGAGCAAAGGCAAGAAAACTCAAGGGTCAAGATAAAGATAAAGGTGATTTAATAAGTGAAAGAAAGAGGAAGAAAACAAAGTGAAAGAAATCGCTCACCACCTAACACAGGCCCAGCGAGTCTCCAAACAACAGCCACCTTGGAAACTAAAAACTCCACCTTCTTCCTCTACTCCAGCTTTTGTTGCTGAGCATGATGGTACCGAGCATCCCTTTGGCCAACTTGTGTTAGCTGTCCCAGCTTTGTCTCCTCCCAAATTCTTGTCCCCCCTAGCCTACTCACTGCAAAGTGGGGCAAAAGAAGGCCTTGATGCTGTGCAAGCACTGCTCAGCAATAGCCAAAACATTGGTTCTAGACACAAACCCAAAACACAGCACCTTGCTTGCTGCTGTGAAGAAAGGTAAGTCCATCCCAGTCAGAGCCAGTAAACTCTTCTAGAAAGGGTTATTTCTTAATATTTATATGTGTAACTGTTAACAAGAGCGGGACTCCAATCTTGGACAAGCCTTTTCAAAAGACTGTCAGGAAAGGACTAGTGTTTCCTGGATCACTGTAAGTGATGAGACAGAGCAGACAGACTAGAAAAATATTAAAACAGTGAAGAGGGAAGCATTGCTTTCATCTTTTTGTGTTCATGTTATGTTTTTTTGCTGGCACCATTGTTGAACTTCTGGGAAATAAATATGTGATGAAGTCTGACAGACCCTTAAGACAAGAGCCCAACTAGAGAGGCTCTGATCTTGGGGCTTTGAAATGTCCAGTCAGGTTGTGCCCTGAAGTTTTCTCAGTCTTCCAGAATCTGCATGCAGTTTAGACAAACTGAAAAAAAAAAAAAAAAATATTTTCTATGTGACCAGTACTTTAAATCGATATATTAGGCAATGCCTTCAGGAGTATCTCTGGATAGGATTTAATGCTTGTCGCAAGCTAATAATTTAATGTCATTACTCATAGTCATTTGTCTGTTTTCAAACTTATCATTACTAGCTGCAAGGCTCAGATTCTAAAAGTTCATTGGACTTGGAAGATTTAAATATTTTTCAATACTAATTAGGTTTTTGCATGTTTAACATTTCCTAGCAACTTCATAAAATTTAATCTTTCTGTCCACTTTTTCTATAATTGCATTACAGAATGCTATTCCTTTTACATTTCAATCCACTATATACAAAAAAGCTTGAAATGGTCTTTTGTTTGTTTTGTATTGTGTCCTACTATGTGAAAAACATGAAAAACATGTTACCTTTCAACATAACACATGGAGGTCACCAAAGCAAAGTCCAAATGGAGATGGTGTATTATTTAAGTGATTCTTTAAATGTAAGGATGGGCTCCTTTGATCATAGCACTGTCTCAACTGCATAAATAGTTTGGCTGCACCAACTGTATTCCTGAAGATTCCCTAATGGGAAGAGTTGCTCTGCACTTAACAACCCTCTATACCTATTAAAGCCTGTAATTAAACCAAGAATTAGAATTTGTCTCCAGCTTTGGTGGGATAGTGTCATTGGATGTCAAGTAGGGGATTGTCATGTGGAAGAAGACCTTGCTGACATTCTCATTTTGTGGTGAACAGGAGGATCTGATAGTATTAATCTGTCAGGAGGAGCTGTTGAGGGCCGGAAACCCATTTACTGGGCTATGCTAATGGATGTGGGTCCTCCACAAACGTTTATAGACAGTAATCACAGGAAGGAGGAGATGCAAAGCATTCAGATTTCCTTAAACAGTATAGGCTTACTGTTCAGTCCATTGAACGATATAATACAATCATTAGAGCCATCCATACTTACCTAAAAAGGTATAGTTTTGACTTCTGGATTGTTTCACAGCCTGTGTGATCCCTTTATAATTAAATTGGTTTAAACTGAAAGCAAATTCTGGGCTGAGGAATCAGGTTTTTTGCAGACAATCTGGATGAAACTTAGAGATTTACTTTGTTTTACAGATTTTTTTTTTTTTTTTTTTTACTTTCACACTGCATGTTATGTACTTGCAGAGTTGATGCTCCTCTAACTTTTACTCCACTCTTAACTTGAGTTGTTTTCCCTGCTAATGTTGGAGACGGCTGGGCATCTGTGAAATTACCTGTGTCCTCCTGTGCTTTTCAGGTCTTCCTAGACTGCTCTGAGAATCAAATGAGTTTTTAACACAGTGCCTCCTACTTTCCACGGGGATAGTAGTTAGTGTGGTGCGTTCAGCCCAGGACAATGTTCCAGTCCTGGCATGGTAACACTTCCTCCCTTCTTGTCTTGATTGGTAGTCACAAAAAAGCACAGATGACTTTAAAAGAAGGGGCCACTCTAAAAGTTTTCTTTTGCTATGGGAAGTGAAAGCATGGTGGTCCAAGGCAGCCCTGTGTAGAGCTAACCTACCAGCTCCAGATAAAGTGGTACCTCTACCCAGGGCAGTGCAACCCCACACAGACTTCAGTCGCGGGGAGCAGAATGGTCTCATCGGTGTTGGGCCTCTCAGAAGACCATCAGAAGGGTCTCATCACATCAGTATTTAGCTTTGCTACAGCTCTGAGTTGGCGTACTCCCATGTTTCAGAGACATCTTTGGTGTCTCTGCAAGGGCAGTTTTTGCCTGGGCAAAGCATACATCAAAGGCTTTATTCTGTGACACTGATGTCCAAAACTCTTTTTCCCATTTTCCTGATTTATTTTTTTATTTCTTCAGCTTATTTTAAACATTGTATCCTATTCCCTTCTGCTTTCCTAAAATGATGAGCTTTGATATTGGCAGATGTTTTCAAGACTACAGAGAAGCTTGTGTTCATCCTACACGACATTTACTTTCCTTCCTTTCCCCATGCTGTTCCTGCTGCAGTTTTCCTATACGTGAGAGTAAGTCACAGTAATTTAGTGGTAAAATGTGAATGGCATCTTCTCTGTACTGGCACTTCCAGGCTTGCTGCCTTTCTTGGAGCCACACCACAACTAACAACAAAGGAATGTTTACTTTTTTAAGAGATGAGTTTAGAAAAATCTGTGGTCAGGGTTGTCTCTACTCACAAATGGTGTTTTGTAGTTTTTACTCCTCCTACTTCTGGCTTCCCTCTCCTATCAAATATGTTGGAAGTTACTTCTGACACTTTCTTTTAAGCAGATTGCTGTCTCTTTGTCAGTGATTGTTACCTTAATCTAGGCAATCATCAAATTAGATTTAGACCAAAGTCCTTGTTGAACCCCCGCAAATATTACTCCCTGTACTATTCTATGCCTGTGACTCACTTGCAAAGATGGGACACTCTCAGAAAATATTAGGTCAATATTAGACCAACCGTTTTTCATTAGATAGTCTATGTAACCTGGTTGTTGGCTACGTATAACTGAACACAATCAAAAATCTCATCAGTAATCACTGGGGGGGGGGAGGGGGAAAACAAGGTATTTTCAAACCAGCAGAGATGGTTCTCAAACTGGTAGAGATGTAGCTTATATGAATCTATCTTGCCATAGTATTATGACAACAGTTACTGCTTTGCAAGTAGAGTTAACAGGACAGATACTCTCCAGCGAGATGGTTATTTGCGATCAAATCACAAATTGGCCACATAAAGCTTGGAATCGCGGTTGCTATAGCTGACAGCACAATAACAAACAGATTCACTGCTGGGTTTGGGGCTTTTTCAGATTTTAGTGTCAAAGGTTTAGACTCCGAATAGTCTTACCAGATATTTAAAGAACTCTTGAGAGTAATTTTTGAGATTCTGTGAAATAAGAGGAAGCTTAGGAAAGTACGAGCAATCTCAGTCTTGCAGCTCTATTCGTATTTCCTCATTATGTCTCCTGTCTTTTAGATTGTTACTGTTTTCAAACGTTATCCTTTTCTGGTACAAATTTAAGTTGTAATAATATACTTCAGGTTCAAAACCCATTCCCACCAACGTTTCTACATAAAATTCAGCATCATATCATGCAGTTACAACTACTTGATTTAAAAACCTGAAATGAGCAATTAGGAAAACACAAAAACCCAAACAAGCTAACAACCCACATAACGTTTTCTTACCCTTTCCCTTTTTTGGAAATCGCCTACTGTGGAATTACGCTCCGTCATGCTTTTTTGCCAGTAGATGGCATTCTCAATGCCCGTACTCACTGCTGTGCAGTCAACGAGCACATACTAAAGTCAGTATGAATACTTCTGTACTGTTTTTAGGTCATAGTACTTAATGTGAGGCATATGTTTCTATTTTGCTCTGAGATCTTGCTTGGAGTTCAAATTTCAGACAATTCAGCTCTCTTGACTGAGAAGGACGAATCCCTCAATGTGAAATGAGCTCGTCCAACTTCAGATCTTTTACAGTCAGTAGAGGAAAAGCAGAGTATGCAGGGGGACAGCTCTCTCAGTTTGAAGACCACAAATAGTGATCTTTCATGAAAATGCTTAATATAATATTAACTTTGCAGATCCAGCAAGGAGAAAAGCAAGACAGCTATATTTGTGCATAAATTAACACATGCTGTAGATAGAGCTGAAGAAATCAGCCTTATAGATCATGCATTCTCTGTACTTTCAGGATGTCTCTAACTGACCTGAGCTTCCCCTGTTTTGAAGCTGCAGTATAACCATACCAAGATGTACCGCAGTGCCTCCTCTCCCATGCTGAATTTAGAGCACAGCATCAAATAAAATGCTTGAGATCTAAGCAAGTAGACTCTGACTCAGTTGTCAAGTTTCGTATATCTCAGGTTTTTTCCCCTGTCTCAGTTTGTGCCATGACTGTCTGTTAGGAATACAGCAATACAGTAGCACATAGTTTGACAAAGCATTTCAGTATTGTCTGTCTAAAAATACTTGTTCATACAAGTTAAAACCCAGTGTGGCCTTTTGCCTTTCTTAGGGATGGGGAAAAAAAATAAATCATGGCTTTGTAAGTAACTGTAGAACACATGACATCTCCTAAGTCAAGACACCTGAAATTTAGACCTTAACTTTGCCAATCAACTACATAAAGGCTGATTGGCTCTCAAACTCAGATGCTGTGGACAATCCTTGATCTGGATTATTCAGTTGCAGGGACGTAATGACATTTAATTCCCTTTGTCTTGCTTCAGCTTCCCACCGAGGACTGCTCTGCCAAGTGTGCCAGTAGGGAAGGTAACGTCAGTGATTTATGCAGTGTGGTCTTCATTAGAATTCAAAATGAGGCCACCAACTCTCGTGAAATAAGCTGCCAGCCAGATGTTAGAAAGTAATCACTACAGGGATCACTCAACTTGATTTGAAAATAACACTAAAGATGAAAAGCTGAGATTAGCCATTTGCCAATTTGTGTAACTCCTTCGGGTTTCTGAGTTATGTTAAAAAAAATCGTGAGGACCAGTTTATGAAACTGAACACCTGCATACATCTGCATAGGCAAAACCTTTTGATATACACAAATACTGGTAAATAGGCATTCAAATACTTGTCAGTTGATTTAATTGTGGACAAAGTTGCAGGGCTCTGGATGCTTTCTGGGAGCAGCTGTCTGGTACCACTTATTAAAAAAAAAAAAACAAACAACAACCCAAACAACAAACAAAAAACCCTCGAATGCCCAAAACCATAGCTAGCATTTTATCTTAAATTGATTACTACATTACTTTGACAAATCCTGCTTTTAACAAGTGTAAATTATGAGTAATTTTACTGAAAACAGAAGGGTCTATCCAGATCTACCCCATTGTATGTTAGGGCAGCTTTGGAGTGCCACTGAAGTATTGCAATTTGTAGATCCTGTCTATAGACAGTTGGAGGGAGCTGGTCTATAGTTTGTAACAGGGTTCCACATAGAATGAAATGCAGCACTGCTGGGTTGCTGTGGCACCACTTGAAACAAAGCCCAGCAATTCTCTCCTATGGTTTCCTTGCGAGTCTGGGCGGTGCTGGAGTTGGCAATAAATCGGCTGGCTTCCATTAGAAATAAACCTCTGTAGGAAGCAGAGTGTCTGTGCAAAGCGTAAGCCAAACTGGTGAAATATTGTCTGCCATCTCTAACAAAGCTCTATGTCAAGTGGGAGTGAAATGCTTTTAAGTGCTGCCGCGTGTCTGTGGAAATGTGTGCTTTACGATTACTAGAACGTTCTAGCCAGTCCTAAATCCAGGAATGCTTACAGGGTAAAAGTTAAAATGCCATGGGGAGATGAAGTAAATGACATTTTGATTACCCCTCCTAGTTTGGCTTAGTGACTGACACAACCTTCAAATCATGGGGGAAGAGAAGTGGCAAGGAGTAGTCTTTCGCCTTTTGTCACCTCTGCTGTGCCATCCCCGCCTCCTCACGGCTGCTTATCTCAAGGCTGAGGGTTAATTAGAAGACTTTGAGGCTGAAGTTGTGGAAGGGAATTTAAATGGCATCTGTATGGATTATGGTCTGGATGTGGTGGTGTTCATTAGCATGCAGGCGTTGTTCCTGTGCCTTTCTGCCTCTCTTCCCAGACCTCACAACTTCCAGGCATTTCCACGCTCCTGCAGATCTGTTGTGCCTTATGGGCTTGGCCTGCATTTCCATATTAGCACAGTTTAATTAGGCAAGGAGAGATCGCTGTGTCTCCAGAATGATCTACGGATACGATAGATCAATATTTATTACAAAGATTCTTTCAAATAAATGTCTGCTCTGTCAGACAGGTTTGCTCATTCAGAGGCCCTAGAGCCATTTAAGAAACAATTCAATCCTCTCTGGTGTGAGGCAGAATATTAAAAAGGATTAACACTGACAGACCGTGTATTCTATCTAGTTTCGGCTGCGTTCCTATGCCTTGCTATTCTCATGTGATACATAGGTTTGATAAGAGGGAGTTGGGTTCAGGGACTGCTGCCCATCCCTTGCAGCAGTGTGGAGTGTTAAGGGAGGATGTAAAATGGGTCAAGGCATTGGCTAAAAACAATCAAGCCCAAATAGAAATATGTGGCTGTCGAGGAATATACAGCTGCTGAGCTGAGAAGAACTTTCAATAGCTTAATTCCATAAAATTTATCGTGGTTATCCAAATTTGATGCAAAAGGCAAGTATGAAGTGGTCCAGTCTTCTAAACACTCATGGGAGTAGCCAGGTTTACCATGGCCATCCAGTAAATGCCACATGAGGCAAGTTTGCATGATTAGGTCATCTCTGATCTTTTTTTATTCCTGATTTTTCTTTCTCTTTTTTCAAATTAATTTTAGTGTTCTGCGTAAGGGAAGCAGTTTTCCCTTTAGAGAGTGTGTGGGAACAATATACCAAATCTGATTATTTGTGAGGATTCACAAAGGACCGGAAACAGAAGCTGTAAATCAAAACTTTTCAACAGAATAAGTCAAGGCGAAAGACTTCATGATGTCAACTAATAAGAAGTAATTAGATAATCTGTACAGAAAACAAGCATTTCCCTTTCTAAGTTTTGTGCAACTTGGATTTATTTACATACACATGTTATGGTGCATATTCCTTACATAAGACTTTATTTAATATACGTTTATAATACTGTGTATTATAAATATTCCTGTTTTTAAATTCATGTTTTTCCGGTTAATATTTTATGAACTACACAGTAATGTAACTTTGTAGAGGTGTAGCCACCTCAAAAAAATGCAGTAAGGACCACAATCGCCAAGATAAAAAGTATGCTCAAACTGGCAAATACAGCTGATTTGACTAGTTCAGCATAAATGAACCTGGCTTTTCTTTGCTGGAGTCTTCAAGTATAAAATGAACTTACAGCAAGAAAAGTCTTGTATCTGAAATTGCTCCTTTTGGAAATCAGTCAGAATTTTGCTCTCGATCCCAATGAAGGCAGGATCAACCCCAATATTATTTATTATTCCTGTTCTCCATTGGTAAGTACATTTTTATTAAGAAAGAAAATTTGTGCATTTGCACAACTTGGAACTATCATCAGGCATAGGTCCTTTAATTAACATCTCGTAAGAGTTCTCCTTTTAATGTAATTCTCAGGAAATCAAGTATGCCAGACTTGAAATGTATCAAAGTTCATATGGAAAAAAGAAAAATAATGCAACTCTGCCTATTATGCAAAACAGGAAGCTTCCAATGGAAATCTAATGGTTTTCTTTACATTTTTTTTGTCAAGAGAAAATATTAAAACTCACAGGATTTCTTTTCCTCCCAAAAAAAGAGAAAATAAATTAAACACGGAGTAATTTTAATCTTTTGGGGGGAAAAATGCATCTGTATTGATATCATGTTCCTTAAGCATACCCCTGCTTTTTTTTTTTTTTTCAAATGATGATGATCCTAAAAGTGTACTTGAGTTGTGTTCATTTAATACTGGGTGCGTTAAATGTCTCACCAATGCTGACACTTTGTCATTCTAATGAAGTACAATTCGTGAATGTCTGTAATTATACAGCCTGTGTGCAATCAGCAAGATTTCTAAAGGGAGTGTATCACATCTAAAATAACATTTTCTTCATTGCATAGTCTAATTTCACCTGACATTTTGCCAGCCAGGGCACAAGCTTTCTGCAGGAAGCAGCAGAGTATCTCTGGTCTCCTTTAAACAAAAGAAGGTGGAAAATTAAGTTATTATAAATCTGCTTCTAATTATGTTAATGAAATATTACATCATGTAGATTGACCTGCTGTAGATCTTAGATATTTCTTTTATTGTTTTAGTAATTTGCTCTATTTATTATGCATGAAAAATGCTTTTGATAACCCATGTTGATCATACTTGCTAATGAACCAATGCCTACAATTACTGCACTTAAGGATATATCATCAGAACATACAATGTTAGAGGGTTGGTAATGAGCACAACAGTAGCTGAAGACACTGATTAATCCAATCAGGGTTATTTTGTCTGCTGCCAAAGTATAAGAGGATGGATGCTTCCACTGGAAAATGCTGGAGTATTTGACCTGTGGCTATGTTTTTAGGGAAAAAATCAGTTCAGCCAGCCTGTTTCAGAAACATTGGTAATGCAAAATGTTTTCCCCATTATAAAGGCAGTAGTTATTTACTACCTTGTTCAGATGAATTTATTATGAAGCAGCATGACACATTTTACTGTGAATCTTAATAATGCCCAGAGGCATTCAAATGAAAATTGCTTCTTTAATTTTCAGTGGCTTACTTTTCTCATTTAAACAATAGCAATGTAAAGTTAAGCGCAGATCTCCAATAGCTTGCAACGGTCCTTTCCCAATATTCTCAACATAATTTTGAAAGATTAATCTTTTAAAATACAGCTTCAGATTTCACAGGTTATTTTTTTTATTTGGGGTTTTTTTGACCTTATGTGGAAAGCTGAATATTTGTTACTAGTTCTCGTAGTTCAGCCAAAGCAGCGTGTGTGTCACCAAAGGACACAGGCTGTTTTTTAAGGCAAAACTTATGTCAAGCCATCTGATTGAAAGAAAATGGGTAATAAAACCAACTTGCACTAGGTCAGTGATTCCCATTTTCAAAAAGGGGGCCCAGCACAACACTTATATCTATGTAGCTGGAAACCAGACACATAAAAGACATACTTTGTCATTGAGAGGGATATTGCTAATGGAATTGCCTGTGAGAGTGTTGTCTGCCAGATGATGAATACACCAGCACTAGCACAGCCTCTCAGAGGTTGTGGACACCGTCCTCTAAGGCAGAGGAGGAGTGACAGCAGCTCTCAGGGGAGGAATGATGGGGGCTGAGGAATATATCAAGGGAAAGATCAGTGGTAAACAGACAGACTGGATGGCTTTTACTCACCTCCTATGAAATCTCTGGATGTCCCCCATGGCTATAAAAGAATAAAATGGCAGAAATTTACTGTCGTAACCTTCACTAATATATGGGTTGAAAGAATGTCTTTCAATTCCTTTAGATTTATTTATGTCCAGTTTTCCAATATTTGCACTTCAAAACACCATCAAGGAATTATATTTTTTGTGGCTGCTGGTAGCAGAAGCCCTGAAGAGAGACAGAGGGTTTGTTTTTTCTTCCTTTTCTACCCTTTAGTGCACTCTTTCCAGCAACTCACCCCCACACATACCAGTCACCTCCCCGCAGGGCAGGGGCTGTGGTCTGCTCAGACCTCTTGTGGTACCTGGTTATGTGTCTTCTGACAGGCTCAAGCATTTAACGAGAATGGCCAACCACCTAAGATGGGGTTGGCCAGAGACCCCTCAGTTTTTGCAGCTAGCAGCTGCTTTCTTGGTCTCTCGGTGATAACAGATCACAGAAACCAGATTTGACACAGGCATTAAAATGAGAGCCAAGTTTGCCCACTATTCTGCATTTTCTGATCGAACATTGTCTAGGTAAGGCTGCAAGAAAAGAGCTCCAGAATCACTCTGGATGTTATAGAAAAGGCTGGGATTTGTTTCTTGTTCCAGCTTTCTTTTGAGATAGCTTAAAAAAAAAGACCACCCCAAAGTGGACTTGGTACATCCGTCTACCCTTCTAATGCTGACTGAGAAGAAGAAGAGAAGCAGGTGGTGAGGGAGACTAGAGGTAACTTTGTCTTTTCCTAGGTATTGTTCAGAGGCTCACTGAGCAGGCTTTATTCCTTACTAGGGAAAATGTTGGGTTTGTTTTTTTTTTATTTTTATTTGTTTTGCTTATATCAAACTGCAACATAACTAGTATTGTCTTCATTTTACTGCTATTTGAAAAAGCTATTTAAAAAAAAATGTTGAATCTAGACCTTTAAAAAGTCTGTTTGCCCAAGGGAAATCTTGCTATTTCCAAAGTAATATATTTTTTTTCCCTGGAGGCAATACTTATTAATAGCTTATACTGAAATTCAGACCTGGAAATTGCTTCTGTGTTCCCATGAAAAAAAATCAGTGCAGTACATACTCCATGTTACATATGTTCTTCAAATGTCATTTTCAGGTTAGTCAGTACTAAAGGAGAATTCTTATAAAGCTTAAACCTTTAAAATTTTACTAGGTGAGCTAGCTTCACTAGTCAGGCAACCTGTTCAGACTAGTTGTCAGTGTAATAATATTTGTGAGTAGAGATAATTCACTACTGTGTTTCTTTATAGTTGGAGTTTCTTTGTTATCCCATTCCTCTGCTAACAGCTCCCTTCTACTGTACTAACCTGATAATTGGAGATAAATTGCAGCAAATCTTGACATGGTCACATACTTCAGAACTTTAAATGGTCGTTTTAATTACAAAGAAATCTGCATTTGTTAACAAAATAATACAATGCAGAAATAGGGAATAAGTCCCCAGGTGGGAGACATATATGCTACTACTAATCTTGCACAAGAACGCTTATTCTGCATAAATAGTTAGCAGTTTATATGTGTATGTATAATTTCCATAAACAATGTTAAAGCCAAAGCTGACACAAGACGCTTTGAAAAAATGATTTTAGTATCAATTTTTCTTTCCCTTCCTCTTTAATGAAACATAAGAGACGGGAAGTCAGACCTTCCCTTTGTGCCTCATTTGAACAGATTTCCATTCTGAATTTCTGTAGAAAGAAGGCTGAGAAAATTGTCATTAATATCAGAGGAACTCAGTATAGTCCATGGATTATCAAGTATGATTAGTCAGTGCTGCTACAAGCTGTTACATCTACAGATAACTCTGCTGGGGCCATGTCGGTTATATGAACCATATGGTTCTGTGGACCACAGCGTAATTCACGCTAACAGAAATGAAGGCATGCAGGAGAGTTGATTCCCCCCCTCCCGGAGTATCCAGGTGTGCCCTTGTTCTGGATGCAGGAGTTGAGGGACCCGAGGGCCTACAGTGTGTGCTTCTCCTCTTGGAACCTCTTGGTACTCCCAGGCTGTCGGATCCTTCTCCGGGCAACTGCCAACCCAGTTCCTCTTCCATGGAGAAGGATCCCCAGTCTGCAGGGCTCTCTGTCCGTGTTACCCTTTCTCAACACTTCCTTGGACTCTCTCATATGTTTCTCATGTTACTCCACTTCCTGTGTGGGTTTCCCACCTAGTTAGACTCTAAGCCCGTCAGCATAAGAAATACATAATTTTCATAAAAGAAAAGACCACCAGATTGTTATAAAGGCCAGAACCAGATGATTCACAGGAAAATTTTAAGCTGAGGGAGATCCTTTTAGAAGAGTTTGTTGTTGTTTTTTTTTTTTTAATTTGTAGAAGAAACAAAAACAATCTGGGCAGTAGAAATGTAACTAAACCCCAATGTTTTTGTGAAGTTTCATTACTCATTTAAAAATAGTACAATAGGCTTCAATCTTCTCACGCTTTTTTCTAAGGCAAGCAAATTACAATAGTCAAATTATAAACCACTCAAAACCAGTAGCTTTAAAAAAAAACCCAACATCTGAAAATATCTTATTTATAGCTAACCTCTTGGGCTATTCCTATAATGAGGATCTTATACTGTTAGATGAATTGTGATTAAAATATACCCAGATCTCAAAAGGAAATGAAAGAAAACTTTTTGGGTTTTTTTGTCAGGAAATTACATTATGGTTGTAACTCATTCTGTCAACTTCCTTTACTAGACCACTTCACATATATTGCCATGGATCCATTCGTTGTCTTACACTTGTTCCTACTCCACACAGAAAGTAAAGATGGAAGCTCATGACAGGTCTAAGTGCAAGTCTTACTATAACTATTTGATGTATTATTATACAATGCAAGAAACTCAAGCCTTGTTTCAAGAGAACACTTAACAAATTCTTAAATCTTTCCTTGACTAGCAAAGTGCTGAATTGTAAGCCTTAAGCTGTAATGTTCAAAACCACAAAGATAAGCAAGAAGATCTGTTTTCTTCACATCAAGTCCTTAGGTTTTAAAGGACAGAATTTTAACGTTTTCTCCATTTCTGCCAAGTGAGCAATCTGAATACTTATACTACTGTCATTGTTAACTTTATTAATTTTCTACTGTATTATCACTGTGCTGAACCAGTGAAATTAGACAGAGAGTACTTCATTCTGTATCTTCAGCTGAAGAGATCAATATGGATTTGGTGCTCTGCAAGTAGAGAGTGTGAGATGAGAATCCCTAAGAACCAAATGCCAGTGCTAGTTTGAATAGGTGACTAATAACTGTCTTTTATATTAATGGAAAGGGAAACTTGTACATCCCACCGGGGTCAAGGCAACTCCTGGTATCAATACAGGCTGAGTGTGAATGGATTGAAAGCAGCCCTGCGGAGAAGGAATTGGGTATACAGGTGGATGAAAAGCTGGACATGAAGCAGCCACATGTGTTTGTGGCCCAGCAAGCCAACTGCATCCTGGGCTGCATCAAAAGAAGTGCGGCCAGCAGGTCGAGGCGGGTTATTCTTCCCCTTCGCTCTGGTGAGACCCCACCTGGAGTACTGTGTCCAGCTCTGGAGCTCCCAGTATGGACCCGTTGGAGTGGGTCCAAAGGAGGGCCACAAAAATGATCAGAGGGGTGGAGCACCTCTCCTATGAGGACAGGCTGAGAGAGTTGGGGTTGTTAAGCCTGGAGAAGAGAAAGCTCTAGGGACACCTTTTTGTGGCTTTTGAGTACTTAAAGGGAGCTTCTAAGAAAGATGGGGACAAACTTTTTAGTGGGGTCTGTTGTGATAGGACAAGGGGTAATGATTTTCAACTGAAAGAGGTTAGATTTAGACTAGATATAAGGAAGAAATTTTTTACAGCGAGGGTGGTGAAACACGGCAACAGTTTGCTCAGAGAGGTGGTAGACACCCCATCCCTGGAAACATTCTAGGTCAGGTTGGCTCTGAGTAGAAGATGTCCCTGTTTATTGCAGGGGTAATATATGATACCAGGTGAAAATATGTTTCCATTTCAATCAATTATTTGGAAAATGCTATTTTCAGGCTGTTCCCAGTCTAGAAATATAACAGCTATCACTACCCAAGGGCTTGAATCACTGTATGCTCCATTGCAAGGTGCAAGGAAAACTGAAAGGAAAGCTTAAACCATCAGGAAGATATTGGATCTCTTTTTGTTATCTCAACCCTGTGCAAAATACATTAAATATTCCTGTTTCTCTAAACCAGGTTTCACCTATTAGTAATAGCCAGACATAAGAGAGCCTTTCTCTCTTTATTAAGGTCAGCTGGAAAAAGAAAACTAGGAATGGGAGAATACACAAAAATTTGAAATGGAAAAATGTCTCGAATTCTTTAACTCAAGCTTTTTCATTCTGATATTTCCCCCATGCCCTAGGGCAAAGGCAGGTGCCCTTTGCTGGTTGTTAGGGCAAGAAAAAGTCACTTGAAAATCAAATTTAGGAGTTCTTGACTCTGCGGTCAGTGTCCATTGATCCTTCGATAGGACAAATAAAGAAAAAAGACTATTAACATCCATTTACAATATTTTTCATTTTTCACTGAATCAGACAACTTTTCCTGCTCTCCCAGATATCACCATCTTCATCTGGGCCTCATGTCTCTTACTTGAACTGATACTGTATATGAGATGCTTGAGGCTTCTGCCAAGCCATCTCTCTTCCATGCCTGAAGCAACTGCTTATCCTTATGTTTCTCGTATGCTGCCGCGACAGCAGCACATTAAAACATTACAAGCAATTTATTAAATATTAGAACTGAAGCAGTCAATTTTGAAATAGCTCTGTGTAGGAATTGTTGCCTTCTTTCTCTATTGACACTGAAGGCATCTGAGAACTAGTTGCTAATAGCACTTGAGACGGCGCTGCAAGAAGTTGAGAGATGTCAGAAGACAACAGTACTTACCCTTAGGGATGAGGGTAGAAGTCTGACCAGGCAGTTTGTTTATATTTAGCAAACCCTTTTCTCTGCTCTTGTAGAATATTTATTATGTATTTATTTTTGTGTCAGTTGATAAGCTGTGTGCTGTACAACAGGAGATCACAAAAGACAGGCATGAATAAAATCCGACATGCTAGGAGGTAAGAGAGGAAAGTGAAATAACTTTTCTTTTCATCTTTCACTTTTCCCTAAGTTGTCACTGGATAAGTATCTGATATGACAGGACTTGTCTTCAACAGCAAAAGAGAACATAAACTAGAAGGTACTGCTTCTTTGTGGACCAGAGAGGTGGCAAACTGGGTGGTGATTTGCATGCACCCTCAGAGAATTAAGCACCTGTGAAAGTTAAAAGGTAATGATTTAAAATAGCTAGCACCTTCCCAAATATATTTCTTAAAAAAATATTTTAAACAGCGTAAGACACAATAAAAAGCTAATGTGTGGGATGAATAGATATGAAAGCAAGAGATTGTCTTCTGAAAATTTTAGAACAACTTTAGTATCACAATAGCTATACTACTACATGGTTGGGTCTACTGAACTTCTTACTCAGGTGACTTATTCAGTGGACTTACAGATCAATCTGGATCCTTCAAAGAATTAAACACTTGCTTATATATTAACATAATCATTTTACAGAGATTTAAAAAATAGCACTTTGAAGTGTGAAATTTTTTAAAATTTCCCTTTGTCTTCTGATTTGTGTTTTTAGTCTTATTTTGTTGAGAAAAGCTTGAATGAGGTGATAAAAAATGACAGACATATCTGCAGATGCATGGACCTAAATTAGTAAAATTAGACCAATGCCTTTAATTTAAGTTGGGTTTAAACATTATACTGAAATACTGGTTTTTCTTTATATGATTTACAACAGCTCTTAATCCATCTGATAGACGAACCATGCAGTTTATTCTGGGAGCACTGCTGCACACTTATGTTGCAAAACTCAGTCCACGGGAACTGTTTAGTTACTAAAGACATTTTCGAATAGAATTGTCTAGGCCTATTGCTAAGTGCATGCTAAACACAGGATAACTGTGAATTCACTGTTGCTATGCTAATTTACATTAGGTGGAATCTGAGCCAGAGGGTAATTTCCATGTAACTTGCAGATGGCATATAGTACTATATGACAGAGGATGAATAATTTATGTCTGAGTTCACAATATTAGACCAAGAACAAACTCACAATTAACTTATTCTTGAAGCCATGGGAAAATTCACATTGTGGTGCATGGTGAATGTATTAATTCTTTGAAATTCTGTCAACGTACAGTTTCCTTGGGATTGCTAATTAACAAGTTAAAATTTTTTTGGCAGTATGAAAAACCCTATATTTTTATCTCTTGAAACATATTTTCTAGACTGTTGTTTTTTATTTATCTCTCGAGTGAGTTTGTCCAACTCTTGCTGAAGTCAGTGGAAAAAGTTCTGTTGTCTGAAGGCCAGTTGGATCAGCCCTTACTCTCTAACTCAGGATGTTTCTTCTGTTTCCAGCATCCATGATAGATGGTGCATGAGAAATACACACAATCGAATTATCTCTGTACAGAAGAACAATATCTTATATTCCGTAGTACTTCTGTTATTTTTATTACAAATCATGCACAATAGCCGTAACTGGAACAAAGACCCTAGTGCACAGCGAGTTATAAAATACAAGTATTTCCAAAACGTTCATTAAACAGCTTTACAAACAGACATGCAAACACTAAGCAGACATTGCCTTACTTGAAGTGTAGCTGTGGAGCAAATTGTGTGACAGCTTTATTAACAACACGCAGAAAATTGTCACAGAAACTAGCAAATATGTTAGCCAGGGAGATAATAAGCAGGTGGAAAACAAACTACCTCTGGGCTGGAATTCAGTTGTGACACACAAACTGTTCTGCAAGATGTTATGAGGCACTTTGTGGACAGGGCCTTGGTTTTGTGTCTAGCTGAGTCACCACAACTGCAAGTGTGTCCTGACATCTACAAAGAGATGAGATGAGAGATGAGATGAGATGAGATGAGATGAGATGAGATGAGATGAGATGAGATGAGATGAGATGAGATGAGATGAGATGAGATGAGTTCCTGCAGGATTTAGCTATCCTTTGAACATTTCCCATCAAGGACTGGAAGGCAGAATAGTAACCTTGATTCTGGCACTGTTTTGCAAAGATGGTTTGTTTAGGCTTACCTCAACTCTGAAGAAGAAAAAAAAAAGGAAAGAGAGTCGAGAGGAGGACTAATGCCTGACTATTCACACTGAGGGTGCACTGAGGAACACAGAGGTCCATTAAGAAACTAAGTACTCTTGCTATTAGTGTCCCAGCCATCAGTTTAAGAGGTCTGATGTCATAGCCACAGGCTCAGTGTGGCCATTTAAAATCCCAGTGCTCCCCCATCACCCTGCTCCCCAAGGAATAAGGTTTTTTTTTGCCAGAAATGTTCTTTGTTATTGGAGGCCGTGATGTACGTCGTTTGGAAGTACAGCGGGGTGTGGATGACAGTGCTGTTCAGAAGCAGGGGGGAATAAATGGGATTAAATGACACTTGAGGCTGCTATGAGGAGCAGAGCTGAATGTTGCCTTTACGGCAGGAGTGGCCAGAGTGGTTAGTTGTGGTAAAGATGGGAGAGTGCTCTTCACTCTGCTCCCCGCAGATCTGCCCACTTGCAGACATTCTAGGGCAGTAGGAACACCTTGCAGATGTGCTGCCATGCCACAATGAAACATATAAACTGTGGTTTTGTTCAACCATTGTTATAGACAGCATCCATGGAGTTTGTATAGGGATGTTGCAGCTTCTCTCTGATTTTGCTGCCTTTTTTATTTCCCCCTAGAATCACAATTTAGAACACTGCCTGCAGTTACTCCATTTTATCTGACACTAGCCTCCAAAGTAAGTTTTCAAATTTGGGGTCAGTGCAAGTGAGAAATGACCTACAGGGCATGGAAATAGGTCTGAGATACGTATCCATCTGTGAATTGCAAATCAAACTTCCAGCTAGGAAATGAAGACTTCTGTAACATGTGAAACATTTGATAGAGCAGCATAAGATACTTGTGGTAAGATAAGAGGAAGAGTTACTAAGCCTCAATTTCTTTTCTGTTGCACTGATTTTGGAATCATATTTTTATGTGTTTAGGTTGGGCAACAGAGGTGATTACCTATTGAAAACTAGGTTATCACCAGCTGTAGAAAAAATTTTCCTTTTAAAATTACATTTTTTGACATATAAATGCTGTTGATCTCACCTAAAATAGTACTCAGCATTAGGGACTGCGCAATATTACCAAGTTTTCCATGTTTCAGTACTTCAGCAGCTGAGTCAGATTAATAAAAGGCATTTCTTTTCTATGCAGAACTTCAATTTATTTTGTAGTTCATTGCTTCCATTGATTCTGTTTGAAATGCAAATAATGGCAGAAACCGTAGGCTGACAGCTGCAGCTGTGAAACATGGCACTCACTCCAAATGTAAATGCAGCACACAGGGACTACCCCCTTTCCCCTGTGGCCTGCAGGGGTTTTGTCAGGAATAAAGCAAGCAAGTGCTCCCGGGAGCTAGGGAAGCGAGCTGGAAGGAGCACTGGAAGGAAACCGAAAGTAGAATTTTGACCTCTGTCACTAAAAATAAAGATTGCAAACTGGTCAGAGTTTTAGCTAAGCATACTTTAATTGAAAATACCCTTTCAATAAAATCCACGTTCTGCTAAAATGCCTTTTTTCTTTTTCCTTAGATGAAGGATTTTTCAGATAAAAGCAAAATGTGTCAAATCTTATCTTCCTTTTGCTGGTCCCACGATTTCCAAATTGAAGATGGTGTAAAAATTCAGTTTCATTCAAAAAATATTACCAGAAAAGCATTGTTTTCCACACAATGTAAGATTGGCATTATCAGGGACATTCGTACAAAGGCTTCCCTTGCCCCCAGTCTATTCAGGTAGCGGGGTGAAGGAGGAAGGCCTGCACAGCTGAAACACGGGCACTTATTCTGGTCAGAAGTAGTTGTGAGAGCTGTGGCCTGATGTGCTAATACTGCCCGTGTCCACTGCCCTGGGGGATCTGCAGCCAGAGGATGTCCTGGACGTCTACCTTGCCTCGATGCACCTAATACATGCTGGGTTCATGGGCAGCACGTGCTGCTCCTGTGTACCTCGTTTATCATTGCACGTTTGTGTCAGTTCACATACTTCCCACACGAGTTTTTGCCCCTGAAAATTACAATTACGACAGAAAGGAGACAAGGGACAAGTGGAGAAAGGGATGAGTGAAGAAAGGACGAAGGTTTTGTAACTAATTAGCACAAGCTTATTCAACATTTTGCAATGCTGGTGGGGCAAAGGAAATTAAATTCCATGTTGTTAAGTGGTGGGACCACCTCAACCTCGTTGTAAGGGGAGCGAGCCAGACCTTCCTAGGGGATCTGGTTTCTTACCGCTTTCCTGTTTCCTTCCAAGTCACCTGGAGCTGCAGGTAGGCAGCTCTGGATTTGGCCAGCGGAGGCAGATCCTTGCAGGCTGCCAGACTGCACCTGAATGGTGAAAATTCCTCTGACTGATGTTCAGACCTTGGATTTACAAGCAAGAAAGAGGAAGACATTGGAATTAAGTTGGCCAGAGTCAGAGTCATGTTTCATGACTCAGAAATGACTAGAATTTACTGCCATGCAAACAGTGAAGATGTACTGCAATCTGTAGTTGAAATGAACCTATTGTTTAATATATTATCTGACGCTAAGGCACGCAATGAATATTTTTCTTGGAGATTAAAATGATAGAAAGGAGGGTGCTGTAGGAACTATAAGTAAGTACATGGATGTAGAATGGCATATATAGTAAGTCTGACAATGGTGTAATGGTAAGTGCTCAGATATTTGGAGTGGATAGGGAAAATGTGGGCATATTAATGTTTGGAGAAATGAGAATGAAGCACCATCTCATAGGTATGTTAATATATAGAAGTTAAGGGGCATTAAAGAAATCCTGATATAGGATGGAGCAAAGTGTATCACTGTAGTTAAAACTTCAAGTCAGACCTACTAATTGTTTTTATGCTCGTGAATATATCCTTCCCCCAAACAAAGTTTGCATACATGACTTATGTGGCTTGAAAACTGGCACTTACTCTAAAGATATAAATGAGCCCTTAATATTTTGAAGAACTGTCTGATCTGACTTGGTTGAATGTTATAAAGTGTTTCTGAGAGTTTCACGCATTAAATGAAATATTACAATGCCAGCTGAATTCTCAGTATCCCTAAGCAAATCATGAAAGCAATTTATAGCATTCAAAGAAGAGTGGCATGGGACATTTTATAAACATATTGAAATAACAGAAAACATGCTGTGGCTTGATGATACATCTATAAAATATAAGTCCACATGCTTTGACCTGAGGGAACCACTGAGATGTATTTACAGTTGCATATCAAGATCTAGCATTCACTAACAGCTAATATATTAGATCTGTATACAATGAGAGCTGTACCAAATAACTTGTGTTTTCGTCTTACAGCAACCAAGCCAAGGACAGTTTGTAAATAAATGTGCCAATTTTCCTGGGATTCTTTGATTTTTATTTTTTTTTTTCATTCTCTGGCATATGAAAGAGAAAATATTTCTGTCAGTTGTAAGTATCTTTATGAGGGTTTTACTGATGAACATATGAAATATTGGTGTCAGGGTCTAATATTCATACCAGGTGATATTTGTGCTTAGAATTTGATTGGACTCTAGCCCATGATTCATTGTCTTCTAAATTCAAAACAAAAACACATGTACTGTCTCACAATATTTGGAGAAAACCAGGCAAGGAAGACCTGTTGGAAATCTGGGGATCTGGCTGAGACCTTCAAGCTGGGAAGTAAGAGATGCTAAGGAGGGGGCCAGAGGCATTGTTTTGAAATCTAAATCTGATTTATTCCTACCCTGTTAGTGATTACCCATAGCACTGGAAAACATGGCTCTGACCTGCCAGGTTTTTCCTGGAAGTGCTGGGGAAGCAAATTTACCCACCTCAGCAAGTCTCTCTGGTCTCAGCCGAGCCCAGTGCCCATCATTGCAGAGGATGAGTGTTAAAACTAGGATGCAATCTCCCCGTGGATTCCCAGTGTGAACTATCCTGAGGTAGTGACAAGGCCGTCATGTCTGGGTGATATCTGCTCTCCTCAAGGGAGACCCACACCTTGCAGATCAGTAAACGGGTCTTCTTTCGGTTCTCTCCATTAACTGGGTGTATTCAAGCAGCTTCAGGATAAGTGCTGAATGTTGGCAGCAGTGCAGTCCTGTGTAAGGATAAACATATGTTTTTCTTTTTATCTTTCTTAGCTATATACAAATAATAAGTAACCTCTGTATGTAAAGATACAATCGATTACCCCATGCCTACCAGCAGTCATAGCCAGTTTTTTTCTTAAGCATTCATGAATAATGAATGAAATTTTGCCCAATGACCTATTAAAAATTGAGTAGCAGTGTATGGGATTTAACCCACACTGCCAGGCTTGTGTGGGGAAAGCCACTGTAACCAACAGCTCCTTTTATAATCACTGAGTACTTTTTTTCTCAGGTACTTAAAATTCAGCTATTTCAGTGTTGTGCTGAGCTAGTTCTGTTTCAAATGAGGAAGGTACGTGGTTCTCAGGGTTGGGTGAGGTTTTCATCAGTCTAGGTAGGATGGTGTAGTTATGAGAAGTGTGGGATACGGAGCACATCCTGCAGCGCTGTGTGGGCTACAAGTTGAGTAAGACTAATTTTATGTATCAGCTGAAAATGCAAAAAAACCCAACAAAACAACTGTGCACTGACTGTTCTTTGAAGAGGATGTCTCCAGAAATTACCTTTAAGTTAAGAAATGCAGGCAATATAGAATGCTCTTTTTCTTAGAATACATTGAAATCTCACCCTTTGTGCAGAGGTGATGCTGCCTTGCTTCCTGCCACATGTGCAGACCTAGTATATACTGTTCAGCATAAGACAGTTGTGGCTTGAGGCATATGCAGTCTGAATTTGTACAGCGCTTGACTGTCCTTATGCTACTTTTGTATTTTACTTTCTTCGTTTACCCTGTAGACATCTGTTCTTAGACAACACACAACGTTACACCATCGTATCTGAATCGGGAAAATGTTTCTCTTGATTTTTCCAGTGGTCTTCTTCAGGGTATCTTGGAAAGGGCCTCCTTTTGTGCATACCTCTCCAAGGGCATGCTATTAAAGGTTATGAATATCCTCAGGGAGTCTTGGCAATTGTTATAAAGTCTCCACTTTTGCCACTGTAGATTCTGCAGAATTTTTGGGGGGGAAGCCCTACAGGAATTTTTGAGACTAGCTAAATCAAAATGAAGGTGTTGGTTGTTAACAAATGATTTATACTTAAAAAAATTCTGCAAAACTGTCCTTGCTCTATCTACTGAATTTACCACACTCCCTCATTCTCATCTATATGACAGCTGAGATTTTTTTTCCCCTGTTATCTGATTTTCTGCATATCACCTTCTTTTAAGAAACTCCCAAGACCTGTTTTTTTTCTGGCTCTCGTGCTCCACAGTTGTTTTGTCTGGGGAAACTCAGCATAAAGATAATTTTAACAGTATGACCCTTGGGGTTACAGGTAAGGGTCTCCAGACTTGAGGATTCCTGGAGCATGTTTCCAGTGGCAATCTGTGCACAGAGATAAAGGCAAAGCCTGAAGCCTGCTAGGGAGAGGGGCCAGAGATCTGGAGGAACCGTCTTTATAAATGAGAAAGTGGGCTGGCTATTTTTTAAATTCTGAACAGTTCTAGATCCCCTGATCTAAATAGAACCTTTACATCTCTAGGATCCACCTGGTATTGCTCAAGAGCTACCACTTTAGATAAATTATCAGTGTCAAGCATTCTGAAATGCCCAATGGAATACGGGTACAACACATCTTTTAAAATATATGAAATAAAAGTTCTTTCTTCAGTGTTTCATTTTAATTGCAGCTCTTATTTCTTTATGTCCATATCAAGACATCAACTCTATTAATAATATTCTGCCAACACACCTCTAGGTTTCAGTTTTGACACATCTGTAAGTGCATCTTCACTAATTATCTTTAAAGTCTCGTTTTGCCAATCCATTGCTGGAGGCTACTTTGTGTCAATTGCCAAAAATAATTAGAAAGATGAAATTTGTTTAAAAAGTTGGTGATCGCCATTCTTCCTGCTTGTACCCTAAAGCATTGCTGGATGCAAGCTAGAGGAATTGATTCTAATACAAAGCCTACTGTGAATGAGTCTATTTCTGACGTTTGATTTTTGTGAATTTCTGGATTTCAGATACAGAAACAGGGATTGCAAATGGTAATTATTTCTTTTTTTCACAGCATGCTGAAATCTGTATGATGAAACCAGCTTCAATTATTCAGTTGGTACCTGCAGAGTTGCTTAGTGATTTCTGAACTTTCTGTTCAAATCTGGTTTAAGTTGGTATGATTGCTGATTTAATTGGTATGCACTAAGTCAACCTAATTAAAAATATCTCTGTATATTTAAGAACATTATGGGTACCTTTTATATAGACAAGACAATGCTGACCGATAAAAGAGACATCTCATATGGTTTTCAGTGTACTCGTTTCTCTTTTACAGATGTCTTTATTTTCTCTGACTGCTGTCTTGAATAGTACTTAAATCAGCCCTACAGCAGTTTTACTTTTGGAAATTACTAGGTGAAGCTGATCATATGGTTACTCAAGAGGATGAGCCTGTGTGATGTTTGCACTGAAAAGCATCACAATATATTAATTCCTAAATAAACACCTTCATATTGGAATCCATGATTGTTCAAAGAAAAAAAAAATTAAGGATTTGTGTGGTTAAAAATTAACTAAAATTCTCTATTTTTTAGTTACAAATGTTCAACTGGAAAATAAAAACACATGTTGTTCTCAGTGGGGGAGAAAGTGTCAGGAGAATAGATTCATAGCAGTTTACAGATTAATCTCCTCAGCAGAGACTGGTCTGTGCATGTGTCATGAAAGCAGCTTTCCAGTTACAGGGTACCAGGTGGTCACCTATGGTTGATTTAAGAAGCAAACACTGCCACAAATGCTATTAGTAGTGTGTAATGAGATTAACTCCCCATAGTTCTTGCAATATCCTTGAGGTTTTTTTCCTAAAGCAGCACAGGGCTGATCACCACCTCTTAAACAATGAAGAGTTTAATCTTTCATTGTTGTATGCACATAACTCTCATTGGCATTAATAGGAGTTAAGCATGCACATAAATGGAAGAATAGACCTTAAAGTTTAAGTAATCATGGCATGCTAAAGGTTTCCAAAGATTTCACAAAGGACCAGGCCAAAATTCTAAGACTATTCCCACTGGGTGACATGAAGTATTTTCAGAGGTTTATATTTTTGAGGCATAAAGGGTGATTAAAGATTCCGAAATAACAATGAAGATTTAGGAAAAGGTGAGAAGATTTAGCTGCAAGAGACAGAACCTGAAGCAGAGCTTATATTTAATTAAATGTTCTTCCTTTCATGACAGGGTGAACTTTTACTTTCTTTTGGTTTAAGGTTATGATGTGTACTGAACATTGCAATGGACTTCTTGGGAGTTTGGTGGATGTTTATCTAGTTAGAGATGACACAGTTCTCCACAGCATTTCTTGCATATGCAGGAGGAAATTATTTCACTAGGTGTGAATTCTATGCCCTCCTGTAGAAGCTTGCTGTGGCTGTGTAAGCAGAGAGGATCCTCTCATTATGTGTCAGCAAGAGTAGTCCTCTGCTCCTCAGCTCAGGGGCATCTGCTTCTTCCTAGGAAGAAGACTTGGAGTAGGAAAGGGCATCAGAAATGGTAACTCAACACTTGCAGGTTAAAATAGGTGTTTCCCAGAACTAGATCTGTTCCTCATGTATTTTTCCATACACGTTGGTGCAGGGAGAATGTACAGAGCCAGTAAAGAAAAAAAATAAGCCAAGAGAGACTCTTGACTGACCTCTGGAGTCTGCCCACTTTGTCATTTAGAGGGCCAGCTTTTGCTTTCATACTTGCTGGTTCATTGATTTCTGATTTCCAAACTCTTTGACTTCTGCTAGTGGGTATTATTTTCTTGTATCGTACCAGTGGATATGAGATATCACCATTTGTTGTTCACGCATTTCTTTTTGATACTACAGTGTCCATCACTGATTAGGGTAATGGTTTTGTTAAATTTTAGAGTTTAGGTATAAAAGACACTGTCTTTTAAAGATAATATTTGGATATGAGTTTGTATTTCCTGAAGATGCTTGATGTTTCCCCCCCCCCCCCCCCCCCCCCAGTTTTTGATGTTCTAAATACAGGATAGCATTGACTTTTTCAGTCTTATAAGATAGTACAATTTGTTGTACATAAGCACATCATCAGAAAATTTAAAGCCAAAGACTGGAGGGACTACTTTATGGCTTGTTTTAATTCCAGAAATGAAAGCCAAAAGAATGTTCCCTTTGTGCTGAAACATCTAGCCAGCAGGTGCACCTTCTCATTTTCTTCTTTGTAAAACCTGGAATTAATTAATAGTACTTGCCTGTATTGTACGCAGAGGCAAGTGATTTTGTATTACATTTGCAATCTGTATAAAACCATCACGGTGGAGAATTGCATACATCCAGTAATGAATCGGAAGAGGATGCAGGCGTCTTGAGGCTTTCAAGTGAGCCGGGCTCTTGGCAGAACAAGATCTCTGCCTTCAGGTAGAACAGTTGCTCTGCTCTTTCAGACCAGGAAAGTGGTTACCGCTAGAATAGGACAGTAAATTCACGTCCAGAAATTGATTAGCAACACTGCTTATCATCGCGGCTTTTTTTCACTGACTATATGTAAAGCAAAATAAAAGCTTTGGGCAAGTTGTCCCATGGAGCTAGGAAGCTGGATGGTTGCCAGGGGAAAAGCTTAAACCTGGTTCTCATTAGAGGCTTACAAACAGAGCATCTTGTTAAGTTTTGCAGCTGTTGCAGAGGACCAGGGATATTCCACAGCTGGTAGATTAGTTTATAGTAATAATACATTTAACAGAATAACAAGTTTCCAAAGCACACAAAGGTAAACCCAAGTGTTAAAAAATACAACTTTTTCACTGTAATACAGCTATTATGATTATGTGATTTGTTCAGGAAAAAGCAACAAAGCTGTGATGTTACTTGTGAAAGAAGAACATCACAATTCTTCACAGAGCACCACTAGGTAAATTATGTTTAAGGAGGTATTTTGGCAAAAAAAAAGGGATTGTTATTGTACATAATAAACACTATAGTACAAATATCAAGGGTAGGTTATGAATTGTTTTTTTTCCCAAGAAAACTTATTAATTGCCAGACTGTAGGAAGATCCAACAGTAAATAATTTTATATTTTATAACTGCCAAGTTAAGTGTGGAGACCTGGAGAACAAAGCTCCCTGCAACAGCCCTTAGTGCTTGCAAACAGATCTGTCATTCATTATTCATGGACAATGAAATCCTTCTCTGATTTGAACTAGGACAAAAGATAGAAATTATATATAAACTGAGAAACCTTAATAGATTCATGTCAAAGAAAATGTTCTTGAGGGAAAGAATGGATTCCCTATGTGTGAAATCCCTACAGGTTGTATTGACTTTTCTGACTTTTGACAGAGATGGCAGATGAACTTAAAACTAAGCTGCATATGCAGTAATGACCCCAATACCAGAAATATCCCCCAGAGGATTTTAATTGGAGCTTTGGGTTTGGCTTCAGCTGCTGTGGTGATGAAAACCCATTAGTAAGTAAGCTGTGGCAATTTGGAAACATTAACAGAGGCCTTCTGAAATGATCAAAATTCAGAGACTTCTCCCTGAAGGGAGGGAGTAAAAGACTAGAAACGTATTCAGGCGAAGTTGTCTGAGAAGAGAAAAGGCAGACTTCTGAAACTAATTTTTTTCTGAAATACTCATTTCACTATGTATCCCTTGGCTGCACATTTTGCATGTACATCAGCTTTTCCCTGATGCTGCTGTGCTCCATTTTCCATATGAAGGTGGGAGTTGCGGTGGAGTGCAAGGAAGCGTCTGCAGAGTGCTGCAGAGAAAAGGAGAAAGCTCTGAGCAAACTTCCCTTCCCTGGCAGTCGGGATGGTGAGGGCAGAACAGTACAGCCAGGCACTGCAGCACAGGGAGATAAAATGGAGGGATGTAAAAAGAAGGTTTTAGCAATGGCAACACTTGAAAGGAAATAAAGTACATTTAACTGATGTGTTTTTTTAAAAAAAAAAATACAAGAGGGGCCTTGGCTATCTGCTCCAATTCCATTAAGGAGAAACATAATGCTGATGTTCCCTATCTTGTTTTCAATAGCAGATATTGATAATCAAGAACCTTTTCTGTTCCTCATTGAGCTCATGGTAATTTTCCTATGGAGTGCACATGGATTTGAGTTAAACACTATGTTATTTAATGCAGATTGGCACAATTGTATTTTATTATAAGAAATAAATCTGATGTTTGTTATCCGTAAAAAGCAGCCCTCGGAAAAAGTTCCAAGCACTTTTCCTTTGATGCATAAATTTGCTCAGCATCTTTAACAGCCCGGTAAATGATTTTGTTTGTAATGTGAATACTAGGTACTTGGTACAACAAAAGCACACTTAAGCTTCTAACCAGTCCTGTGAATTATGATATATGGTGCAGTGGAGTCTGAGGTAATGAGCCACAGAGGTATCGAGAAAGAAGTAGTATTTTTTCCAAATAAGACTTTATTTGGCTATTTGACAGTTAACACCGAGTTGGGATGTGAAAGAGAGATTCCTTTTCTGAATAACTAAGCAAAGTTAAAATATCACATTGTGGGGACTATTGCAAATAAATTATACTGGGAAACAGTCTGGTCTTCTCAGGATTATTTTAATTTCTGGGTCCAAGATGTTTTCCAGTGGTAAAAGAAGAACCTTCTTTCTTTGTAGACAGAGAAGTTTGTTTCTAGAAGAGTGCTGTTGTTGCGTGGCTCTCTTTCTCTTCTCTGGTTTGTAATACTCCCAAATGCAGGCTCAGCCGAGGACTTTCACTGACCTTCAGGACTGATGAGTCAGCTCTGCATCACTGCAGTCTCCCGTCGTGGTGCATATTGGCTGCCGGTTTCTATGCAGTATTGGAGCAATGTGCCGTGCAGCTGAAAACTAAAGCTCCAGATCCAGAGATCAGTTCTGCAGCGTACCATAGAGCTATGCATTTAAGATTTAAGGGTAGGTGAGAGATTAATGTGAGACAATGGAAGGATTACAGCCTAAAGATATAGGGCTGTCCGTAGTATACATGCCATTAATTTACTAACTAGCTGTTAGCAGATTTTTAAGATTATTACTTGTAATGGAGATGTGTAACTCAAGACAGCTGCTTACAAAGAGTCTCACATGTGCGTACCCACCTGCCTCAAGTTCATGAAGTACAAAAATTAAGACTGGAAAAGATTAAATTGCATTGCTTTTGCCTAGGTAGTCTCATAAAAAAATTATCATGAATTTCAGTGGTTGTTGGTTTCTGTTTTCTGTTGCCATTGGTAGCTAGAGTTTCAAGATCTGCAGTGATAACGTTTGTCTCTTCATAGCCAGACAAGTGGTTTATGGAAGAATTTTAGCTCTGGGAAGCAGTTAAAGGTGACTTAGGGGGTCCATCTAAAAAGATAATCCATTATGCATAGCTTTTTAAGTAGTCAGTATTTTCTAATGCACAGCAGAACTAAAAGGACTGTGTAGCTGCAGCACTCTGGTTGGCTTCTAAAGATTCAGATTTCGGTATGACTGCAGAAATTGTTTCCTTATCTCTATTTTATGGGGTTAAAATCCTTTCACACCTATCAGATGTGCTCTAAAGATAAAATTCATTGTGAAAGTAGCTGCTCAGCGATCAGTGTCTACAGTTTTAATCTACAAAACCAATATGTGGAAATATTCCTAAACAAAATTAAATTACGCATTTCAGGAAGCCATTCTGAACTATGAATGTTTTGGAGGAAGATCTTAAGTTTTGTTTGTAAGGAGCGCTAATAAGTGCTATGTATTGCCTTGGCTATACAATTTATATAAAAAGGCTTCAAGTGCAAAACAATTGAAGGCCAAGACATAAAGATACGTACGAAGACTTCCATGTTGATGAGCGCAGCATTCTTCTAAATGTCTCTGAAACCTCCTGTTTCAGGGTTGAAAGGGTGATTCCTGAGGGAGATGGTGGCTTTAGGTAAATGAATTGTTGATGAAAGCCCACGTCAGACACTTGTGGTGGGATGGGTTTTTTCTTCTCAAAGCCACACTGACTACAACCATGCTATTGAACAAGGCAGTTCTCATGACTACGCACAACTGCATGACCCTCTTCCCTAGCTTTCTGCCCAGATACTAAATGGCTCTGCTCTATAAACACTCCCTTTTTTTTCCTTGCTATAATTACAGGAGCTCATTTCTTCGAGTAGGGTCGTAAAGCCGCACTCACCTGTCTGCAAAGCGTAATTCCAGCTGTGCCAGTTCAGATTTATTTCCTTTGCTTGCCGTCCTGTCACTGAAATTACAGTGCTGCCAAATAGTGGTGGACAAGTCTTCTGGGATTTGAGCTTTATCCACCAGGTGGATTGTAAATTACATAGGTCAACAAAAGAACAGAAATGTCAGAGTTCAGAGACAGCTATGCCTGACTGTAGCAACGATTAGACATCAACTGAGGAAGAAAAGAGTGCTGCCACCTTCTATCTCTACAACGAGTGCTTAGGATAATGTGTAGTTAGTTCCCCCAGAAATATGAAATCTTAGGTATTCAGAATAATTGGTTATCATAGAACGGATAAGGAATGTTTGATTTCCTAATCAAAGAAGTATTCCAATAATTAAAGACAGTCACTCACTTCAAGAAGGTTTGTCTTTTTCCTGTCAGTAGCGAATTTTAATGCTCAATGAACAACCAACAATGGGTTCACACAACGGTGAACCCATTTATCAGGAGCATTAGATTCCATTACTGTTGCAAGTTCATTACATGGTGTATTCTTGTTCTCTCTGACTGATTTTTTTGAGGCCTTCAGCAATCTTGGTTTTAAATTTCACTCCTGTCCAGAATCTCAGTGAAATCGATAATGAAATCCCTAAGGTACTTGGTTCAGTTTTTGTGGCATATCCCCTTTTTGGCAGATAAGCCTGGTTTAGTAGGCATTAAAAATATAATACATAAACTATTATTGTTATTGTGCTTTAGACTGATTTGCTTCAACTTCTTTTTCAGAATACTTTTTGTAGTACTACTTTGTTCAGAAGAGATTTTTAATGCTTCAGCAGTCCTTCAAAGAGCCTTGAAATTCTAAAACACCAAGAATTATGTGAAAAATACTGTTTCTGAAGGTGGGCAATGACAGTCGAGGGTAATAATTTGCCCCTGACAGTAACGGATGGGAGTGAAAGGCCAGCAGTTTGCTTCCACTTGATAAATGGCTGTATTTTGGCAGCAAATTAGATGTCACAAGAAGTTGGCAAATAGTACAAGAAATCAACATTTAGTGTGAAAACTTGATACAATTAGTCTGTTGATCAACAGGGTGTGCGAAAACATGATTTAATGCCTTGGGTTTACTTCGGGAGATTTCAGTGGGAATGGGTCACAGAACTGTGATGTCCCCTGCGAACCCTTGTAGTTCGTGCGGCAGCTCCTAGCACAGCTCAGTTAGTAAGTCTGCACGTATTAGAGATTAAAGTTTGAGGTAGAAGATATGAATCCATCTATGAATATTAGTGCAAACAGGTCGGCTTGCTTTCCCTCCCTGCTATTCAAGGGTCCTCAGCAAGGATGGGTGGACGGGTTCGTGTACAATAACTGGAGGCTGAATCTTGCAGTTACTGTTCAGGCTGCATCATCATCTTCTGTCTAGCCTTCCACTTGCAGGGCTCTATTATTACCTGGAAGTATAAACCTAAATGACATCTGACCGACAAGGACTTATCCACAAACCAAAATGAAATTATATGCAACTAGCCTTATTTAATTAAATGTGAGCTTAAAAACCCTAAAATACAATATGCTGCAGGACATTGCCTCTCAGGACTTCTAGTTAATAAATTGTTGCAGGCCAGATGTGAGCAAGAAAAATAAATGTTTACCTATCACCAGGTTGCAGCTGAACCATATGAAACTTGAACGTGAATTCCATTTATGCAGGGAGAGGGAGAAAACAGGCATTTATGCTTCCTGCAGAGCCACAACAACAGTTCAGTGTCCCAGCAGATCAGATGCAAGAAAGATAAACCGAACTTTGCAGAGGCAACACATAATTCTCTGTAAAAAGCACACAACATTAGACATGAATGTGAACTAACCACTGTGTTCAGAGCAAGCAGGTTTAAACAACTGCAAGGAAAACAGTCACACTTTGCAGTCGGTGTCACTCTTCTGAATCTTTGTCACTATCAGAGGGCTCAGCAATGTTAGTGGAGCTGACTTTTTGTTCACAGCTGTCACGCCAACTCAGCATCCTAGCAGGTATGGATTTGATTTTCACCTAAGAATGTGTAAAGTACTCTGATATTCGTACATATATATGAGTTCTTGCTGGAAGAAATGATTATACCTTCCTTGCACCCAGCTTAAATTCTAGAAGTCATTGGGTTGAATGGAGCCCTGGAGGCAGTGAATCTTATCTTCTCTGACGTAAATGGAGTTATGCCTGTGTTATGCACTCTCCATCATGTCAGCTAGTTACAAGACAAACTGATTAGCCTCTGCACCCCCAGCATCACTCACAGGGCTTTCAGACTGTGCCTGGAAGGGGCATTCTGAAGTTCTGCTCTTGTAGTCCAGTGCCTGGACATTAAGGTCCATCAAGTCTGCAAATCATTTTCTTCTTACTTGCAGATACAGAACTCCAGATTTTTACAACAGCAGAATTTGCTTTGTCAACTTTGTAAAACCCACTGCTTTGCTTAATGTTGTGCACTCATCCACTTCTCCAGCTTGCAGTTTAGGTCAGCAGGAAACTTAACGTGCTCTGATGGCCCCGTCTCAATGAAGAAGGTGAAGGCGATGAAGTGCTCCATATAATTTACACGAGATTTCTTCAGATAATTAATCATCTGCTGTAAAAGGCAATCTTGATCGTCTCTCCTTTGTCTGGCATTGTTGTTGCAATATAGTACTTACAGGTTGACAGTGGGGAGGTTTGGGGGCTAGCCACAATTACAGCATTATTTGACAATTTATGCCCATTATTCTTCATGTTGAAAATAAGGAAAAATAGTAGTATAGTATTATAACTGAATACTGACAGTATTCAGTTAGTATAAGAAATAGCAACCATCAGATGACCAGTCATACAGAACTTGGAACACACTGTTGATAACATAGAACAACCATGCTGAACACAAGGTTAACATGTCTTTTTTTGAGAACAAAGTGAAGTCCCCACTAGAAAAAGGTGAAACAATGAGCAGTTTGAAGTTATTTAAGTTATTCCTTCTTTTCCAAAGGAATTTATTGCTTTAAATATATCATGTCCAAGGGATATGGAAAACAACCCCAGGTTCCAGTATAGGATGGGGAGCTACCTGTTAGAGAGCAGTGTAGAGGAAAGGGACCTGGGGGTCCTGGTGGACAGCAGGATGACCATGAGCCAGCACTGTGCCCTTGTGGCCAAGAAGGCCAATGGCATCCTGGGCTGTATTAGAAGGGGGGTGGTTAGCAGATCGAGAGAGGTCCTCCTTCCCCTCTACTCTGCCCTGGTGAGACCGCATCTGGAATATTGTGTCCAGTTCTGGGCCCCTCAGTTCAAGAGGGACAGAGAGCTGCTGGAGAGAGTCCAGCGTAGGGCAACTAAGATGATTAAGGGAGTGGAGCATCTCCCTTATGAGGGAAGACTGAGGGAGCTGGGTCTCTTTAGTTTGGAGAAGAGGAGACTGAGGGGTGATCTTATTAGCGTTTATAAATATATAAAGGGGGAATGTCATGAGGATGGAGCCAGGCTCTTCTCAGTAGCAACCAATGATAGGACAAGGGGTAATGGATTCAAGCTGGAACACAAGAGGTTCCACTTAAATTTGAGAAGAAACTTCTTCTCAGTGAGGGTGACAGAGCACTGGAACAGGCTGCCCAGGGAGGTTGTGGAGTCTCCTTCTCTGGAGACATTCAAAACTCGCCTGGATGCCTTCCTGTGCAACCTCATCTAGGTGTTCCTGCTCCGACAGGGGGATTGGACTAGATGATCTTTTGAGGTCCCTTCCAATCCCTAGCATACTGTGATACTGTGATACTGTGATACTGTGATACTGTGATATGATAACCTTCTTATAACCTTCATCAGACATGGTAAATCTGAAACAGATGTAGTTGAGCCGATTTTTGAACATCAGTTATTGCTTTCCAGCATAGTGGCTGACACACCCCGATACTGTCTTTCAGAGTCTTAGCAGCTCAAAGAGTGTGCTCCATCTAACCTCTTGTCCAGTGATGAAGACCTTTTTTGTGTTCCTCAGGCTACTTATTACTTCTGGTTTTGCTAAAAACATATTTTCTTCTCCCAAATAATTAAATGTAAAAGAGCATCTCATTTGCTCGTGCCTTGACCTTTAGTGCTTGGATGTATAGAAACAGAGTGTGAAACCCCTCCTCTCTTCCTCCACCTTGCCTCCAAGCCACCTGTATACTCACATATATGAAATCCTTAGCTGGTAATATTTTTCAGTCATCCAGCTCTTGCTTACCATGGATGTAAAGGCAGTGAGGACTAAAGCTTTTAAGATGTCACTGTGTGTGGATATCAATAGACAGGGCATTGTCCTAACCAGGAATTGTTGCTTCTCAACCCAGTTTTGTCCTGTCTTTTCCTCAGTGATTTTATTTGTCTGTTAACGACATCTTCTCAGAGTTGAAGAAGGAACTCTCGGAATGGATATTTTATTCGGGGGGATTTTTCTCCCCTCAATGTCCAGAAATTTTTCCACAAGATGGGCAGCTACTTGCAAGTGCAGAGCACTGAACCTTTCCAGCTGCGGAGAGTTTTGCCAGCAGAAGTAGGGAGGTGATTGTGCCCCTGTACTCAGCACTGGTGAGGCCACACCTCGAGTATTGTGTCCAGTTTTGGGCACCTCAATACAAGAGAGATATCGAGGTGCTGGGGCAAGTGCAGAGGAGGGCAACGAAGCTGGTGAAGGGCCTAGCAAAAAAATCATATGAAGAGCAGTTGAAGGAGCTGGAACTGTTTAGTTTGAAGAGGAGGAGGCTGAGAGGAGACCTCATCACTCTCTACAACTATTTGAAAGGACACTGCAGAGAGGTTGGTGCTGGTCTCTTCTCACAGGTAATTAATGACAGAACAAGAGGGAATGGCTTCAAGCTCCAACAGGGTAGGTTTAGACTAAACATTAGGAAAGAATTTTTCACAGAAAGAGTGGTCGGGCATTGGAATAGACTGCCCAAGGAGGTGGTTAAGTCACCATCCCTGGATGTGTTTAAGAGACGTTTAGATGTGGTGTTGGGGGATATGGTGTAGGGGAGAACTTTGTAGAGTAGGGTAGATGGTTAGACTCGATGATCCCAAGGGTCTCTTCCAACCTAGACAATTTTATGGTTATATGATTCTATGAGAGTTCGCTGCCTAGTTGTGGCTTGTGGGAAGTTTGCTTAGCAATCCTTGCAAGCTGTGCCATCTGCTAGTGCCACCAAGCATGTTGACTGACATAACACAGCAGTCATGTCTTCTGACAGAGAAACAATACTTTGAAGTTCTCTACAGTGACAAAGAGAAGATGTTTAAAGTTGCCACAAGGCTGTGTTTGAATGCCAGCTCAGGCGTCAAACAGTCATTGCCTTCAGGGAGGAGGTATTCTCCCATCTCCCTTTCAGCCAAGAATCATCACAGGAAGGATTTACCTGCTTCCTCTGCATTTACTTCATGTGAGAATGGCTGTCCTGATTTGAGGTAAAACAGGGCCAATTTTGTTCAGTAACTTTGCTTCTTAGCTGGGCCTCTTCTAACTACTGAAATTAACAGCATATTGTCAGACACTGTTCACTCTCAGACTGATAAGACCTATGTTTATAGTTGATGCCAAGGAACAGTATGCAGAGAGGCTCTTGCTTATACTTATTGCTGTAACACCCAAGGCCAGATAACTGGGTTATTTGCCCCATTGGACGGTTGGAAGCGGAAAAGGGTAGAGGAGTTGCACCTGCAGGGAGGAGCGGACAGGACAGGTGACCCAAAACTGACCAAGAGGGTATTCCATCTCATCTGCCTCATGCTCAGTATAAAAACTGAGTGATCAAAGGGTCAGCCTCTTTCTGCAATGGCTGATGTCTGAGGAGGACTCTGTTTGTCTGCTTTTGTTCCTGATCCTGAATCCAGATCCAGAACCCAGTTCCTGTCCATCACTGAGTCCAGTCTGGGACTTCCCCAGTGCCAGCTGGTGATGTGATTGTCATCCTGGGAGCTTGATATGGCTTTCTATATATTTCATTATTTCCTTTTTATTTTATAATTAATAATTAATTAAAGTAGTTTAGTTCCTTCTAAACTCATAAGTCTCTCTCTCTCTTTTCTGCCTGTCTTTGGTGAGGTAGCGGAGAGCATCTGTCATTATGCCCAGTGGCCAGTTCGGCCCAAACTACGATGATGGAGTGCTGGTGGAGTGAGTGAGTGCTGGTGTCCATGTGGGGTGGTGGGAAGGGCTGATGGGAACCCCTCTGCTGAGTAGCTTGTTGCCTATAGCACGCACCTCCATGGGCTGGCATTGCAAGAAGTGTGTCATCAGTGATCCTTGGTTAAACAAGACCTGAAGGAGGGCTTGTTGTCTTTCACTTGCTGTTCATTTACACTTTGTGTTTGCACAAAATTAAAATAATCACTGTTAAAAGTGAGCACCATGATCCTGCTTCTTGATTGTCCTGGAAGGATCAACTGTGTAAGTTAGAAATCTGTTCAGTCAGTTCTCTAGGAAATGTTACTGACACCGTCTCCATCTCAGTAATCCTACTATAAATGTCATTGATATTTCACCAAGTAAGGGAGCAACAGGATCCTATGGCCATAGGAACTGGGATGATCCATGTGGAAATCACCCTTTAAGCAACTGTCACATGCTGTTTACTTCCCCTCTCTGTTCTGGTTCTGAATCAAACAGCTGCCAAGACTCTTTATTCATATCTGTTTTCAATTTGAAAGTTTACTTAACAAAATCAAGGATGCGCAGAGACTTAGATTTCTTCTAGGCACAGTATTTATTTCTGAAAGTCTTTAGATAGGACTTCGACTTGCTTTCCAGAAACTGTAAGGTAAAATCTATCCACTTCTGTGCAACCTGGAAGTTTCTTCCTTTCTGCCTTTCATCCTCTGACATGGCACAGAAATGTTCTGTCAAATGTGTAGAGGTGGGCTGCAAAAATCCAGTAGAGTTAATTTAAAGCAACCTCAGATCTTCTACATGAGTCTCAGTCCTCCCACACCATCTGTAGTTTAGCAAGTCACAGTCTCGTGCCAGTTTGTGAAGTGCAGTTGCTGCTTTCTGCTCCCACACTGTGATAGTTCATTTCTGTTTGATAAAACTGTTCCGGTGGGACACTTTCCTTCCTTCCAGCTGAGTATCTCAGAGCATCAACCTGGGCAGCGAGTCTGTATTGCTCTTCTTACAAAACTGTAAATAGTTTTAAAAAAGACTTTTTTTTTCATTCCTCAAGCAGTGACACGTGAACATGTTACTGATATTAGCAAGTAGCCTCAAACTTCCCAAGTTTTACACAGGATGGCAGCCCTCATAGTGACTCAGACCCTGCCAGCGCTGGGTCCCCACCCTGTATGATAAGCAGTAACACATGTTGATGCTGAGGCAGTCATGCATGCAGCTTTGAACAGCCACCATGTACATAGTGCAGACCTCTGCACTTGCCTCTGGAAATCAGTCTCACATTGCATGAAACCATGCAACCACTGGAGTTGTGTGTCTGGTCCATGGCAGCATAGGGTGTAGGTAACCACCATTGGTGCTGGTGAGCGGGAGTTGTGACTCCTCAGGTCAAATCCCTCACAGCTACACAGATACATGATTTGGAGCAGCTCCAGTGAAGTCCAGAGTGCTTTGAATTAGGTGTACTGTATGCATCTTTGTCTGACTTTGCAGGTGGGTAACTGCATATCTTTTCTACCTGTGCTTAATGTGTTACTGTCTAATCGTATATGAGGCTTAGTCTGGCCTGAAGCAAAGTTTGTGCTCTGTGTCACCAACTATTAAGTGAGAAATTTCTGTAGCAGCTTAAGGGTGACAATTTCTTTTGTTTCCTTACCAAAAATAAAGACTAGATTCAATAAAATCTGCCTAATCTCTTAACTTGAGGGAAGTCTGCAGGCTAACTAAAATATCAGACCACAAAGCATCTTCTGAAGGAGTCTGCGGTAACTGAGCAATCTGGATGTTTTATTGAATGTAGCCTTATATATGCATCCCTGTTAGGCAAGGAAGCAGAGCTATAAAAATAAACTGAATTACAAAGGGTAATGCCAGAACTGGATGCTGAAGAGGGAGATCTCCTCCCCTTACATAATACACAGTCTGTCTCCGTCTTTCAAGGAAATATAGCAAAAAGAATGTATGTTAAGAAAACGAGGTTTCTTCAAACAAATTAGATTATTATCCCCAAGTCTCTAGGCACTGTCACGCACAAGAGAGTAAACTGCAACCCCATCTCACATTTCTGCTTGAGAACATTATTTTTTTTCCCCTCTTCTCCTTCACTTTCTATCATTTGGTAGTAAGCTCTTGAGCTTGTGAATGCAGAGCTTCCCCAGAGCAACAGCAGAAGATACAGTGGAAGAGGAGGAGGAGGAAGGCATCCCTGGGGTAGGGAGGGCCCCCTCCTGCCTCGGGGAGGGGTGTGGGAAAGGCTGTCTGCCCACCCCCCCAGGCACCCCCCAGGCCGCCCGGGGCTCTCAGGAACGCAGAGCTCCTTTCAGCACAGCTATTCTTGTTATTTTATGTCTCTTTACAGGGCAGTTTTTCTCCGTTGGCAAATAGGTGACTTGTTCTGTGTCCCTCGTACTTCCTTTTAAGCGCAATTAATTATTTTAATTGATTAATATTGCGCCCAGCAGTTTGCTCGGAAGAGACAGCTCTTCTGGTTTTTTGGACTAATTACCAGTCTGGATTTCTGAATGACAATACGGCTGCTAATTAATCTCACTGCAGTTCTCACAGAAAGAGGCCCTGATAAGAACTTGCCAATTAACATAAGAAAGAAAATAAAATGTCAAGAGTCCTGTTGTGTTTTTCTGGCACCCGCTCCCGCTCAGATGAATATCACTATTAAATACAGAGACAGACTAACTACCAAGTACAAAAGCCAGTGGGCTGCAGGGCTGCTCCAAACTTGCCCAGACGTTACTCATTCAGGAGCTCGCTGTTATTTGTACTCCCCTGCACTCATGTTGCCCAACATTGCTTGCTACGGTTTTTGTAAGCCGGAGGAAGATGAAGCAGGGCAGCGCAGCCAGTGTCCGACCATCCCTGTAGGGGATTTCTCGCCGTGTCCCCATGTTGATCACTATTAGTAGAAGGCTGAAAGGGGAGTTTTGGCAGGGTGGGTCCCAACTTTCACCCGGTTCTGCAGCTGGGGACCTGGGTGCTGCCTGGCTCAAGAGTGCTCCCACAATGCGTGGCAAAGGAGCACGCGAGTGTGGTGTGGGACAGTGCTGCTGGTGGTGGTGGGCAGCGGGGAGACCCCTGGGCTCCTTTATTTGTCTCACAAATTGTGCTTGTTAGCCATGGTGGGCAGCGGTGGCATTTGGCCTGAGTATTCACTTGGCTTCTTGCAGGGGAAGTTTGCAGCCCAAGCTGACTTTCCTGGTGGTGCAGCTAAGCCACTAATAGTTCCTGGAAAAGCTAATGTAAAACCACCTGAGCATGTTACAGGACTGTGTAATCTCAGCTGTATATATGGTGTGGTTATGTCCATGAAAATAAAGGGCCAGACACTCAGCTGGTGACAGTTACTCCAGTCCCTGTTCCGCACCAGCTCTGTGAGACCAAGGTGAGTTACAGAGACTCCTCTGGACAGGGGGAAGGGACAGGACCTGGTGCTGTTGCCAGTTTGTTTTCATTATGTGGAATTTTCCAGAGCAGTATTTCTGGCCCACAGGGCCACATGCCAAGGATGCTTCTGAAGAGATGAGCAGCACAGCAGTTGCTGTGGCTGGTGTGTGATGCTCTGGGTGACCAGAAAGCTGTCGCACAGTGGGACATGCAAAAACTTCATGGAAACTGCTGTTGTAAAGCACACTGGTTGAATTTAATTTCCTCTCTTTTTTTTTTTTTACTCTCTGTGCTTGCAGGTCAGAAGATTCTTCACCACAGAAGTGATGTCTTAGAAACTGTAGTCCTGATCAATCCCTCAGATGAAGCAGTTAGTACTGAGGTAAGCCAAAAATACTTCATTGGATGTGTCATAAAAGCTCCATTAAGTGGACAGGATGAGAGCAGTGAAGCGATGTAGTTGAGATGATTCTTGAGTATCAGTTACTGCCTTACAGCTTAGTGACTGACAAACCCCAACAGTGTCTTTCAGAGTCTTTGCAGACTAAGAGCAGGTCCTAACCATGGATGAAAGGAGAGGTTAGGAGCAAATATTATGAAAAACATCAGCCATCCCTTGATTTTTGCCTTGGTTTCCCAGACACCTGACAAAACATCAGAGGCATACGACAGAAACATACCTCTGATGCCAGCATTTCTTTTCTCATAACGCACCAAATTCCCTTCTTGATGAAGTAGAGGCAGCTGTGGTGAAACTACATCTGCTTTTCTTCTGCTTCTCCATTGTTTGATAGCTCTGGACGCCTATTTTATACATGAAAAAATGTGCCTGAAGGTGCCCTGATACAAATTTCGGTCTTTGAGAAGAATTAACATCTATATGGTGGTGACTTTAGGTTGATCTATCTGTCCTTCAAAAAGCATATAACGTGATCAATAGACTCAGGAGAGTGCCCCAGAAGAGGACTGCCAGTTCCTCATGAACTTGCTAGGGTAGGGTCAAAGAAGTGAGCATGTAGCTCAATGAAAGAATTGACAAATTTAGCTAGTGAGACTGAAGGTTGAAAAAGTAGGGATAATTGCACTGCAAATGGGTGCTGGGAAGTACTGACACAGTACCATTTCTGTTGGGAAATGAAGCAGCTCTGCTTGTGGTACCTAGTGAAAAATCTGTTTTGTTACCAACCTTAAGTTATAGTAAACACACACAGGAGGAAGGACTCCAAAACAAATTACATTTCTGAAATTGTAAAAGTTTAAATAAATAAGTCACCTTAGTTAATGGCAGGTCATTCACTAAAAAACTATGGCTGAAAGTCTCTTACAGAACTGACAAAAGTAGGGAAATGCCGGTTCTGTTGCTGTTGCTTGTCATACCTTTGATGGATGATCACATGGAAGAACACAGTCTGAAGCCCATTAATGAATTCTGAACCCTGGCTTTACTCCTTTGGATCTGGAGCATGTTTGTCTAGGTCACTGTTAATTTCCTCTCACTAGACTGAGGGAGGCAATCTTTTCTTCACTTTCATGTTGCTAGACTGGTCACAGCCAGAAGTTACAAGCTGAGATTTACTTTGGCTGACCAAGTAAGACTCTGACTGGACACAAGCCAGAAAAAGACAATAAGAGGCAGCAGAATTAAATTGGAGGTTGGAATAGACATGCTCTGTTCATCATGGCAAATAGAAAACTTAGTTTCATATATCAAGAGATTTCCAGGTTGCATCTGGGGAGACAGTGATACAGCATGGAGCTCTTTAATTCAGGAACTTGAACCTATCCATTCAGGAAAAACAAAGGAAAATGATATTAAAAAAAAATAATTCTGCTAATCTGGCTGGTAATAGTCATGCTGGTGTTCTCTGAGCATGGTTCTGTCCAAAGCTCCTGTTGCATTCTGTCAAGTGCCAAAGTATCTCCCAAAAGAGAGAGGCCCAAAGAGAGAGGGACTGTAGTTTCCCAAAGAAAACAACTTTCTGAAACCCCTATCAACGGTTACTTCCTTCTTAAGAAGACCACACTCTGTTGCCCTGACACTCTGCAACTGTACAGAAAGTCTGGGAAACTGCTGATCTGCCGATGTTCCTCTCTCTCTTCACACTTCATCTTTGCCTCCATTTTGACTGAGGCTACATTTTGCTCTTTGCTTTGTTCAAACAATTTGGGACTTCAGCAAAGCGTAAAGCGGAACAGAATCATCACTTTGCAGTATTTCTTCTGAAATTGAGTGGTCTTGAAATCAGGAGATCCGTAGTCCTTCGGGAAGCCATGATTATACCCGGACACAGAATTTACGTGTCTCTCTGAAGTCTTTCACATGTATCATACATTCTGCTCTGTAATCTGCAAGCATTTATTTACTTTTTTTCTTGCCTTAGTTCGCTAGCACTGCAGCATCTATTTCATCTCAATAAAATAGATTGAAGGGGAATTATATGACAGTCGCATATCTGTGATTCACAAGTCAGGAAATAATTTTGCTGTTGTAAAACTGGGTGAGTTTACACATAAGTTGGCAGACTTCCCAGCACTGTTGCCAGCAATGAGAGAAAACATAGAAGAGGAACCTTTTATGGTTCTAATACAGCTAAAACAGACAACATTTGAGCGACACACATCAGACAGCGGCTGCACTTATCTATATTTTTATCTGAAATAGAAATAGTGACACTTGATCCAGCAAGGATATTGCTAAATTTATAACTATTTAGTGCAATTAGTGACAGACCAGCATTAGCCCTGGGTTTAGTTAAAGGAACTTTCTGCAGCTCAGCATCAGGGTCACTTATTTAATAAAACAACAATGAAAATGTGGTAGAGTTGGGATCTTCTTTCAGATGCATACTCTTCAGCGCTTCTTTTCTACTTGCACTGAAAATGCATGTTGTTCAGAAGAGATTCAGGTCGAGCCTTCCTGGTTCAGCCTCCCTGGCATGAGCAGGAGTTACTTAAAACAACTGATTGCTTAACAATCAATATAAAAAATTGAAGGAATAGCTTGCTAGGAGAGCTGAGGTGATTATGTTGTCTCCATGGAGATGGAGCTTGGATGCAATATCATGTGGAGTTGTTCCACATGGACTCTGCTCATTTAATTTAATATGTGGATAGCCTTGTTCTGGAATCACTATTCTGGTTTAACATAATTCCTCCTTAAACAGAGGAATTAGCACACTTTAAATTCATCCCTTACTTTAGGCTGAATGGATTTTTTCGTGTTGGACAAGACTTTTGAAGTATTTGCAAAAAAATTACTCAATGGTACATAATCTTACAAAGGTTTTGGTTAGTTTTGTTCTTAAATTTAAATTGAATCCAGCCAACAGAAGTATACTAAATGTATGGATTTCTCTTATCATGCAAGTAAATCTCCCCCTGGGGGGCAAAACAGTAATTATTAGTAGCTGTAGTGAGGGTCAAGTAAAGTGACAAGCTTCTACTTTAAAGTATTTGAGAGGTATTTCAAAATGCAGAAGGAGGTTATTTCTCAGTAGCAAGCTCATTTATGCTATCCGACATCCACTTAATTTACCACTGTATATTGAAAAAGCTGTTGGGGTCTCATACAGTAGAAACTTAGTTAGTGGCATCATGAGATTTAAGTGGTGCGTGTGTCTGTAACTGAGTGCTTGAAGTTGAAGTTTATGATTATGGTGAAGCAAAATCATCCCTTAAGTTTCTAGATGATTCAGGTTACAATGGAATGACAATCTAAATATAACACTTTTATATGTGATTTGTGGCTGCTACTTTTCAGTGACGTTTTCGCAACTGAATGGCAAGTAACGCCATATTCTGGGAAAAGAAGAGCAGCCTTACAAAAACTGGGTCTGACACATGCAGTTGTCCCTCATTAGCACATGGGACACAGTTCGTCAGGTTTGTCCTGATACAGTGCTATTAAAATTCACCAAGAGTTTTACAATGAATATGCTTGTTCATTGAAAATACTATTTTTGTCATTCAAATTTTGTTCTGTTCTGCTTGCTCCTTGGTCTTTTTTCTATGTCATTAGTTTAGTTTATTCATCAGACCTTCTCTCTGCTTGCTTCTTCTCCATCCTTTTTTCCCTTTTGCACCTTTCTCATTGACTTTTGTAAACAGCACTGTAACTTCATAATGTTTCCACATTTCTGGGAGACTCTGGTGCAAAATACATTTTGCATTAGGAGAGATAACCTGTACATTCTCAGCAGAATGTAGAAACACATGGTAACTCCCATTATTGATGTTTTCCTCTCCTTCACTCTAGGTGCGCTTGATGATCACAGATGCTGCAAGACACAAGCTCCTTGTACTAACTGGACAGTGCTTTGAAAACACAGGAGAACTCATTCTTCAGTCAGGGTCCTTCTCCTTCCAGAACTTCATTGAGATCTTCACGGATCAAGAGGTGTGTTCAGAAAACTGTCTTCCATACATTGTCATGTGATGGCAGAGGTTTCTAGAGGACTAAAAATGGCCCTCTGTGTTGTTAGAGTTAGCACTGGTAGCCTGATGCTTATGCTCTTTACTCTTCATTATAGGCTTTCTTTCAAAACATTTATTTCCTTTACTGTAGATTTGATGTAAATTCCTTAACAAAAGAATTGTGTTTTGATTTGAAGAATTAAATTGTAAATTCCAGAAACAGAAAATCAAGGAACCTTTTGACAATGGAAGGAGATACTGTTGTGCTTGAAATATACAGGTTTTTTATCTAAGGTGCACATACAAAACAGTCAAATTAATCTTGACACCAGGTTCTTGCCTGGTAGCAGCTAAGTAATAGGTGACATTAAATAAGACAGAGGCTGTCTGTTGGAATAGCTGTAGTTTTTTGCACCACCTCCTTGCTTGGTTTCTTTATAGTAGTGTTTAAAATTTTGCCAGTGGAATCTGTAAATCTTATGATTTCTGCATACCAAAGAGATAAGTATGAAGTATACCGGTATTTAATGCCTTTTGTTTCATGACTTGTTATTTTGCTGTCTTGCTTAATGTACTGTGTCTGAAAGCTCCCATAGGGCAGGAACCCATAGTAAACAAGCTGTCACACTTAATTTGGCTGCTGTGTAAAGTACATATTTAAATAAACTATATGGCTGCATCCCTAGGAGTTTAGCTTCCAAAATTAATTAGGAGCATGTCAGTGGACTGAGATTTGAAAGTTCAGCACTGAAAAAGCAAAGTTTGCATGAGGTCCAGCGTGACCTTATTGTATTCATTTGATCCTATTCTCAAAGCCTCTTTGTTCAGCGTGTGGTTGTAGGGTTGGGGAAAGAGCTGGATTCCTGCTCTCTGAAACACGCGTGATGCCTAAAACTCACTGGCAGAGTTACTTCTCTATGAAATTGCAAACCCAAGCTTCTTGCATCTCTGGCTAATTAGCGACACATAATTACTTTATGACTACATGCAAAACCAGCTGCAAATCCTACTGTTACTGTTAGGAAGCGAAATTGTTGGCTGGAAAGCAGAGGGGTGGTGGTTGGTCAGGAATGACAGCCGCTGAGGCATTGCAGCAGTGGTGGGCGTGTAGGGCGCACTCCCGTGGGCTATGAGTAAGGCTGACTTGGCTCGTCCCTGTGGCTGGCAGCAAACTCAGCAGCCAGCCAGCATAGTTCTCTGAAAGTGTTGGCTTCAAACCTCTTGTTTCTGAAGCCTTGGGCTTTCACTGCTTCTACAAGATTTCACAAAAGCAAAGGAAAATCACATTTGCCATACTGCAGTCTGTGTATGCGATGTTTTTTAAGGGGTCCCATTACCGGGAAATTTTTAGGTGGTCTACAAATGGGAAAAAAGGTTAGAAAAAAGGGCTAGGAAAAAAGTGGTTAGTGCTTTTCTACGTGATGATCAGGAGAAAGAATTCCTGTGCTGTCCAGAGCCTGGTGGACTTGGCAGTGTTAGGTTTATGGTTGGACTCAATGATCTTAAGGATCTTTTCCAACCTAAGCGATTCTATGATTCCATAAGCATGTAAGGCTTGATGAGTACTGTGTACAGGTGGTGTTTCTGGTCTCTGTGCATTTTTACTTCACTGTACCAAACCTATGGTCATGGGATGTGCTTACAAATAAGTGAATACCCTTTGGGGAGGTACTCTTAGGAAGCCTAATTTAGAAATGCATCTGTAGCCTGCAGAACTCCCTGCAGGCAATGCCTAAAAGTGATGTTTTCAACCTCTCCTGTGCCAGAATATTGAAGATATCCCATTCCACTGCCTCTGCAACAACAGCTATCAGAGGAAGAACTTTCTTTTTACCTTTGTGGTCCAGGATAGCAAACAATCTTGTGTTTTCTCTAAGCAGCCAACTTGCTGTTTGCCTTCACAAGCTGTGACAAGTTTAAAACTTGACAATTCCTCAACAGATATCTCTCAGCGCTTGAAAAGATGATCGGGTTCACAGATACATTTATTTTCTCCCAGAGTGACTTTGAATCCAGAGAAGAGAAGAAGCAGTTACATCTCTGTTATCAAATAGCGTAAGCAGTGGAACTGTTGATATCCATTTGAAATGCAAATCCATTGAGGCCTTTTCTGGGGCATTTCTGAACTTGCTATTCCTAACAGATATGATCTATGCCTGGAATAATTGTTCTCCAGCTTTTCATTGGCCTGTGCTACTGGTGGCTTAACACTGTCTGCATTATGTGTGCCAACATTTAGGAGCAAAGAAAGTCAGAATTTGAAGCAGAAATCCAAATATGGTATAATATAAACTGGAGAGGCCTAACCCCAGACCTTGGCCTAGTATATATTTGTATTTGTGTATTGACATCTGATTGTTTTTTCTAGCCAGAAAATTGGCCCTACATGAGAAACAGTCTGTACTCAATTTATCTCCTTATGTGTGCCACAGACTTGGATTTATTATGCAGAGGAAGTGATCTTTTATTACTTTTGTCTCTCCCTTATAATGTATTTTCAACCCTGACCAGAGACACAGCATAGGAGTATGCCTGAGATCCTAAATCTATCTCAGAGCTGTGGTCTGTGCCACCCTTCTTTTCTTATTTCTGCAATACAAAACAGGAATATTTCTCCTATTTTCCTTATCTTTTATCATTTTCAGCCTTTTCTCCTTTTATTTCGTTTTGCTTTGTTTTTTTTCTTTGCTCCTTTTCAGACAAAAGGTGAGATTTATTTATACTCCTGTCAAATGGTTTGGATACTAAATAAGGCTGAAAAAGGAGGATAGAAAATATTTATTTTCTGCTTTATTTAGGTATTGGTTGGATTATTTTTGTTCGGATAACAGCCACTGCATCTTTGTTGGGTTTTATTTTTGGTAAATGCTGAAAATAAATTATGCAACACAAAGAAAGGAAGTGAGACATACACACACAGAGGCCCAAAGAGATCTACTGCAATCAAACATCATTAATTTTTTATTTATTCATTTCTTCTGCTGATTCAGCTTGTGGTCCAAGACTTTCAAATTATTCAGCTGTAGCATAATCTATATCATCTTTATGAAAACCATTCTTACAGCTTGAACTGATGATTGAGTCTCTGCAAAGAAGGTTGTGGTATTTTGCATGACACTATGCTGGCATATTTTGCACTGACATTTTATGTCTGAATTACTTCTTTAAAGAAGTTGTTTACATAATTTGATCATCTCTTTGTTTAGAGCAAGTAGAACAGAAATGGGTTAGATTTAACTTGTCAGTAAAACCAAAAAAAAATCAAATGAAAGTATCTGTGGAACTGAGAGAATGTAAAAAATATGTCATACTCTTTCATGTTAGTTTGTCTACGAATCTGGGACCATGAAATACTATTTTTTAGTTCAGACTGGAGCAGAACAACAGTTCTTCATACAATGACATAGAACTTGTTTTCTGTGCCTTTATTTCAGCAGCTGGTTTTGGTACTAGCATGTTACCAAATACTGTCAAAATGAATTGAGCTATTCTAAATTTCAACTTTTGTGGTTCATGAGTTTAAAATTAAAATAATGGCAAGAGCATTTTTAAACCTAACACTTTTTTTTTCTGGCTCTTTCTTTAGCCCTGTACCTCATAGTCTCAGAAATACAAAACTTGTATCTGTTTGCATTTCTGAAGCAATAACTCATTTCTTAGTGTTCTGAAAACTCTGCTACGGTCAGTCATGCTAGTCTGGGAGTGGTGCTGGCTTTTCAGGAGCCAGCCTGCAGAAAGGACTGCAGTAATGATGGTATGGTGGAATATATCCCATCAGAGAAAGGGTGAGGAAGGTGGCTGCCCCTGGGAGGATGCTGACCTCCTCTGGATTCCAGTTACTCTCTGCCCGTTAAGAGAACGTGCTTGGTCCCTTAGATATTTGGCTGGCTCTTCTGGATGGACTGGAGCAGCAGGGAGACTCATGAGACAATGGTAGATATAGTGGCATTTCTGGCAGTGTTACCCTCGTAGTCCTCATACCCTCTCAATATAAAAGCTTGTACCATCCTCTAAAAGGTGGAGGTGGGAAGGGGGAACTTTGGGGTGCTGTCGTCCTCTGGGCAACAGGGACCAGGAATAATGTCCTTCTTTGTAATCAAAAAAATACAGTAGTAAACTAATTGTGATAACAGGTTCCTTCTAGGGACAAGTACTCACCAGTGCAGGAGTGAACGAAAAAGTTTTTATCTATCTGATCAGAAAATATTATGTTCTGACATTATTTGTCATTAAAAAATGAATTTACATGCATTTTCTTGTGTTTTTGCTTTACAACCCTAGATTGGTGAATTATTGAGCACCACACACCCTGCCAACAAAGCCAGCCTAACTCTTTTCTGCCCTGAGGAAGGAGACTGGAAAAATTCCAACCTTGACAGACACAACCTTCAAGACTTTATTAACATTAAACTCAACTCAGCTTCCATATTGCCTGAAATGGAAGGACTCTCTGAATTCACAGAGTATCTGTCAGAATCAGTAGAAGTGCCATCACCCTTTGACATTTTGGAACCTCCAGCCTCTGGAGGCTTCTTGAAACTCTCCAAACCCTGCTGTTATATTTTCCCAGGGGGAAGAGGGGACTCTGCATTGTTTGCAGTGAATGGATTCAATATGCTTATCAATGGAGGATCAGAAAGAAAATCTTGCTTTTGGAAACTCATCCGGCACTTGGACAGGGTAGATTCCATTCTGCTCACTCACATCGGAGATGACAACCTGCCAGGAATCAATAGCATGCTTCAGCGAAAAATAGCTGAACTAGAAGAGGAACAGTCCCAAGGGTCTACTACCAACAGTGACTGGATGAAAAATCTGATCTCACCTGATTTAGGAGTTGTATTCCTTAATGTACCTGAGAACCTGAAGAACCTGGATCCTAGCTTTAGAGTAAAAAGGAGTGTAGAAGAAGCTTGTTTTACTCTCCAGTATTTAAATAAACTGTCTATGAAACCAGAACCTCTTTTCAGAAATGTGGGGAATACCATTGACCCCATCATTTTATTTCAAAAAATGGGAGTTGGCAAGCTTGAGATGTATGTGCTTAATCCTGTCAAAAATAGCAAAGAGATGCAATATTTTATGCAGCAGTGGAGTGGTAGTAACAGAGACAAAGTTGAATTCCTGCTATCAAATGGCCAAGAACTAGACATTCCATTATCCTACTTCACCTCTGTCTCATCCCTGATTGTGTGGCATCCAGCTAATCCCGCAGAAAAAATAATCCGGGTTCTGTTTCCTGGAAACAGCACTCAATATAATATTCTAGAAGGACTAGAAAAACTCAAACACCTAGACTTCCTTAAACAACCAATGGTTACACAAAAAGACCTAACGGGGAACATTGCTAGTCCGGCTGTGAAACAAGCAAAGTTGAAACAACGAACAGACAGCAAGGAGAGTCTCAAGCCTGCTGCAAAGACACCACCAAGCAAGCCTGTCAGAAAAGAATCTAAAGAAGAAACATCGGAGCCTGTGAAGCCTAGTCCAGCACTGGAAAAGCCTCAGAAGTTGGAAAGCAAAGAAAAAGCTCCAGTTAAAAAAGAGAAACCAGCAAAAGTGGAGACCAAACCTATAGTGGCAGAAAAAGACATAACAAGTAAAGAAGAGCAATTACTAAAACCTGAAACTCCTGAAAAACAAGGTACAGATGTAAAACCAAAAGTGTCAAAAGAGAAGCCAGTGAAAAAGGAAGTCAAAGCAAAACCTGAGGAAAAGAAAGAGGAAAAAGAAAAACCAAAGAAAGAGGTTTCTAAAAAAGAGGAGAAAACACCCATCAAAAAAGAAGAAAAACCCAAAAAAGAAGAGATCAAGAAAGAAGTTAAAAAAGAGGTGAAAAAGGAAGAGAAGAAGGAAGCAAAGAAGGAAGTAAAGAAAGAAGCTTCACCAAAGGAAGCTAAAAAAGAAGCTAAAAAAGAAGAGAAGAAGGAAATTAAGAAGGAAGAAAAAGAAGCCAAAAAGGACATCAAAAAGGTTCCTAAAGAAACAAAGAAGACAGCTACTCCTTCGACTGAAGCCAAAAAGCCAGCAGCAAAGCCTAAACCACAAAAGAAGGAGGAACCTGCTAAAAAAGAAGCAGTACCTGCTGGAAAGCCAAAGGAGAAAGGAAAAGTTAAGACTGTGAAGAAGGAGATCAAAGTCAGTGGAGCACAAGCTGCCCTTGCAGCAGTTGGAGTTGCTGCCACAACTGTAGTGGCTGTAGCAGCTGCAGAAATTACAGCCAGTGGAAAGGAGCTTGAAGCGGAGAGATCCCTTATGTCTTCACCAGAGGATTTAACAAAGGATTTTGAGGAATTAAAAGCTGAAGAAGTAGAAACAATAAAAGAAACAAAACCTCAAGTTGCACTTATAGAAGATGAACTGAAACTCACCGACACAGTACAAAAAGAGGCCTTTGAAGTACAGAAAGAAAAATTAGATAATGAAGGACCTGCCGAGTCCTCTGATGAAGGCATAACTACCACAGAGGCTGAGGGTGAGTGTGAACAGACACCTGAAGAATTGGAACCTGTGGAAAAGCACAGGGTTGATGACAACGAAAAGTTTGAAGATGAGGGAACTGGCTTAGAAGAATCATCTGAAGCAGGAGATTATGAGGAAAAGGCAGAGACAGAAGAAGCTGAAGAACGAGGTGAAGATGAAGAAGAAAAGACACCACTGGAGACCACAAAAATGTATATGGAGGAAGCAAGAAAAATTGGAGAAAGCTCAGAAGATATGATGGCTGAAGCAGATGCTAACATTAAAGATGAAAAATATACTGAAAAGGCAGATTATGAGGCATCAGATGAACGGGCTGAGGAAGACAGGGAAGAAGCAATAGAAAAAGCAGAAACTGAAGAGACTGAAGAAGAGGAGGAAGACAAAGCAGAAGACATCAGAGATGAAGAGGAAACTGAAAAAATAGAAGCTGAAGAAGATTATGTGATGGCTGTGGTAGACAAAGCTGCAGAAGCTGGTGAAGTTGAAGAAAAATATGGCCTGCTCATAATTACACCAACAAAACGCTCAGAGCCTCAGTCTCCAGCAGTTGAACCAGCCTCTTCTATCCATGATGAGACGTTACCTGGTGGTTCAGAAAGTGAAGCCACTGTTTCTGATGAAGAAAATAGAGAAGATCAACCTGAAGAATTCACTGCTACTTCAGGTTACACGCAGTCTACCATTGAGATATCCAGTGAACCAACCCCAATGGATGAAATGTCGACACCCCGAGATGTCATGAGTGATGAAACTAACAATGAGGAAAGTGAGTCACCCTCTCAAGAGTATGTGAACATTACCAAGTATGAGACATCACTGTACTCTCAAGAGTTTGGCAGACCTAAACTTTCTCCACTTCCAGATGCATTTAATGGATTATCTGAAGGATCCAAAACAGAGGCCACAGAAGGTAAAGACTATAATGCCTCAGCTTCCACCATCTCACCTCCTTCTTCATTAGAGGAAGACAAATTCTGCAAATCTGCATTCCAAGATGTATACCGGCAAAAAGAAAGTGAAATCCAAGGCACTGCTAAATTAGAAATCAAGGAACCCCATCAAGAAGATCTTGGTGGAAAACGTAGTCCAGCCAAGAGTCCAGCTGACAGTTTGTCCCCTCCATCACCTGTTGCCAAAACACCACTGAGTGAACGTAGTGTGAACTTTTCGCTCACTCCCAATGAGATCAAGGTCTCGTCTGAGCCTGTCCCCATTGCTACGTTGCCTGATACACATCAAGAAGTTGCTGAAGAGCACTGTGCAAGCCCTGAAGATAAAACATTAGAAGTAGCATCTCCCTCACAGTCTGCTCTTGGTAGTGCTGGCCACACACCTTATTATCAGTCTCCTACTGATGAAAAGTCCAGTCAGCTTCCCTCTGAAACCAGTGAAAAGTCAACAGAAGCTCCTGTTAGCTTTGAATTCAGTGAAGTCAAAGATGAGTCTGCAAAACCCAGAATAAGCCCTATGGATGAGCCTGTGCCAGATTCAGAATCTCCTATTGAAAAGGTTCTCTCGCCCCTGCGCAGTCCACCACTGATAGGTTCAGAGACCACTTATGATACGTTTTTGAGTGCTGATTTAAAGTCTCCCCCCAGAGATTACATAAGTCCATCGGGGGGGAAACCTGAAGAAGAAAAATCAGTTGTTCAAATGAGCCCATCTTCTGAAGCCAGCTCTGTGGGTCTTTTCCGAGAAAAACAAGAAGAAAAAAGCATGGAGTTTATGGTAATTAAGGACAGCTTCAGCCTAGAAAGGAAAATGGAAGATACAGAACCCAGCAGCTCCCAGTCTTCACTGGTCTTGGATGAGCGGAAGTTAGCAGGTGATCTCTCACCTACTCAAATAGATATCAGTCAGTTCGGCTCTTTAAAAGAAGATACCAAAATGTCTATTTCTGAAGGCACTGTTTCTGACAAGTCTGCAACTCCTGTTGATGAAGTTATAGCAGAAGACACCTATTCCCATATAGAAGGAGTAGCTTCTGTCTCTACAGCATCTGTTGCTACTAGTTCATTTCCAGAACCAACTACTGATGATGTATCTCCTTCTTTGCATGCTGAGGTTGGATCTCCCCACTCTACCGAAGTTGATGATTCCCTTTCAGTGTCAGTTGTACAAACACCAACAACTTTTCAGGAAACAGAAATGTCTCCGTCTAAGGAAGAGTGCCCAAGACCCATGTCAATTTCTCCACCAGACTTCTCACCTAAAACTGCAAAATCAAGAATGCTGGTGCATGATCACAGATCTCCTGAGCAGTCAACTATGTCAGTAGAATTTGGTCAGGAGTCCCCTGAGCAGTCTTTAGCAATGGACTTTAGTAGGCAGTCTCCAGAATATCCTACTGTAGGCACTAGCACACACCATATATCTGAAAATGGGCCAACAGAAGTAGATTATAGCCCTTCAGATATACAGGAGCCTACTTTTGCACGGAAGATTTCCCCTGTGGAGCACTCATCATACTCTCAGGAGAAAGATATTTCAGAAATTATTTCAGTTTCTCAAATTGAAGCTTCATCTTCAACTTCATCAGCTCATACACCTTCCCAGGTCACTTCACCACTGCCAGAGGAAACTTTTTCAGGTGCTGTTCCACCCAGAGATATGTCACTACATTCTTCTTATACCTCAGAAAAGGTGCAGAGCCTAGGAGAAAAGCTGTCACCAAAGTCTGACCTATCTCCATTAACTCCAAGGGAATCTTCTCCTCTGTACTCTCCTAGTTTTCCAGATTCACCTTCTGCAATCACAGAAGCCGTGACAGCTAGTCACACACCTTCATTGTCACTGCAAGTGTCCTCTGTCAAAGCATTTGGTTACCAGGAACCCCTAACAAAGCACAGTCCAGAACCTTTACTCAGCCCAGAAAAGGAAGATTCGGAGAAAAGCAGCAGGTCACCAGAAGAACTTAGTTATTCCTATGAGGCCACAGAGAAAACTACTAGGTCACCAGAGGATATTAGCTACTCCTATGAGGCAGCTGGAAAATCTACTAGATCACCTCAGACCACGGATTATTCCTATGAGACAATTGGGAAAACTACTAGGTCACCCGAGGCCAGAGATTACTCCTATGAGATGATTGCAAAAAATATGAGGTCATCTGAGGCCACCGATTATTCCTATGAGACAACTGAGAAAACCACCAGGTCACCTAGGGCCACAGATTATTCCTATGAGACAACAGGGAAAACCACCAAATCACCTGAGGCCACAGATTATTCCTATGAGAGAATTGCGAAAGCTACGAGATCGCCTGATACTGTGGATTACTCCTATGAGACAACAGGGAAAACCACTAAGTCACCAGAATCCATTAGCTACTGCTATGAGACAACTGGGAGAACCACCAGGTCACCAGATGCCATGGCTTACTCCTATGAGACAACTGGGAAAGCCTCCAGTTCACCTGAAGCCACAGATTATTCATTTGAGACAACAGGGAGAGCCTCCAGGTCACCTGAAGCCACTAGCTATTCTTATGAAGCAAGTGCATATTTTACTCCAGGAAAATCGTTAGCAGAATCCCGTCAAGACGTTGACTTATGCCTTGTGTCCTCTTGTGAATATAAACATCCGAAAACTGAACTTTCACCTTCATTTATCAACCCAAACCCCCTTGAGTGGTTTGCAAATGAAGAACAGTCCCAAGATCAAGAGAAGCTATTAACTCAGTCCGGGGGAGCCCAGCCACCTTCTGGGGGAAAGCAGCAAGGGCGGCAGTGTGATGAAACTCCTCCCACATCTGTGAGTGAGTCTGCCCCATCTCAGACTGATTCAGATGTTCCCCCTGAGACTGAGGAATGCCCTTCCATCACTGCAGATGCTAACATTGACTCGGAAGACGAATCAGAGACCATTCCAACAGACAAGACAATTACATACAAACACATTGACCCGCCGCCTGTCCCCATGCAGGATCACAGCCCTTCCCCTAGGCACCCTGATGTTTCCATGGTTGATCCAGAGGCTATGCCTGTTGATCAGAATTTGGGTAAACCTTTGAAGAAGGACCTCAAAGAAAAGACAAAGACAAAAAAGCAGGGTACTAAAACCAAGTCGTCTTCTCCTGTTAAAAAAAGTGATGGCAAATCAAAACAAGTGGCTTCACCAAAGCCAGCCATAAAAGAATCTTTAGACAAAATTTCCAAATCAGCTTCTCTAAAAAAGAAGGAATCTGTGGAGAAGTTAACGAAAAATATATCTTCTCCAGAAGTGAAGTCTCGAGTAGAAGAGAAAGATAAGGACACCAAGAATGCAGCAAATACAACAACATCCAAGTCAGCAAAGACTGCAACTACAGGTAAAGACAGATAGCAGTTCCCTACTGTTAAGATTTTCCTGTTTCAGTGAAGTCAGTTTACCTTTATATCAGCTGAGAATGCGGTTTGTCGCAGATTCCCAAAGAAAGTCCAGGTTTTAAACATAAATCCAGCATGTAAATCCTGTATTTAAATGTATGAAATTAGTTTTTGTAATCTGAGAAACTTGATGTGTCAGTTTGCTTAGACGGTACATAAAATATAAAGGACTTAATACTACCTGTCTAAGCTGTTAACCAACTAAAAGAATTAAAAGTACCACTTTTGCAGGTGAAGTGAAATCAGTAGCAAAGTGAACCACTTTATTCATTGCAAGAAACAAGTAGGCACAATTCTTTTAACATAAATTACTGCAATTTAATATTGTGGAAGGCAAAGGTACTACGAACCATTGGATGCTCTTATTACTTTGCTGGATTAATTTTAAAAGGAGTATTTTAAAAATATATAAGAATACTAAGAGCTCTTTCAGTGAACTAAGCAGGTACATCACATAATCCGGTTAAAGTCTTATGCCATTAGTGATGACTAAGCATACAGAAAGTTAATGTAATTTTGAATGACTGCTGTGTATTCTAAGTAGTAATAAAATATGAATTAGATTACTGGGGAGGCACTGTGCTAATCTGTTTTTTCCGGCAGATCTTGTTAGAAGCTGTTTGGGGGATAGTTTGATTTTGCTGTTGTCAGGACTGATGTTCTGTTGAAAGCTTTTTTACAAGAAGCAGGTCTAGGATTCGGTACAAACAAACCAGCATTCAACTGTCTTTAGCTTCCCCATTTGAAGTGGTCCAGTGTTCTGTTCTCACATCATTGTTTGCGTGTCTCTGTTAGTAGATGTGTTTCAAAGCAGCAGTATAGTTCCTCATGCTTTATGTTTCTCCAGCACTTTAGCTCTATATGAGATTCGTCTTCCTTAAAGCATACTTCTCAGGTATACAGTAGAGCAGAAGACAAGGCTGTATTTGATAATAATATCTAAGTGTAAAATGTAACGTCTAATATTCTACCCAATGTTGGTATCCACAGGTCAGAAAGGTGTATCACAGATTTTTTTATGATAAAAGATGAAAAAAGATTTTGTAACGTAACCAATAGTAAAAACTCTCTAATTCAGGAAATCTTATCATATCATGATGCTGATTTGGCATATTGCCCTCTCATGAATGGCAGGACGTGCTAGAGAACTGTAATGGGCTTTCCTGGCCTTACAGCATGTGACCCTAAATAGAGTGTATTGCTCAGATAATTGTTTACTAAATGTCATCCTTTCTAACAACATGAGAAGGCTGCTAGAACATAAATGGTGATCATCTGGATAAAATTACTGGTTGAATCCTGATTTTCAGTTCACACCACGATCCAGTGCGTAGCAATGGCCACTTTTTTGGGTAGTATTTTTAAACTTGGAACTTCCTTTTTACTGAAGCTCTTCTCAGAAGAAGTACTATACTATGTACAGCAGCAAAAACATGCTGCATCCTACTTTTTGTGATAAGTGGCTAATTTGTATATGCAAATAACAATCCAACGGGCAAACAAACACTTGTTCTCCGTTCCCTGAAGTAATTGCATTACAATTTTCTCTGTCCTCCCAAGTTCCTCTTTGCCCCTCTTTCTGCTCAGGTGTTCCTGTAAGGCAGTCTGAGCATATCAACGGCTACCATGTCTTGCTATGTGCTGATACCCCAAATCTCAGGACTGCTTCAAATCTACAGGGCTCCCTGTGTGACCCTAGGTTTTATAGTTGTGCGTACCTGAGACGTTCAAAAAGCTATACTTCTTAACCCGGAAAATAATACCATTTATTGAATGGTAATTCAGTAATCACAGCCCTGCATAGTAATTGTTGCATAATAGTAGTATATTACTGTTCAGTGGATTTTTGGTTATGTGGTAGTGAGGTTTTATTGTATTATGTAGTTACAGTGATTCAGGTTTTTACTCCCATTACAATTGCAATTGGGATACAATAAAGCTGGAACATGTCATTAGATGTAGGAGGGTAATGCCATAATTGGACGCATCTCACCTCAGTGGTTGTAACAGTAATTAATAAATGGAAGATTTTAACCCATCTGTGATGTATTCTTTTGTTGTTTGATTTCCAAAGGACCTGGGAATACTAAGGCAGTAAAATCTACGGCAGTGCCTCCAGGACCTCCAGTGTATTTGGATCTGGTGTACATTCCCAACCACAGCAACAGCAAGAACGTTGATGTTGAGTTTTTCAAGAGGGTGCGGTCATCCTACTATGTTGTGAGTGGGAATGATTCTGCAGCCGATGAGCCAAGCAGGGCTGTTCTGGATTCCCTGCTGGAGGGCAAGGCGCAGTGGGAGACTAACATGCAGGTAGGCTCCTCACTAGTACCTTTACCTGGAAATCTAATCTTCTCTGGGAAGCAACTACGGGAAGCCAGAGGGCCTCTGGAGTGGATGGTGGCTGCCGGGGTATAGGGTCCCCAGGCTGGATGCCTCGTTTCACTGGTGATGTGAGAGAACACTCAAGTGAAGCACAGAGCTGCATCGCACTCAGGTGCTCCCCCATTTCTGGCCCTTCTGACCTGTTCCCCCCTCCAGCTGGGAGCTCATTTACAGTGTCATTTGGCTGTTTCATCTTGTTACTATGACATATACGGTCCAAGTTTGGAAACGTTGTGGTTTGTAAGTAGGAGAGAAAAGGGAATGTTTCATGGTTTATATGTAATCACGTACACTTGGAAACTTCATGCGCCTTTCCATCATGATCAATAAGTAAACAAAATATTTGGCCATAATCTGAAGAGCTATCAGTGCAGACTACAGACTGCTACTTCTCTGGAAAGCTGCATCTCAACACCTTACAAAACCAAGGTTTTATTTTTATAAACTACCTCTTTGCAGTAATTTTACCTTACCTACATGTTTATTTATTTCCTTTTATCCACCCATTTATTCTAGTATTTATTGCATAAAGACCCATTCCTTCCAAAAGGGAAACGTACTTGTTGCAAGGGCTTCTTACAAGGATATTTTTCTTATCACCTGTTTCTGTTGTCCATTCCTCAGAACTTCTCCTGTTTTGTATTGCAGGTGACCTTAATCCCAACCCATGACTCAGAAGTGATGAGGGAATGGTACCAAGAGACCCATGAGAAACAGCAGGACCTCAACATCATGGTTTTGGCAAGCAGCAGCACTGTTGTTATGCAAGATGAATCTTTTCCCGCATGCAAGATTGAACTGTAAGAAAGAGACCATGCACCACAAGATTCAACTTTGTTTCCAGAAATTCTTCAGTTCAAAAACACCTTTTCTAAAAATTCAACCCATCTATTCCAACTGCTGAACTACATACCTGCCAAATGCTATACTGTGTCATGGTGATGCAAGTCACTAATATTTTTCAGTCTTTGCTGATTGCTAAGGGAAATACTAGTATTCCCATAGTAGGGTTCAAATTACTGTGAAAATACAGATCCAGTTTCATCTCCACTGAACGTTTGGAAACCATGCACTAGCAACCCCAACTGACTTCTGCCAGGTGGAGGCATTTGCCCTCTAAAGAAACACAAAGAGAGAGAAAGAGAGAGAGGAGTAGGAGGAGAAAGTAATAAATAATTAGACCTGCATTAGTCTCACGGCAATTGATGTATTGCTTACTGAATTCTGCTTATGCTCTCACTTGAAAATAAAGCTTTAAATTTGTATCAATCTGAGCTATCGCAAAGGGGATCCTTTTTTTTATAGAATTAAGTTGGCTGTAAAATAAAAAGAAACAGAATGTGGCTAGGAAGGTTGTACAACCTAAATGCTCATCAGCAGTTTTCCACTTTAATTTGAACTCTGCATACTGACATACCATAACAATCATAGGCCAATTATGCACATAGTCTGCACCCCATCCAGAAGTCTGTAACCTTTCAACATGCAGAATTGTTGGTCTAAGGCATGCTCCCAGTGAAAGTCCACTCACTCCAGCCAGAAATGACCAGTCCACATGCTTGAACACCCATGTCCACTGTCGATTAACTGAAGCAAAATACCAAAGCAGTTGGGAGTACATACAGTAGACAATTTGCCTTAGAAAGTGACTTGAATGTACAAAGAAACTTGATGCACTTATTTTTTAATGATGAGACAGCAAATTTATAAAACATCTGTGTAGGATCATAGTTACACCAGTAAAGAAGTGTGAGTGTGCATGTGCGGTACTAGAAACCTATCTGACTGGTCAAACGGCTTGGTGCTATGAATTACGTATGTTAGTTATGTGAACACTTCATTGATGC